>NC_134142.1:121634166-121937196 GCF_033958435.1 Carettochelys insculpta | reverse complement strand
CAAATCTTACCTTCACCAATAGAACCTGCAAAGAAAATGCAAAAGAGGAAGACCTTGGACAAGGTGGAGAAGACCTACTGAGACTGAAAGGTGACAGCTGGCTGTTCCTGGTGTCTGCTAGAAGTTTTGTCCTGAGGCAGAGTGAAATGGAGGAGACTTTTATAGATGACCTATGCTCATTGTGGGGCAGCACCCTGCTGTATACGGGGAAACCGCAGGCATGAAACTGTGCTGTCAGCATCCCCACTATGGGACATACGTCGTGCTGTCCCTGATACTCTGGGAAGATGTATGCTTGTATCAGGGCAGCCAGAGGGTCAGCGAGGCATCAGGAGATGGGGTGCACCTCAGGGTCCAGCAAGCAGGCACTGGGGAAATCACAGACCAGGTGATCGTACTTCAGCTGTCCACAGTGGACAGGGCAGCTGAGATGTAGGCCCATGGAGAGTGGTTGCATTGAGGACACTAGCTCAGGGATCCACCCATGGGGCAATGGAATTTGTGTGGAGATGGGGACACAGACCCTTCATCCCAGGGGAGGAGACCGAGGGGGAATGTTCTGGCATCTCTTTGATGCCGGTGTGCCTCAGTTTCCCCCTGTAATGGGTGTTAAAGGGTGAAAAAGCAGCTTCTCAGCCAATGCAGGTGGGGGTTGTGTCAAAGGGCTGAGGGAACAGGGACAAGTACTGGTTGCAGGATCAAAACAAACCAAATTATTGGAGGTGCCGTAGGGGTGGGATGTTTACCCCAAGCAACCTAGAGCTGAGAGGGAGAAGCTCTCCGCTGCTCCACCCTTTGCTACCCCAGGCAGTCAGGCTCCAGGCCCCACCTCAGGAGCAAAGAGCCCAAGGGTGCCAGGAGAGCATCTGTCTCTTGGTGGAATTCCCTTCTTTACCTTCACTTCTCTGCTGCCCCACGAATATCACAAAGTGGGCTCCAGGGGACCAGTAAACTCTGTGCTTTGTGGAAGAGGTTGAGGCATCTCACTTTCAAGTCGGGCTGGGGTATCAGTGCCCCTAAAGAGGGGCCAGTCTCTGTCTCAGTGGGGCACAATGGGCAGTGCCGATGGGGTGCAACAGGAGTGCTGGGCCTACGTTGGTGGCCCTGGGAAGAGGGAGACCCCTGATGGAGGGCTAACCCATCGTAACCATACTCTGGGAAATATGCAGGATGTAGCAGACAGCTTTGCTGCCTTTGGATTCCCTAACTGTGATGCAGCCGTAGCAGCAATGCCCATCCCCATCCTGGCACCCGACCACCAAGCCTCAGAGTCCATAACCAGAAGGGTTACTTCTCCGTGGTGTTGCAGGTGTTGTGGATCACACAGATCGTTTCTCTAACATCTGCGGGGGGTGGTCAGAAAAGGTGCATGGTGCACTTATCTTTAGAAATTCTGGTCTGTTCAGAAAGCTCCAGAATGGGACTTCCTTCTTCGACGAGAAGATCACCACTGGAGTTGTGGAGATGCCCACAGTGATCCTCAGCAGCCCTGCTTACACTCTGCTGCCTTGACTCACGAAGCCATACACAGGCCCCCTGGACCTCAGCAAGGAGCACTTCAGCTACAGGATGAGCAAGTGCAGAATGGTGGTAGAATGTACCTTTGGCCATTTAAAAGCCAGGTTCGAGTGTGTTTTCACCTCTGTGACCTGGTGGATTCTTGCTGTGTACTTCATAACCTTTGTGAGGTAAAGGGTGAAAAGTTCATGCCAGGTTGAATGGCAGATGCAGATGCTCTGGCTAGTATTTATGAACAGCTGCTTTGACAAACAGTGGTATGAAAGATCAGACAGCCACATGAATCTTCTGCTTTTACATAGTTTGTCCACCCCACCAATGATGTCTTCTTACCCTTTATGAAACTACCACCATGAAGCTCCCTGGGACACAAACTGTCTCACCTGCGAACTGTGCCAGCAGCTGAAGGGTTGTCTCTGCCTCTGGGCAGGGGTAAGAAACTGGAGCAGCCCCTGAAGAACAGATAGACAGGAACCAAGAAGCTCCATGCACGCCCAAGCCCCCTGGTACTGCTCCTTCCCATGGCATAGAGTCACTCCCAGGTGAGTGGGAGTGCTAGGGCCACTCTAGCCCTGTGCAGACACCCCATGGCCCTACAGCAGACTCGTTATTGTAGGGTCATTCCAAATCCTGAGGGCATCACTAAGACTTGAGTGATACAGTATCTGGTAAGCTGAACGGCTACGCACATACTGGTGAGTTATTTCAGGGTCTCTGGTGTGCTGGAGATGCTGGTGTCCAGAAGCCAGGTCCAGACAGCCCAGCAATCACATGGTGCCAGAGAGGCGGGGGAACTGGAGATCCCTCAGTGGAATGGAGGGATGGGGACCCAAAGACCCTGCCAGCTGCATGGAGGAGTAGTGACCCGGAGAACCTGCCAGCCACGAAGGGGGTGGAAACCTGGAGAACCTGCCAGCAATGGAGAAAGAGGAGCCAGAGATCCCGCCAGCCACTTGGCGCGGTGGGGCCATCCTGGGAAATGTAAATATACTTTAAACCCTGGGAAGAGTGTGATAATGTGAAGGGGGGACAGGCAGCCTCAGCTCTCACTCCTTTCCCTGAAGGACGGACAGGTAGGAACCAGCCCCACCAGTACAGCTCCTTCCCGTGACACAGAACCACCCCCAGGGGAGTGGGAGTGCTGGGAGCACTCAAGCCCTGTGCGGACAGCCCTGGTCCCCATGGCCCTGCAGTAGCCCCCCGATTCAAGGGTGCCTGGTAAGTGATACAGTATCTGGAAAGCTCGAGGGCTACGCACACACTGGTGAGTTACTGCAGGGTCTCTGGTGAGCTCAGGGACCGCACATGCTGGTGAGTTACTGCAGGGTCTCTGGTGAGCAGGAAGGGTGTGTAAAGCCTGGTGAACTAGTGCACGGTCTCTGTTGACCTGTGGGACTGTGCACAGGCTGGTGAGTTACTGCAGAGGCCACACAATGTATTTGCTATTTTTGGCGGCTTGTCTCTGGCCATGGGGGCCAGTCCCAGGAAACTGATGCGTCTCCCTTCCCCAGGAGCCCCTCACACTGCCCCATCCCCCTGGCCAGCGATGCTGATCCTCAGATGTTCCTCCAAACTGCGGCTGCTGGAGACGATGCTACAGCGGGACCTGCCTGACACTGCCGGTGACCAGGACTTACCCTCCTTCCCAGGGTCCAAAGCTCAGACCCCCTGGGCTGGGAAGAGAACAGGAGAAGGCCCCTCGTGGTCCCTGAGTGATGGGGCACATGTTGGGCTGTGGTGCAGACCCTTTCTTGGGGGAGGGCAGGTGTCTTTGCCTGGCTGGGGCAGCAGTATGGCGTCAGGCGTCTTCTCCAGGGTGGGGGAAGCCGGGAAGGCACACTTGGACGCACAGGGACTGGGCTGTGCTCCAGGCTGTGTGCAGTCCCCTGGGAGTGACCCTCCCAGTGCTTGAGGCACAGGCTGCACACTTCTCCGCAAGGGGGGGCCTGTACCCTGCACCACAGGGCCTTTGATACCAGGCTCTCAGTGTCTCTGTAAGTTCCCGCAGTGAAGGCAGGCAGGACAGACTTTGGGGGGCAGCTTGGGCAAGGCCCTTCCTGCAATGCCTCAGTGTGTGTTGGCAGAGACACCAGCAGCCTTTGCAAGAATGGCAGCTGTTTGCTCATGAACACTTAAAAGTCCCCATCAGCACAGAGTGGCAGGGCTTGGGCACAGCTCAGTCTGGGCAAGCCAGTGCAATGGGCTGATGAAGATGTCATGGGCCCCACGGACAGCACCTGAGACCCTGCGCCACCAGAGGCTGCATTTCCGAGGGGCCAGGGAGTCCAATCAGCAACATTATCTGAGTTTTCATCCATCAAACTCAGTGGTAGTTTTTCTCTGGCTAAGAAGGTTGCTGCTTTAGTTCCCATTCTGTGAGCATTCCCTGGTGATTAGTTGCTGTTTTCTTTACTTTAGCAAGGAAGTTCAGAATTCCAGGGCGAGGTCTCCTTGCAGATGTTATGGTTTGGTGGTTACCACATGCAGCACAGCTCCGAACATCTTGTGCTCCACTATACTGAGCACCTTTGTACACCAAATGCGTTTGGCTCTCTGCTTGTTTTCACTAACTGTTCAAATCTAATCTTTGAACTGACCCTCCGCTAGCCATTTGCACAAAAACACCCATGTTCTTCTTTTTGATTTCTCAGTAACAGGCTCTTCATCAGGCGACAATTGCCCTGAGTCATCAGACTCGTTATTCTCTTAGGCACATTCCATTCTCCTCATAGATTTTGACATTGTAAACAATATTAAATTACTTAAATACCTGGTCTGCCGACGGTAACTCAGTGGACTAATATAGAGGATAACATCACGGAGATCATGTGATTCACATTAGGTCACCTCGACCATTGAGGTACGTAAAGATGTGTAATGTCCAGTTTCCACTTCTCTGCTGTTAAATGACTGCAGCAGCACAGAAGAAATGTCATTGCGATAGAATGATTACTGGCTTTTGATATGTTCTTACACCTTTATGAAATTTACAGGCACCTAATTTTTTCATGGCGTTTACGAGCATGTCCAATATCAGGTAACTTTTTGCGGACTGTCCGTAAGGACGTTGATGGCTGGCAATGCTGCTGTCCCTGGGGGAGCAGGGGGCTGACCCTGTGGGGACTGGCACTCCAGGACTCCTCCAAGGGACGATATAAAAGCTGGGCCCACACATCAACCGCGGGAGCTGGGACACCCCCAAGTCTGACTCCCATGTCTGGGCAGGTCTGTGGCACTGTGATGCTTGTGAATCATGGGAACCCAGCCAGCAAGGAGGTGCTGGTGGATTCGTGGCCTGAGTTCAGAATGATCCTCACCCGGACACAGAGAGAGGTGAGGCCTGTGCTGGGCTCTTCCCCCTCCCTTCTGTCTTCTCCCCTCCCCCAGCGGCAGCCCCCTCTGTCCTGCTCCCCACCCCAGCTGTGGCCACCTCCGTCTCACTCCCCCCCCCCCCCCCGAGGCCATGTGCACCCCACTCCCCTCCCACGCCTGATGCCCCTTTGCCCCCTCCACTCCCACACCTGAGGCCACCACTGTCCCAGGCCCCTTCCCTCCCTCACACCATCTCTGCCCTATTCCCGTGCCCCTTCTGATCTCATCTCCACCCACCTCCCCTTATCTTCTCTTCTGCTTCCCAGCCCCTCCTGTTCCAGTCTGTCCTGAGCCCCAGGGTCTGTTCAGGGGGCCCCTTCATCCTTCCTCAGTCTCCACCTATGGGCTCACTCTGACCCACCTCCTCGATGCTGCACCTGAGGGACATGGGGGGGTCAGAGGCTGCTCACCCTGGGCAGTGTCTCCTCAGCAGGCAGCTCGTGACCCAAGCGATGTTGGCATCAACTTGTACACGGCCTTCTAGCAGGGACAAGAGCGCCTGCCAGGAGGTGCTGGAGAACAGCGATGCCATAGACTGGGACCAGGCTTTCCAGATACAGGGTGAGCCCCTATAGCCCTGCTCCACCCTCCATCCACTGCTTGTGGGGCAGGACTGCTGGGCCTCTTACTGCAGCACAGTAGCCCTGAGGAGCTCACGTGGACCTTCTCCAGCCAGCGCCAGGATTCACAATGAGCCAAGCTTGGGACCCCAGATGGGTTCTGCTGCATCCCAGTGGCCATTGGCCTCTCTGGTACTCTTCCAGAACAGTACGAGTCCCCCATGTCCCTAGGTACCATTAGGGGCCCTGCACACTGTGCACGGCTGTCTCTGCAGGGCTGCAGCCTGCGGTGCAAGAGGCCATCAGCAACATCGCCCAGGCCAGGGGGCTAGAGCTGGAGCTGTGTCCGTACCTCCCGGTGATACACCCAGACCCAGCTGCCACGTTCCAGCACCGGTAGGTGCCCCCCATTGCAGTAGGCAGAAGCAGCCTGAGCTGGATGAAGAGGGTGGGAATGCGAGCCGGGAAGGAGCCCTGGGCTCCAGCCAGAGGCCTACATCTGTTGGCAATTAGTTCCCAAGGGTAATGGTGCTGATGGAGTTGGGGGCCTCAACACAATGCCGTGTGCAGCCTCAGGCCGTGGCTGCATCCTGACAAAGATTTGCCATCATGCTCGGGGGCAGGGTTGAGTCTGCTCTCCTGCTTCCCTGGGGGCATAAGGGCACCTCAGCCTTGTAAGGGAACCTCCTTGGTCTCCGCTCCAACCAGGATAGGGAGAGCAGGAGCAGGGCCACCCGAAACCCTTCAGCATTCAGAGAACTGGGTGTTCTGGCCCTGGCTGTCCCCAGAGCCAGCCCCATGTGAGACAGGAACTCCAAGCACAGCTCCTCCTTCCCTGCCACGTTCCCAGGCAGGGTGTTCGCTGCCTGCTGAACCCTGGTGCTTCGATGGCGATGGCGGGTTATGGGGAGCAGAGTCACAGTCACTCTAACTCAGGGACCCATCCATGCAACAAGCCTCGTTGCCAGCTCTGCCCACATATCTACACCAGCAACCCCATTACAGGACCTAACCAGATCAGCCACACCACCGTGGGGTCATTCAGCTGCACATCTCCAATATAATTTATGCCAGCAATGCCCCCCTGCTATACACATCGAACAAACTGGACAGCGTCTACGTAAAAGAATAAACGCACACAAGTCAGATATCAGAAATGGCAATATACAAAAACCCGCAGGACAGCACTTCAATCTCCCAGGCCACACAGTAGCAGACTTAAAAGTAGCTATCCTACAGCAAAGAAATTTCAGGACCAGACTCCAAAGAGAAATTTCTGAGCTACAATTCATTTGCAAATTTGATGCCCTCAGCTCAGGCTTAAACAAAGACTGTGAATGGCTGGCTAAATACAAAAGCAGCTGCCCCTCCCTTGGTGTTCACACCTCCAGATCAACTGCTGGTAGTAAGCCTCACCCTTCCTGACTGAGCTAACCTTGTTATCCCCACCCTTGCTCTGGCTTATTTATACCTGGCCCTGCAGATTTCCAAGACCAGCATCTGATGAAGTGAGTCTGTGCTCACGAAAGCTCATGCTCAAAACTTTTCTGTTAGTCTATAAGGTGCCACAGGACCCTTTGTTATTGTTTGACAAGGTTTATCAACCCCGGGGTGAAGCACTGAAGCCCTGCGCAGGAGATGCTGGTGTCCAGGATCCAGGTTCAGGCAGCCCAGCGATCACATGGTGCCGGGGGTGAGGGAACTGCAGAACCCGCAGTGGACTGGAGGTGTGGGGACCCAAAGACCGTGCCAGCTGCGTGGAGGAGTAGTGACCCGGAGAACCTGCCAGCCACGTAGGGGGTGGAAACCGGGACAGGTGGCCAGCCATGGAGAAAGGGGAGCCAGAGATCTCACCAGCCACGTGGCGCGGTGGGGACCTCCTGGGAAGTGTAAGTAAACTTTAAACCCTGGGAAGAGTGTGATAATGTGAAGGGGAGACAAGCAGCCTCTGCTGTCACTCCTTTGCCTGAAGGACGGACAGGTAGGAACCAGCCCCACCAGTACAGCTCCTTCCCGTGGCACGGAACCACTCCCAGGGGAGTGGGAGTGCTGGGACCACTCTAGCCTTGTGCGGTCAGCCCTGGTCCCCATGGCCCTGCAGCAGTCCCCCCATTGTAGGGTCCCTGGTAAGTGATACAATATCTGGTAAGCTCGAGGGCTACGCACACGCTGGTGAGTTACTGCAGGGTCTCTGGTGAGCTTCGGGAGGCGCACACGCTGGTGAGTTACTGCAGGTCTCTGGGGAGCAGGAAGGGTGTGCAAAGCCTGGTGAATTAGTGAAGGGTCTGTGGTGAGCCGGGTGGCTGTGCACAGGCTGGTGAGTTACTGCAGGGTCTCTGGTGAGCAGGAAGGGCATGCAAAGCCTGGTGAGTTAGTGCAGGGTCTGTGGTGAGCCAGGTGGCTATGCACAGGCTGGTGAGTTACTGCAGGGTCCCTGGGGAGCTCGGGGAGGCACACACGCTGGTGTGTTACTGCAGGGTCTCTGGTGAGCTTGAGGAGGTGCATATGCTGGTGAGTTACTGCAGGTCTCTGGGGAACAGAAAGGGTGTGCAAAGCCTGGTGAGTTAGTGCAGGGTCTTCGGTGAGCCGGGTGGCTGTGCACAGGCTGGTGAGTTACTGCAGGGTCCCTGGGGAGCTCGGGGAGGCACACACGCTGGTGTGTTACTGCAGGGTCTCTGGTGAGCTTGAGGAGGTGCATATGCTGGTGAGTTACTGCAGGTCTCTGGGGAACAGAAAGGGTGTGCAAAGCCTGGTGAGTTAGTGCAGGGTCTTCGGTGAGCCGGGTGGCTGTGCACAGGCTGGTGAGTTACTGCAGGGGCTGCACAATGCATTTCCTATTTTTGCGGGGTAGGGGCTGGCAGCTCATCTCTGGCCATGGGGGCCAGTCCCAGGAACCTGATGTGTTTTCCTTCCACAGGAGCCCCTCACACTGCCCCTCTTGAAGCTGTGGAGGCTCCTCCTGCCCAACGATGCTGATCCTCACATGTTCCTCCAAACTGCGGCTGCTGGAGACGATGCTACAGCGGGGCCTGCGTGACACACTGCCGGTGACCAGGACTTACCCTCCTTCCCAGGGCCCAAAGCTCTGACCCCTGGGGTTGGGAAGAGAACAGGAGAAGGGCCCTTAGGGTCCCTGAGTGATGGGACACGTTGGGCTGTGGTGCAGACCCTTTCTTGAGGGAGGGCGCAGGGAGGGCAGGTCCCTCTACCTGGCTGGGAGAGCAGTAGGGGTCGGGCGTCCTCTCCTGGGTGGCGGCAGCCAGGAAGGTGCACTTGGACGCAGAGGGACTGGGTCGTGCGCCAGACTATGTTTAGTCCCCTGGGAGTGACCCTCCCAGTGCTTGGGCCCCAGGCTGCACACTCCTGAAAAAGGGGAGGCCCATAGCCTGCACCACAGGGCCTTTGATACCAGCCCCTCGATGTCTCTCTGGGTTCCCGCAGTGAACGCAGCCAAGAGAGATGCCTGGCTGTGTAATTCATATTACGTCACCTCAACCACTGAGGTAAATAAACAACTGAAACGTCCAATTTCTGCTTCTCTGCAGTAAAATGACTGCAGCAGCACAGCAGAAATTTAATTGCCATCGATTAATTGCTGTTTTTTGAAATTTAATGCACGTTTTTGAAATTTACGGACACCTAATTATTCTACTGACTTTACAGACCTGTCCAATAGTGGGTAATTTTTTATGGACTGTCCGTAAGCATGCCGATGGGGACAGCTTGGGCAGGCCCTTCCTGCAATGCCTCAGTGTGTGTTGTCAGAGACACCAGCAGCCTTTCCAAGAATGGCAGCTGTTTGCTCAAGGATACCCAAAACTCTGCAGAGGGAGGCAGGGCTCAGGCGCAGCTCAGTCTTGCTAAGCCAGTGGCACAGGCCAACCAAGATGTCACAGGCCCCCAGCCGTCTCCTGTTTCCCCTTGAGCTTATGCCCAGGTGACAGCAGCTGAGACCCTGCACCACCAGAGGTTGCATTTCCGAGGGGCTAAGGCCTGGCCCTCCTCAGAAATTTAATTTACTGTCAAAATGGGGAAAATGTACTGACGGAGAAATTTTTTATGGGATAACTTTTATACTATATTAAGCTAATGTTAATGGGCAAAAGTGAAAATGAATCATTGTCATTTGTATATCACAAGAACAATGTGCTATTTAACTCACTTTCATTCAGTCAATCATGGTCCTGGAATTTTTCCTTTTCATAATCGTACATCCGAACTGTGACGCTCTTACCCTTCGCTGAAGTAATTGTCCCAGATCCATTTCTGACAGTTTGTAATCCTTCAAACAGAGGACAGGAGAGTTTATTTCTGAAATTTGTTTTGATGAGATGAACAGCTGACAAAATGCAGTCCAAGGCTGCAGTTCCATGTGGAAGTGCTGAGACTGTTTTTCCAAATCATGGAAATCGACGTTGCTTGTCATGCCTAGTAATTTTACTAAGTCAATGCCACAAACGCGACAGCGCTGAATTTCGAGTACCCAACATAACACTGGCTTCGTCATTCCCCAGTGCGATTACATTAGCAATTGGTATTTCATCATCAACAAGATACGCCTTGATGGCATCAAACATAGCTTCTGTATTTGTCTGCTTCAAAGTGAGCCATTGTCTCACTGGTAGATATATCAGCTGACTCATCAACCAACCACGTAAAATGGCAAGATTTCACCTTAGTACGCAATTCCTCCTTGGTCTCTTAGGCTGCAATATTTTTAATCATCATGGATGCTTTAGTTCTTCTGCAAGGGAAATCTTTTGTTATTTTGGAATCAGGAGACCAACCAGCAACATTATCCGAGATTTAGTCCATCAAACTCACTGGTAGTTTTTCTCTGGCTAAGGAGGTTGCTATCTTTAGTTCCCATTCTGTGACCATTCCCTGGGGATTAGTTGCTGTTGCATTTACTTTAGCAATGAAACTCATAATTCCAGGGCGAGATCTCCTTGCAGACCTTATGCTTTCATGGTTACCACATGCAGCACGGCTATGAACATTTCGTGCTCCACCAGAAGCTAGACTGAACAACTTTGGACACCAAATGCATTTGGCCCTGTGTTTGTTTTCAATGTCGATGCAAATCCAATCTTTGAACTCACTGTCTGCTAGCGATTTGGGTGGAAATAAGCATGCTCTTCATCTGGTGATAATTCCCCTGATTGATCAGACTCATTGTTCTCTTTGGTACAATCCTTTCTTCTCCTAGATTTTGACATTGCTGACGATGTGCCGACCTACTCCGGGTCCCATGGGTGCGCGTGGGGTGTGATACAGCGGAGGGAGTCAGGTGGCCCGTACCAACCACCCCACCTTTATAGCAGCCTGATATAGTGTAGCAGCAATATGTGATTCAGTGTATTCACTTTAAAACCTAGGTTTCCACAGTATTATGAGTACCAGGAACAATAACACTCCGATTGTGAACACCACAATGCCCTGTGGCTGTTCTAAGTCCCAATAATTCTCTATACAGATCCAGCTAGACCAGCTAGTGGTATTTACCGATAGTGATTTATTCATTTATTCGTAACTACAATTACTTAACACTTGTTATATATATGTTTATTTATTTGGCATAAGCTAAATACTAGGTTACATATAACTGTATATAGTTACATGTGACTTACCAATAACATCCAATGCTCCCACATCTCACCAATAACTACGTTACAGCGGCCTTCAAGTCAGAGATACGGCTTGGTTGGGACCTTTCGTGGTGGTGACGTCCGGGTGATCAGGCCGGGGTCTGCTGTCTGGACTGGAAGTTGCTAGCCTCCGCCTTGTGTCCAGGAGCCCACACCCTTATTCCTGCTAAATCACCTTTTATACTGTTTCTTACTTGGGGGTTCAATACCTGGGCAATTAAAGCGTTTGTTACCTAATTTAGACTTTCTATCTTCCCGGCCTGTCAGAGCATGTTACAAGATTTCCTCTGTTCTTGGTCATTTTCCGAACCTCCCCCCAGACCCCTCTGGTGTTGCACAATCAAGATGTTCTCTTTGGGGGGCTTCCAGCTACTAGCCCCAGCTGTTCTCTTTGGGGGCTTACTATGTGCTTGTCAGGATGTTCTCTTTGGGGACTCTCCAACTACTTGTCAACTTTCTGATTTCTTTCTCCTGGCCTGACTTCAGACCTTCCCGCCGCTGTATGATAGCGTTCCAAGATGGAGTGTATGGTCATTCTGCCTTGCGAGTGAGGCCTGGCCAGCAGGTGCTCGTGCTCCCACATGCCCCTTTGGCCGTGGCCGAGCGAGCAGGACCTATACCTCCACACCACTACCGCTATCAGCAGCTAACAATGGCTGAGTATCTGCGTGGAGGGCGAGAGAGTTGACCTGAGTCCCTATTGAGGTTATCCTGCGTATAAGTTGACACCCCAAAGAAACAACAAGTAATAATGCTATGAGTATTATGCAAATAGACCAAAATAATTGTTTTAACCCTCGCAATCCAAATATGGATGGGATACCACCAAACCATTTGTCCCACCAAGATGCCGCCTCTCTGGCCTGTTGACCGATTTGTTCTATATCCTGGATTATATCACTTACATTTTGCTTGATTGACTTAATTTCAAAACAACATTGTCCATTAAATTGTGGATACTTGTTACCTAGCCATTCACAAAACCCATTTTCTTTAGCAAGTAAATAATCTAATGCCAAGCGATTTTGCATAACATAGGTACGAATTTCTTCCATTTTATCATTTGTTAACCCTAATGCTTCTGCAGTTCTATTCCCTAAATGTTCTGTACTTACGCCTAAAGCTAATATTTGCTCTTGCATAACTAGGTTACCTAATGGATTAAAGCTAACATAGCTTGGGCTGTTTTTGATACCCAAGTTTTAAAAGCAACCCAACCATCCGATGTCCAACCTCGCTTTTTCCGGCCTATAAATCGTGATTCGGAATTCTTTCTGGTATAAATGGTGCCACCAGAAATTGCTAGTTTTCCTATAGTACAGCGACCAATAGGGTACTTCGGCAACGTTGAATGAGCCTGACTCCCACAAATCCAAAACCAGGCTGGGGGTAAGCTGTTTTGTTTTATCCACTTATGTGTCAATAAGTGGTCGGGAACTTTGGCCTGTGGCCGTGTATTATTAAACCTGTGCCACCATGGGCATCCGCCCAGCACACCCTGATTTTGCATATTTTTGGCCTTACTTTTGGGTGAGTGACCCAAACACGTCATGGGGTTTATGATGGTAGCATTACAGTGCTTAGTGGAGTATTTGGTAATATTACACCCCCGTTCAACCATATCCAATTGCTGAAAAACCCCGTTGGCTGCAAAAAAATGCTGGATGCAACTTATCATTATTACACACATCTGCAAGCGATAACCAATGGGTATTATTCTTGCTAACAAAATTATCGGTTACATTTATATTTGAATGATTATATAACTCAAACAGCGAAAGCGTCAAATTACAGTTTTGTTGAAACCCAACAAAAATTGGCTTGTAATCTTCTCGCTGTTCTCCAATACATTGATATATTGTCTCATGTAAATGCGGAAAGTCCCAACAAAAAGTTCCTTCTGGGGCACGGGTATCTGTTATAGCCAATGTTATGAGTGTACTTGCTCTGGAATTTCTTTCTTGATAATCGGGGAAATATCCGAGGTTAGTAGAACTGAAATTAGAACTGTTCATAAACACAGGGTCCAATCGAAATGGAGCCTCATTAGCAGAGGGTACTTTTTTAGTACAAACTACACATTCAGTGGCATTGGCTAAAACCGCAAATGCAGCTGCCCATAATTCAACAGTATTGGTGGAGTTTCGTGCTGCCGATTTCCATACGGGATTGCCACTCCCAACATGAATTAGGCTGACCTGTAATAAAACACATTAGGCTCAGAAAATTATCCTGGCCATATGGTTAGATTATATGTTACAAATTATCTTCTGCTAAGCCAATTGTGATGCACCAGCACTTCCCCTTTGTGCTGTAAGCGAGTTACCCAATAAGTATTAGGGTATTGGGCCTGTGTTGTTAGTTGTGCCCAGGTGCGCAGGGTCCCGGAAAAATCCGGGGCAGGGCAGTCCGGTGTAATCCATTTTAACGCAGTTATTAAAGGAGCTTCTATAATTCCTACGTGCCCCTTTGACCAGAATTGCAAGTGTGCAAGTCCCAACAACAGCTTCCCTAACGGCCCATAGTTTCGTTCTGATCCATTTATGCTCCATTGCTCCAAATGTATTATCTTGCCCCTTTGAGTTATCCTGGTTAAAAAATGGTCTGCGGTCCATGCCAGCCATATAGTTATGGGAATCTCCTGTTCCACCCTGGATAGAATTAACGGCTGGTTACTAACTTCAATAAGTTTCGTCAACGCCTCTGAATCCTCTGTGGTCCAATAAAATGGGTGTTTCTTAGTGACTTTTTTCTGCAATAGCCTAATTGCCCAATTAATTTCTAGGGGGAGAAACTGTCGAATGTAGTTTAATTCTCCTAAGATTTGTTGTACTTGTTGTTTATTCTCAGGATGCTTATTTTCCCACTCCTTTAATCGTCTGTCTTTTCCTTCCCTTGGTCTAATGCCATCAGAGTCTATTTGCAGGCTCAGGAAAGAGAACTCTGTTTGCATGACCTTGGACGACTTATCTTCACTGACCTGCCATCCATTCAGTTTTAACTGTTGATATACCTTATTTAGAAGCCTTTGTGTGGTTTCCCTCTCCTCTCTGGCAACTAAAATGTCATCTACATAATTTAACACAACTGTTCCCGGTTCCTCCTTTATCTTACTTAAAGTCTCCGTCAACTTTAAACTGCACACTGCTGGAGAGTTAACATAGCCTTGAGGGCAAACTTTCCATTTATGTATTTTCCCTAACACTGAAAAGTTTAAGATGCCCTGATCGTCCCTTAGGGGGACTTGAAAAAACATGTCCTTAAGATCAATACTCGCCCCATATCTCAGTTTCTTAGACTGTAACATCTTCCAGAGTTCCAGTAAGGTGTATGGTGTTGTAAATTACACCCTTTCTACTTGTGTTTTAGCCTGTCTGTAATCCACCACCAGCCAGCACCCGTCTCCGGTCGGCTTCCTTATTCCCCACCCGGGAGACAGAAACCTTGACTCTGGTACTAACTCTATTTTTTGTTCTGACAGCAATTTCTTTAATAAAGTTCTTATATGCCCTTTCCCTTCCTCTGGGGTAGGAATTGGTTTGAACTTCCATGGACTCCCGTTAACTACTTTTGGACTATGCACTGAAGCACTTTCTAATTTTACCGGTAAGGCCTCCTATATTAATGTCTTCAGGCCCAGTCGTCGAATCTCATTTACCCCTAGTAAATTTTCATGCCCTATAATAGCTTTAATCTTATAAAATTTATTACCCCTTTTAACCTTAACCATAGCCATTTTTGCAGCTTTTACTTCGTGCAATCCCTGGACCCATAATTTTTTCCCTAATTTAGTGTGTGGGACAGATGGCTTAATTACTGAAACCTGTGCACCCGTGTCTAACAAAAATCTGATTACTTCCCCTTCTATATGTGTTT
Source organism: Carettochelys insculpta (assembly GCF_033958435.1). NCBI lineage: Eukaryota > Metazoa > Chordata > Testudines > Carettochelyidae > Carettochelys > Carettochelys insculpta. Next base: position 121,922,222 of record NC_134142.1, on the reverse strand, counting down.
TAGTGTAGGGCCTTGTGTCTCGATTAAGCTCAGTTACGGCCCTGTCTGAAGCAACCCCTAATCGTTTTTTTCCTTGTCTTTTCTTTTGTAGCTCTCTCTACACATCCTAAAAACACTTTATAAGCATGCATCTGATTCTGCTTGGGATCCAGCGGTTTCTGTATCCCTTCCAACTGCAACTGCTTCTTTTCCTCCCTGGGATAAAACCTCGACCCTGGGTGTTTTCTTAAGACACAAGCCAGTCCCTCAACTGACACTCTCATAGTATACTTCCTGTCATCCCCCTTATCAAACAGACATACATCAAGTCCCTCTTCTCCGCCCTGCTCGGTTTCCAATTTATGGAACTGAGCATGATAAAATAACTCCTCAGGCTTTGACTCCCTCCCTGTTGACTCCCACGGGCATCCACATCCCAAGGGATAAGACCCTTGACCTCCTGTCCTTGACGCCATGACGATGTGCCAACCTCTTCCGGGTCCTGTGGGTGCGCGTGGGGTGTGATACAGCGGGGGGGAGTCGGGTGGCCCGTACCAACCACCCCACCTTTATAGCAGCCTGATATAGTGTAGCAGCAATATGTGATTCAGTGTATTCACTTTAAAACCTAGGTTTCCACAGTATTATGAGTACCAGGAACAATAACACTCCGATTGTGAACACCACAATGCCCTGTGGCTGTTCTAAGTCCCAATAATTCTCTATACAGATCCAGCTAGACCAGCTAGTGGTATTTACTGATAGTGATTTATTCATTTATTCGTAACTACAATTACTTAACACTTGTTATATATATATATATATATATAGTTATTTATTTGGCATAAGCTAAATACTAGGTTACATATAACTGTATATAATTACATGTGACTTACTAATAACATCCAATGCTCCCACATCTCACCAATAACTATGTTACAGCGGCCCTTCAAGTCAGAGATACGGCTTGGTTGGGACCTTTCGTGGTGGTGACGTCCGGGTGATCAGGCCGGGGTCTGCTGTCTGGACTGGAAGTTGCTAGCCTCCGCCTTGTGTCCAGGAGCCCACCCCCTTCTTCCTGCTAAATCACCTTTTATACTGTTTCTTACTTGGGGGTTCAATACCTGGCCAATTAAAGCGTTTGTTACCTAATTTGGGCTTTCTATCCTCCCGGCCTGTCAGAGCATGTTACAAGATTTCCTCTGTCCTTGGTCATTTTCCAAACCTCCCCCCAGACCCCTCTGGTGTTGCACAATCAAGATGTTCTCTTTGGGGGGCTTCCAGCTACTTGCCCCAGCTGTTCTCTTTGGGGACTTACTATGTGCTTGTCAGGATGTTCTCTTTGGGGACTCTCCAACTACTTGTCAACTTTCTGATTTCTTTCTCCTGGCCTGACTTCAGACCTTCCCGCCGTTGTATGATAGCGTTCCAAGATGGAGTGTATGGTCATTCTGCCTTGCGAGTGAGGCCCGGCCACCAGGTGCTCGTGCTCCCACAATTGCAAACTGTAACATTAAAATATATCCAATTCTGTAAATTGACCAATCTGCTGAGACTAAGTCAACACGATAATGTAGCCGAGAACATCACTTGGATCACGTAATTCACATTACGTCACCTCAACCACTGAGGTAAATACACAACTGAAATGTCCAATTTCCACTTCTGGGCAGTAAAATGAGTGCAGCAGCACAGGAGAAATGTAATTGCGGTAGATTAATTGCTGTTTTTTGAAATTTTTTTGCGCATTTACTAAATTTGCAGACACCTAATTTTTTTAGGGACTTTATGGAGACGTCCAATTTCGGTTAACTTTTTCTGGCCTGTCCATAAGCACACTGATGGCCGGAGGCCCTGCTGCCTCTGGAGGAGCAAGTGGGTCCTCTGTGGGGACTGGCGGTCCAGGAGCTACTCCAAACGATGATGTAAAATTTGGGGCCATGAACCAAGTGGGGAATCTGGGACATCCTGAACTCTGACTCCCATGTCTGGGCAGGTCTACGGCACTGTAATGCATGTGAACCGTGGGAACCCAGCCAGCAAGGAGGTGCTGGTGGATTCGTGGCCTGAGTTCAGAATGATCCTCACCCGGACACAGAGAGAGGTGAGGGCTGTGCTGGGCTCTTCCCCCTCTCCCCTGCCTCCTCCCCTCCCCCAGCTGTGGCCCCCTCCTCATCGCTCCCTTCCCTCACCTAATGCCATGTCCACCCCGCTTCCCTCCCACGCCTGATGTCCCTTTTCCTGCTCCCCTCCCACACCTGGGGCCGCCACTGTCCCAGGCCCCTTCCCTCCCTCAGACCATCTCTGCCCTATTCGCCTGCCCCTTCTGATCTCATCTCCACCCACCTCCCCTCATCTCCCTTTCCTGCTGCCCAGCCCCTCCTGTTCCAGTCTGCCCTGAGCCCCAGGGTCTGTTCAGGGGCCCCTTCAACCTTCCTCAGTCTCTGCCTATGGGCTCACTTCCCCAGTGCTGCCCCTGAGGGACATGGGGGGTCAGAGGCTGCTCTCACCCCGGGCAGTGTCTCCTCAGCAGGCAGCTCATGATCCAAGCGATGTTGGCACCAACTTGTACACAGCCTTCTACCGGGACGAGAGCGCCTGCCGGGAGCTGCTGGAGAACAGCGATGCCATAGACTGGGACCAGGCTTTCCAGATACAGGGTGAGCCCCTGTAGCCCTGCTGCACCCTCCACCCACTGCTTGTGGGGCAGGACTGCTGGGCCTCCTACTGCAGCGCAGTAGCCCTGAGGAGCTCACGTGGACCTTCTCCAGCCAGCCCCAGGATTCACAATGAGCCAAGTTTGGGACCCCAGATGGGTTCTGCTGCATCCCAATGGCCATTGGCCTCTCTGGTACTCTTCCAGAACAGTACGAGTCCCCCATGTCCCTAGGTACCATTAGGGGCCCTGCTCACTGTGCGCGGCTGTCTCTGCAGGGCTGCAGCCTGCGGTGCAAGAGGCCATCAGCAACATCGCCCAGGCCAGGGGGCTAGAGCTGGAGCTGTGTCCGTACCTCCCGGTGATACACCCAGACCCAACTGCCATGTTCCAGCACCGGTAGGTGCCCCCCATTGCAATAGACAGAAGCAGCCAGAGCTCGGTGAAGCGTGTGGGGATACAGGTAGGGAGGGAGCCCTGGATGTCTTGGCAGTTAGTTCCCAAGGGTAATGGTGCTGATAGGACTGGGGGCACCATGAGAACCATGCAGCCTCAGGCCACGGCTGCATCCTGACAAAGATTTGCCATCGTGCTCAGGGGCAGGGCTGAGTCTGCTCTCGTGCTTCCCTGTGGGGACAAGGGCAGCTCAGCCTGGAGGGAAACCTTCTTGATCTCTGCCCCATGGAGGACAGGGAGAGCAGGGGCAGGGCCAGCCTGTAACCCTTCAGCATTCAGGGAACCAGGTGTTGTGCTTCTGCCTGTCTCCAGAGTCAGCCCCACGAGGGACGGGAGCTCCAAGCAGAGACCCCCCCTTCCCTGTGAGGTGGCCAGGCAGGGTGTTCGCTGCCTGCTGAGCCCTGGTGCTCTGATGTGGGGTGTTGCAGGGATCTGAGATTTGCCAGGCTGCATGGTCAGAGATAACTCTGCTGGGACTGGACTGAGACTTGTCAGAAAGTCAGGGGCAGGGATGTGCGGCCATCCTCTGCCCCCAGGTCTGTCTCCAGCCATGTGCTGGGCCTGGAGTGTGTGTCTATGCTTCCCCTCCCCCTCTGTGCAATGTCTGGGCTCTGCGGCCGTCCATCCCTTGATGCCTCCTGCCTCCTTCTGGCCCCATGTGCCAGGGCTCAGGTTGCTTCCCTCCCCCCCGGCTCCTCCTCCCCTATGGCAGGTGTAGCTGCAGTCACAGACTTCCACCCTCCCTGTGCCAGATTGATCCCACTCCAGCCCACTCCTTGGTGGCAATGGGTGTGGTGGGGGCCATCACCTCCCTTCCAGCACAAAGACCAAATGAGCCTCTATAATACCAGGGCATCCGTGCACAGCTCTGCCTTCAGTGCTGGGTAGTACAACCCCCTTTTTTCTCTGTCTGGCCCACCTCAAAACACCCACAGGGAAGAGGCTGGTGCCACCCATCACTGCGGCCTCCCTAGGCCGTGTCGTGCCGGCTCATTTCCCCTCCTCAGGCTCACTCACCCAGGACCAGGTCAACACTCCCTTTCCCCTAAACCCGGTCACTCTCCCTCCACCCATGGCTGGTGACGCCCTTTCCCCCCCGTGCTGGCTGTAACCAGCGTGAAAATAACGTACATATCCTACAGACACTGTTGTGTCACTGTCCCTCCTTTGTTGAGGAGCTGAGGGGGGGAGGGGTTGCCGTAAGACAGTAGCTTTAAAAAGTGGGGGGTGAAGTGTAGGGGGTGCAGGGTAAGGAGTCGGGGGGGTGGGCTAGCTCAGAGCACAGAGTTGGAAGGGAAGGGGGTTGTGTTCAGAAGCTTTGTTTGCTTATCTTTGCCTCTTGTACTGACTGGATGAGTTTGTGTGTGTGTGTGTGTGTGTGTGTGTGTGTGTAAGTGCAAGTGCTTGGGAAAGGAACTTGTGTTATTTGCTTTAACGGTAAGGATTCCCAAATAGTTTTACTGTAACCCAACACGCCCATGGGAAGAGACTGCGTGATAGCTACAAAGCTACTGAAGTGCCTTGAGATGTTGAAAATGAGGCTCAGGGTAGAGGGAACACTGAATATCCTTAGACACCCACCCGGATGCCCCGAGTCCTCGGTAGCCAGGCACGAAGCTGCTGACATGCCATGACACCAAGCTGACTCCCCTTTACCTCTGTAGCCAGATGAGAACCTGGCCATGTTCCCAGCCTGGCTCCCTCTCCCTGGAAAAAGGCTCACCTGCCGCCTGCCAGAGCCAGAGTAGGAACTGCAGCCGTCCCACCCTGAGAAAAAAGCTGAATCCCAGCCAAACAGCTGATTGAGGGCTTTGTTCCAAAGAGCTGATTGGCTACAGCACTTACAACCCCACCTCCCTTCAGTGACCCCTCCTTATTCCAGGTCAATCCCCCATGCGCTCCACATCTCTCACCTGTCCCTGTGTTGCAGACGCAGCAAAAGGCTCAGGATTGTCCCAGTCTCTCCTGCCCATACCAAGCTGGTAAGCGACGCCTGGCTGTTTGGGAGGAGCAGCTGGAGCATGCGCTACATAGGCCACCTGATCCGTGATTTCCCCAGCGCCTGCCTGCTGGACCCCAAGGGGCACCCCATCTCCTGGTGCCTCTCCGACTCCATGGCTGCAATGACTCACGCTTACACCCTCCCAGAGCATCGGGGACAGCACCTCATATGTTCCGTAGTGGAGAGGGTGGCAGCACAGCTCCATGCTCGCGGCTTCCCTTTGTACAGCAGGGTGCTGCCCGACAATGTGGCTTCCTTGCGATTCCAGAAACATCTCGGTTTTCAGACCCTGCCGGGGATGTTCTACTGTCTGATTGTGAAGCCGAGATACATGAAGTCCCAGTCAGCCACTGCTCTGGACTTTGACCAGGGCACAGCACTCACCTCTGTCGGGGAGGCATCACATCTCCCCAGAGTGTAGCACGGAACAGAGCTGGGAACCCAGCCCAGGCCCCTACGCCCAGCTTTGGGTTGCGGCTCTGTTCCTTCAGCAGCTAACCTCAGGGGAGGGGAGGAGAAGGGGCCCAGCCTCAGGCCTGCACTCAGTTTGAGAGTTGCCACACGGTCACAGCATATATGATACGGGGGTTGGGGGAGGACATGATCCAGGGTTCTGTGCATGGCTCTGTGGGAAGCGGGGCTGCGCTCAGGGAGCATGTAACATTGTGGGAGGGGAGTAGGACAGGTCCTGGCTTGGGGGCCTACGCACAGCCCAGGGATGGGTACATACTACACGTACCACTAGGGCAGAGGGCCACAGGCATTTCCTGAAATAGCCTCTGGCCCAGCCTCGTGGGTGGGAATCCCCTGGTGGGGTGGACTGCGTGGGAGGGGCCCAGGAGCTTTGCTTTCCTGCTGGATTTGGTAGTACGATTGGCAGGTGAGAGTTTCCCCTGCCTCCCGCGCAGCAAAAGGCCAGGGCCATGCTGGCTCCCTCCAGCCCATTTGCCCTGGGCACAGCAAGGAGCTGCTGTGGGCTGGGCTCTTTGGAACTGGCCACCCCTCTCTGACACTGAGCCCTGCCCAGGGTCCTCCTGCTCCACCACGTGGAAGAAGGGGCCGCAGCACAGTGGAGAGCGGAGCTGCGATGCAGGGCTGTGTGAAGTAGCCTGGGCCAGGAGATGAGCTCAGACATCCAGACATGGGGCAGTGGCATTTGCAGGGAGACAGACACCTGCGCCCTTCTGCCTGGGAGATGGAACCAAAGAAGAATTTTTTGTCATATATTTGATTCCCATGTGCCTCAGTTTCCCTCTGTAACATATTAAAGGGTTAAAAAGCTGCTCCTAAGCCAAAGCAGATTGTGGGGTGGACTTTCTGTGACATGACTGGGGGCAGTGGGACAAGCACTGGTCGCAGGATCAAAATCCACCAGATTAATGGAGGTGCCACAGGGATGACAGGTTCACCCCAAGCACACAGAGCTGATCAGAAGGGGCCCTCCATTCCCTTCCACCCCGGTCAACCCCAGCTCGGGAACAAAGAGCCTGAGGGCACCAGGAAAGACCCTGGGTCTTAGCTGTCAGGGATTTTTACCACCCCCGGGGCATAATCATCCCCATGGGCCAGGGGATACAGGCCTTTGGCCACATAAAATCAGTGCAGACACATGAGAAATCTAAATTGTCATAGGCTGCCATTTGGCTGCAGCACCAATGGTCACTTTGGGTCAGTTGGTTCCCCCGGTAACCTGAAGCCATGAATAATTCATAAGCACATATTTGAATAAGGGCTCCTGATTGGGTGGAGTTCCAGTTTTCTGGAAGCTTCCAGACCCAGTCGGACCTGATTGAAAACTGTACCTGAGAATCATGAATATTTAAATTAGCTCATGAATAATGCATGGAGACTGTCTATAAAAGTAAGGATTGCCCCTGCATTCTTTGGCCTTGGGAGCTCGCTGTCCTAACAGCAGCACTGCATAGGGGAGCGTTGGTTGCTACGGCAATGTCCGCTGACCCTTAGGCCAGCTCATTGAGCGAAGGCTTTGCGAAGAGCTCCTGAGGGACCACTGGCGGCGCCCAGCTGCTGCCGCAGTGCCAGCACCGCCTGACATCCTTGTGCTTGCGTCAAGGGAGCAGCAAGCGGGCCCTGTGGTGGAGCGGCCAGGTGGTGAACTGGCCCCGCCTTTGTGGCGGGGTACTGCGTACCTGGCTGCAAAGCCCAGGGTCCACCGCCTAGCGGCACCGGCGCTCCTGCCGCCAGTGCCATCTTGCGGCGTCGACGCCTCCACTGCTTCTGCACACCTGACTGGACGACGCACTCAAACGCGACTTAATTTACCGGACTGGACCAGCACTTCAGGACACGTAACATACCCTATTCATTGGACCAAACAACAAAGACAAACGCCATTGTCTGGGTTTCGGGGCCTCCAGTGGGGGAGTAGGGGGTTGCGTCCCTTGCTCGGCGTAGCAGCCTGACGAGGCCCCGTCAGACCCAAGGACCTGACCATTTCAAGGCCAGGCCTTTGCCCAGGCAACTGGCACATTTAATTATAATAATAGTATTTTAGCAGTGCTAGTGTTTTTTCTTCTGTTTAGTAATTTATAGTGACAGGCCTAAGATCAGTTTAGATAAATATACATCATATATATATTGCATGGCAAGGTGAAGGCTAACGCCTCCCTCGCCCTCTAGCCTCTTCATCCCTCACTCCCTCATCCTGCTATTACTCAGGGGGAGCTTCTCTATTGCGCCCCTCGCTTATCCCCTATTATCGAGGTACCCTATTAATACAGGGTCTCCTCGCTGCGGCCAACCTGTGCAGGATCACAGGCGGTGGCGCTTACCTCCCATTCCTTTTTTCCCTTTTATTACCTCATTTCCCTTTCCCATCATATTCAGCTAACCAATTACCTTGCTTTGCGGCAAAATAAAGAACTGCAAGAGGACTTTTAGCAAAGCACCATGAGTGTATCAAACATAACAGTAAGTTAAATATACACATACTGTCACATACCATATAAGGTGTTCTTTGTTACTCCTTTGTTATGTTTATTTGTTAATCTTGTTACATGTTTAATGAACACTTAGTTAGTTGGTAACTTATCCTTGGGTCTCAGGCTTCTCTGCCTGCTTCCTCTCGCCAAGTGGGTTCAGGGAAGGTCATAGCTCCATTAGTACACCTAGGGGTAAACACGCTCTTGACTCATTGGGTTTGGGGCGGTCCGCGACTGGGTCCTTGGGACTGGGAGGCGCTCAGCCCCTCCCCGGTGTGACACAGACCTTTGGGTCGAGGTGGGGGAAGCCTGTCCTGTTGTCTTTAAATAACAACTTGTCGCAACATTAGCAAGACTCAGGAGCTCCCAGCTGGGACTGAAAGAGTTGGAGACGGCACTAAAACTGGAGCCTGGAAAAGCTTGGGTGGTCCTGGACCTGACCTGTGTCTTCACCTTAATTTCTCTGCTGCCCCAAAGAACCCCCAAGCCGGGCTCTGAGAGACCAATAAACCCTGTGCTGTGTGAAGCAAGCTGCAGCATGTTCCTTCTGTGTCAGGCTGGGGTATCAGAGCCCCTGAAGAGGGGCCAGGTGTTGGGCGCAGTTGGCAGACCTTGGAGGGTGAAGCAGGAGGGCTGGAGCCATGTGGGCAGCCCTGAGAAGAGGGCGACCCCCTGATGGAGCTGGCCCATCTCAGGGTTCCTTCCAGTTTGGGTTTACAAGTGGGGGCCCAGCACTGATCCTGACAGCAGCACCGGGGTCCACAGGGGCACAGCTGGAAGTGACAGCCGAGAAAGGCGGGCACATCTGCGGGCAGATTTGGGTCCCTAGGGTACAGCCAGCCCCACACCCAGCCAGCGCGTTCTCAGCCAGGACGAATGCCCGAGCCAGAGAGCTGCCCAGCCGCCAGTCCCACCCAGGGCCCAGTGTCCCCGCAAATCTCCGGCTCACGTTTACTGTCCTCCAATTTCCCAGCCACTGCTCAGTGGAACCACATCCCCTCCCACATACAGGATTAACAGGGGTGGGGGGCTGGTGCCAAACGTGTGTGTCCCCCCGGAGAGTTGCGATGGCCCCTTTTGAGTGTGGGCCTGGCGCAGCAGCGCTAGCGTGTCCCTGGTGCTGAGTGTTGGAGGCATTTTTCATTTCCATCACACACCTCCTTGCGACTGTGTGTCTGCCACACACAGCTGCCACAGCCCCCGGATCTTCTCCTTCAGCCGGGTGGGTTTGCCAGTGTCCACAGTGAGCAGAAATTTCACACTGATCGGGGGAAGCGTCCCACAGATTTAGCTCCAGCCTTACCCAGGCATTGTACAGCTGCATCTGTAGCGCCCCCCCCGCCCGCCCCATCTTTCATCAGCCACCATGTGGGATCCAGGTCTCAGCACGATAAGGTTCTACAGCCAGCAGCTACCTGATTAGTTCTGATAAATGCCTGTCCCGGCCCCCAGTAAGGTGGAACAACATTTTGACTGGGTGTTACCTGGATCCATACATTAATACCATCCCACACAATGAGACAAACCTAAGATACATTTGGTGTTCTTGTTCCACTCTGTTTCTGTGGGGAAATCTCTGAGGTAACGTTACTGTCTCCTTTTGAAAGAAAATAACTCAAAAGCAAAACTGCAGACGGTGGTTAAAATAGTACCTCCAGTCGCAGTGAGCAGTGGGAAGACGCCGGCATCGGTTGCTGAATTTGAGCCTACTTTTTTCACAACCAACTGCAGCGGCTCAGGAGCTGGTCTGGGATTAATGAGGGAGCAGCCGCCCAGTTTTCACTGGCGCACTCCTGTTCCTAGCTGGATGGTAGGTGGTCGGGTGCCTTTCTGAGTATTATATAACCAAGGGAACAGCCCATTTCTGCTCCCATGGCTGAAACAGAGACAAACTCTCCTGTGTGCCGGCTAAACCTGAAGCTGCCCATGCGCTCTGGCAGAGCCTTCCTCCCTTACAGAGCGTATGAACCTCTCCTGATGGGCTCCACATGCCTCCCATGCTGGGCTCCAGAGGTGCATTGTCCACTCCACTCCTCCTTTGGGGGGCAGCAAACCACTAGCCCCCTAATCCAGTCTGGGGACAGCTTCTGAGGGTGAGCTCCGAAGCCACTCCCCTCCCATGCACACACATATCAAAGCAGCTCCCCACTCTGACTCTCTGAGTGCAGAAAGTGGGGATCTGCAAGAGACCTTAGAAATCCCTTTTCTTTCCAGGCTGCTGCTTAATAGCTTCCCAAGGTGACAGGTTTCCTGACCCTGGGAGGTAGCTGCCACCACCCGAGTGAGTCACCCCCCGCCTTAAAACCTCAGCCAGACACACGGGATGTCTCCCTGTGGGCTAACTCCAACCAATCAACCTTCCCTACAGCAAGAGTGCGTACGGTGCAATGGTAAATCCACCTCTTCGCCCTACACCTTCCCCACAGGCACTTTCTGGGAAGACAGATGGTTCCCTTGGCTTGTGGATAATGGAGTCTAAAATTCCATTTTAGCACTAATGTTGGATAATGATTCAGCCGTGTGTATTTGCTTGGATGAGAAGGCAATAGCAGCGCACACTGGATCTCAGAGCAATATTGCGAAAGAGTGATGACATTGCGGCTATTGTCTCTGCGCGCATGAAAGCTCCCTGGCGTGGGCATGAGGACTTCAGGTATGATTGGACCGCAGACGTCAGAGAGATACTGTCACAGAGGATGGTGAGTATCTGTTCAGACAAACTCGCCGTTCTGGGTGAATGCTGATACTGTCCCTGTGCTAACTTCACCCCCTCTCTTCTTCCCTGGGGTGTGAGCAAGGACTGTCCGGGGGATGTGCAAGACCACCACCAGATGGTCTAGAGCAGGACCAGGACAGACGCCTGGATGGTTGCACCACCTCATTAAAACATGAGACGTGGGCATATCGATGACTCTGGAGGAAGAAGCAGGCGGCTATCAATGAGGAGAAGGTTGCACTGGTCAAAACCAGCAGGCCAGGACAATAGTAAAGAGAGGAGAAGGACAACTTGAGAAAAATGTTCTGAAAACAAGCACTTTCAGATGGGTGCAAAATCTACCAAACCCAGTGAAAGAAAACGTCGATAAGGGAGCTGCTCTGCCTCAGACTTTGGGTTCATCTGCCACTTCCATTGGGATCTCAGCCCGGGCTGGAGGAACCTGGTTCCGACCCAGCCTCATATTTCGTTAGCTTGGCCAACTAATTGAAAGCGAGCGACAGACTGGTACCAATGACCTCAGCTGCCAAGACAGTGTTTGTGTGTGTGAGATCATATCTGAACTGCTTTTCTACTGTACTCTCAATAAATACAGCGTATTGCCTTTTCCCTTGAGAAAGATCCCATGTGCTTCTTATAAGTGTTGAGGCAATTATGTGAAATGGTAAATTGGTAGCCGAATTGAATGCCTGGCATACTATTCTAGGAGAGCGGGCTCGGCTAACCTTGGCCTGGCCTGAATAGCCCAGATATAATGTGCACGTAAGTCCAGCCAAACCCTGATTCAATTTGTACCTGTGCCCAGGGGATTGAGATACAATGAGGAGTGTGGGGACAATGTTTAATTGGAACTAATCAAAAACAGTTTATTATTTCACATACAACAGCAAAATACAAACACACAGCAACAACAGTAACAAATACAAGATATGAAACTCATTGTTTTAACTTACTGTCAGTAACAGAGTGGATAATTTGGTTGTCACAGGTCCCAGTAATCTGCTGTCAGGAATAACTGAAAGGTTGGTTAGTATGTATCTGGTTAGGATTGGCTGGAGCACTTTGCACCCACCAGAAATATGTAGCCTAAAAGCCTTTAAGATATTGGGCTGAGGTGCCCTAAAGCTCGGTTTGAGCCGTATTTAGGCTTTTGTGGCTGGTTTGGCCAGGGCCTATTTGTCCAGTCAGTGGGTTGCTAGGCCACTGCTGGGTAACGTAGTGCAGGGTTTCCCTGTCACTAGGTAGTTATCCTGACATAGATAAAAATTAGATTATATCAACACTATTTTCTATATCTATCTCTACCCATATTAATATTAACTAGGTTACCTCCATTAACATTATATAAACAACCATAATAAACAATTATAAAGAGCAATAACAATTCTAAATAACAGTTTAAAGGACATGGTCTTCGGCTTCTGGAGAGCCTGAAAAGCCTGGCACGAGGCCTTTATTGTACAGCGAGTGGCTGAGAGGCCGGCCGCAGGGCGCCGCATCACGCAAGGCCCTCTGTGGAAGCAGCAATTGATGGCCGCAGGTCGAGGCGACGCCGGCCAGGAGAGGATGGTCAGCGCTGGCCGGAGGGTGTGCGCTGAGGTGTTGAGTGCGCCAAAACGGCGGTTGCTGACTCCGCAGTTCCCCCTCTAATGCTGGCTCTCAGGTGGTGAATGGTGTGGCAGCAGACGAGGCTTCCCCCATTGGCAAATGCTGCCTAGTAGCAGCGGCGGCTCAAAAGGCCAACAGTGCAAGTGATTTCAGCTCTGTGTTCAGCTCAAGTCAGTCTCTCTCACACACACGCGTGCGCGCGTCCTCTGAGAGATCCTAAGATTCCCAGTGCTGCTGAGGTGTGTCCTTATATAGGCCATCCGCATTAGTATTCAGAGAGTTCTGGAAGGATGCCCATATTTGGTAAGGGCCGGTCCCCTCAGGTATGATGGACCTTATTGAGGACTGCACCAGGTTTGAATTTTTGAACGTAGACTGTCGGTTATGGCAGTTGGTAAGAGAGTCTTATCGGGAAGTGATTACACACAAGTTTAAGATAATTTCTGAGGTAAAATTTCAGTGATATCCGTCTCCCATGCCCACACCAAATCAGTAACCCTTTCATTTAATCCTACAGATGAGGTAAGCACACAATACGCCTAAGGATGATGAGCGTGGTTGCACCTCAGCAATACACACCCTGTTCACAATCTCTACAATAAGCGTAATGATGTGAGATGAACACACCCAGGAGCTGGCAAAGTTGCTGGGCTGTGGGAGCCCTGCAACTTGTCCTTCACCTGTTGAAGCGTCTTTGGTTTCCCTTCCTGCTTGATGACTCTTTTGCATAAATGCAAATGAACCTAAGCCCCCAGTGCATTCAGACAGGCCTGTTTGCCAGTCATGGCTTGGAACAAGTGTTAACACGATGCCAGAGAAATCTTTTCACTAACTGTGCCGCACTCTCACATGTATTTTTTCAGGGCATTACTGATGGGCACGTTGTAAATTTCCAAATGATGCCTTACAAAGATGTACAAAGGCTATTGTCATAACAGGGAGGGCGCGGACACAGTCTGGCACAATTCGCTGGCTTCCCCCTCTCAGTCCTTTGTCCTTGAGTATTTGTCTGTTAATTTGGGGTGTGCCCATTTGTTGGGGTTATTCTTAGGGGGCGGGTTGGGTGTGATTTGAGAATTCTATCAGCGTGCTGTTTGTGCTCTCATATGGAGCTTTATTTCTCCCTTCTGCTCATTCCCTCCCAATAGAGCTCTCCTGCAGGCTCTTGGCTCCCCAGGGCTGGGTTCTTGACCCCCCCTAAAAGCAGATGAACACACACACTCATTTCCAGAGCACAGATAAGAGGACCAGTTAATCAGCACTCACAAGCTGACCCAGTATTTGCAGCTGCCAGGGCTTGCTAGGGTCAGCAGAGGAGTGGTTAGGGCAGGGCAGCAGAGGCGTGGGGGCGCTGGGGCGTTCCTCCTTTTTTTAGTGTCAGTCCCCCTCTTGCAGAACATGTGCGGCTGAAATTCAGGAGAGAGTCGAAAGGGGAGGATGCTCCCTGCTGCTTTTCCCTCATCCATTGAAATGTCTTTTCTTCCCCTTCCTGGGCTTATATACCAGTGAAGCCAACCACCCATTGCATTCAGACAGGTCTAGAACCAACCTCCGTCTTGACCATGCGCTAACACCCTACAGGGAATCTTATTACTTCACATATAATGTTGTCACACGCTTTTTATCAGAGCATCACTGACCAGCTGGAGCAGGGTCCACCCGCTCTTCGACACCCTCTGCGGCCAAGAGAACTGCGCACGGTCTCGTCTGTTGTCTTCAGGGTTCTGAGGGTGGGATCTGACTAGCTGCCCCTAGGGTGCTGTCAATTCCCCTTTTAAGCTTGTGGCCCGTCTCCAGCCCCAGGGCCTGGATCTTGCCCAGTTCGAAGTTCAGCTCAGACTCGGAGCTGTCCAAAGTGCTGCTGCTCTCTTAGGCAGCGCTGTACAGAGATCTGCCTGGCTCCAGCTCCTGAGAGGCACTGCCGGGTATTAGCTCAGCATCTTCTTTTCTAGCAGCCTGCTGGGCTGTGCTTGCTGCAGCAGAGACAGCTGCTCTGTCCTGCCTGGAGGACCTCGTGTCTGCTCCTCTCGCTGGGGTGGGGTGTGGCAAGGCCTCTAGCCTCCTGTCGGGGGCTTCGGGGTGAGTCCACCCCATCACACTAGCCAATTATACCTTTACAAAGGATGTCTTGCAAGGCTGTGCTATGGTTTTTGTAATGCTGGGTAGAGTACGGACACAGGGATACATGGCGTCACCCCCACCCCCACCCCCACCCTCAGCCTCCCCCCCTCAGTCCTTTGTTCTCAAGCTGGGTTCTTTACACAGCTTCCCTTCTTGAGAAGTTCCAAGAGCTGGGACACACCAACCAGCAGCTGGGGATGGGGCGTCCAGCTCTGCTGCTCATGAAGCCCAGAGTCCTGCCAAGTGCAGATTTGCATTTTAGAGCCCCAGGATCTGGAATTGTGGGGCCTCCCCATTCCTCCTGCTCCCCCGTGGGCTCCTAGGCACTGCCCCTCCCTTTTCCCTGACCTCTGCACCTCCCTCCTGTGCGCCATCCCCTGTGCTGCACCCCTTCATTGCTACCCCCTGCATCCACTGTGCCCTCTTTGCCCGAATGCCTCCGCATCCTGTGTCCCTAACCCCTGCACTGTACCTCCTTGTCTCCTACCTCCTGCCTGCACCTCCCTCCTGTGCCCCTACCCCCTGCATCTCCCTCCTGCACCCTGGTGGGGAACTGACCCACCATGACTGCCACTTCAGGGAGGCAGCAATCCCTCTGAAGTTTCCCACGGCAACAGGGCACTCTCTCCTCAGGGCCTTTCCTCCAGCCAGAAGGGAGTGGCCTGCAGGCAGCTTTCTTTCGTTACAGCCCCCCTACCCCAGCCTCCTGCTTCACTCACCAGCGTGAAAGAAATGCAGGTCCATCAAACAGGACAAAGGGCCAAGGACTCATGCAAGCTGCTACTTGGCTCTTGGCTGGAATCAAGAGTAGCTGGGTTAGAACCAGAGCTACTAAGATCCTGGGTCCTTCCTTGGCAAGAGCAGAGCTGCAGCCCATATGCCACGGAGAACAGATTCAGCTGGATCAAGACAACAGTGCACGCAAATCTCCTCCCATCCCAGCTCCCCAGCTCCAGAGCTGGGGGCTGGGGCTGGGTCGCCTGACGTTGGTCCCTCAGCCCCACCAGCCAGTCCAGTCCAGAAGGGGCTTGTATCCGTAGCAGAAGCGGCTGTGCATGGAGTAGGGGGGACCAAGAGAGCTCAGATGGCTGATTGTCCACCCGCCCCCTGCAGCTCGGGTCTCCCTCCCTGCAGGGCTGATGCTCCCCATCCCACAACCTCTGTCAGCTCAGCTGCTCTCAGCAGAGCTGGTGGGAATCCTTATCCTGCTCATGGCTTCCCCTTTGGCAGGCCACCCTGGGTGGGGGCCATCACGGCCCACCACAAAGGCCAGCCCTGAGTGTGATCCACAGGACTGAAGCCCCAAGACTCCCTCCCTGCTGGACAGGAGCTGCCGTCTCATCACCCCATGGCACAGCAGAAGCCCTCAGCTACCCACCTGGCTGGTAGGCGAGGAATGGCAGGGGGTGGGCTCCAGGAGCTGTAACTGAATGCTAAACTTCTTCTTGGTGGTCTCTTGATAATCAGTAGGACATCTTCATGTCTCCCTCCTAGTTGTGAGCCTGTTGACGGCTGACCAGCCCAATTCTGGAGCTGCAGGTCTTATCACAGACGGAGCAGGTGTTAGGAGCTGTGGGAGGAGCGCAGGGCAGTTGTGGACACGCTTTTCTTTTTCTCCGCCCCTCCTCATCTGCACCGCAGCAGGACCTCTCAAATTATCCCTCCCCATCACGGATTACCCTTCTTCACTGGGGACGGGCGTGGACAAGGATCTCCCAAGTGTCGACACAGATACTACACTTCTTCCATGTCTGTCTTCATCCATCCATCATGTCCTTGTACTCTGAGTGGAGCACAGGTCACCTACAAGTCTCCTCCACTTCACTCTGTCTCAGGACAAAACTTCCAGCTGACTCCAGGAGTGCCCCACTTGCAGTCCTTCAAGTCTCAATAGATCTCCACGTGGTCTGAGGTCTTCCTCTTTTGCAGTTTCTTTGTGGGTTCTAATTAAGAGTTTGACGGACTCTGCTGGATGACGGTTCTGAGAGTGTGGCCCAGCCATCCCACTTTCTTCTCTTAATTTGATGTCAAGTGATTCTTGTCCTGCTCTGTTCCAAAGCTCTTCATTTATCATTCCCTCTGGCTCGCAATACTCCTCAGTTCTCACTTCAACTTGGAAAACAGAACCTGTTTTGAGAGAGGCTGATCAGACATTCGAACCATGTGACCAGTCCAACAAAGTTGTTGATGAGTGATAATGTTTTCCGCTTCTTGTGCTGTCTAGATAAAGTGCGGGAGGGGGGGCAGTTTGCTAAGGAAATGAACTTGTTTTACTTGCTTTCATAGTTTATCTATAATCCAATATGACTGTGGGAAAGTGCATAAGCTACTGAGATGGCTTGAGAAGTTTATTGTGGAGTTCAGGGTCGAAGGAAGTTAGGATTTTTCGGTCTTCATGCCAAAAATCTGCTTAGCTCCTGTGACATTACTAGATTTTTAAATTGAATATGAAAGCCATTTATGTTACCATTGTGTGTAATTGGCACCAAACCTTGTGTCAGGTGGCCCAAGTGAGGTGTCCAATGAAAGCTCATAATGCCATGAATTTGTTTATGCTACTTGTGTGTCTGTGCCATATTTGTGTACAAAGTTATAGATATTGGCTCTCTAGTGGTATTAAGAATCTTATAGTGCTGAGATTATTTTGTGGCTGCTTTGATTTGCCATAGTGAGAAGGAAATCACAGCCTGGGCTGCAAGTGGCCTGCTTTCAAGCAAAAATACCTTAGTTTGTTTTTCTTAGTTGTGCCCAGAACCCTGTCATATTACAGTGGCGTAGTCAGCACTATCCACACAACCAGATCAACTGAGCTTAGGATCAGGACCGCATGCTATTCTAAATTTGAATTTTGGGTGTGGAGAGTGTTTTGGTTAATGTGCAGTTCAATGAGTTCATAACAGTGTGAGAGGCTTGGGGGGGTTCACACGAGGGCTGAGGACAAATGGCTTTTCCTGAAACAGCCTCTGGGCCAGACCCTCGGGTGGGAATCTCCTGGTGGGGTGGACTATGGGGGGAGCCTGCAGTAGCTTGAAGGAGCCGGGCCCTGGCCTGTGTGTTGACTGTCACTTCTCTGCTGCTCCCAGAATGCCACAGGCCATGATCCAGGAGGTCGATAAACCCAGCACTGTGTGGAATGGGCTGAGGCATGTCACTGCTGCATTGGGCTGAGGTATGGGCACCCCTGGAGAGGGGCCAGGTCTGTGGCTTAGTAAGGCACACCAGGCAGAGCTCGTGAGTTGAAGCAGGTGGGCTGGAGCCTCCTAGGCAGCCCTGGGAAGAGGGAGTCCCCTTGGGGGGCTGGCCTGTCCTAGGGTTCCTCCAAAGGTGGATACACAAGTCAGGGCCCAGCACTGATCCAGGGAGTACCCCACACATCCAGAACCGACAACAGAGAAGGGAGGAACAACTGCAAGCAGAGCCAGGGTAGAGTCAAGTCTCTGGGGTACGGCCGGCCCTGCCCCCAGACAGGAGCTTTCTCAGCCAGGACACAGCGCCCCAGGCAGAAAGCTGTCCAGCCCCCAGTCCCACCCAGGGTGGAGGGTCCCTGTGACTCCTGAGCATAGCAATGGGCCTGTCATTCGACAGGCTGTCCCCAGACCAGGAAAAGGTGTTTGAGAGGATGGACCACGGGTATCTCATCGGCACTCTGCAGGCCTTCAGCTTCGCGCCCCGCTTTGTGGGCTTTCTCTGGGTGCCGTGCATCTCTGAGGACTGTTGAGTCAGGCTCAACTGGACCCTGACCCAGCCGATAGGCTTTAGGAGGGAGATACATCAGGAGTGCCCACTGTCAGGCCAGCTCCATGGCCTGGGAATCAAACCCTTCTCCTCAGTCTCCACCAGCAGAAGGTGATGGCATTGGGACTTCAGGAAGAGGAGTAGCAGCTTGTCCTGGCAGTGTGCTCCAGGATCCGTGCGAGCTGGTAGGGGGGGACCTGCTAAGCCGTCTACTTGGCAGCATCCTCTGCCCACTCTGTCATGGTGGTCAGGGAGGGGCGGCAGGCAAATTCCCTCCAACCAGCACTCCAGGCCAGCCGGTGAGGTGCGAGTCCACTGCTGTATCTCACAGTTCACCCGACCAAAAAAACCTCCCTGAGGAAGAACTGGCAGGATTTGGAGCCCAAGGTGGGTGAGCGGCTGAGGAAATGGACAGGACTGCTCTGGGGGTCTCTCCCTGTGGGCAGGGGGAGGGAGGGTGCTGGTGCTGGACCAGCTAGTGCTGTCCATGTTCTGGCCCAAGCGCCACACCCTGAAACCGGCCCCAGAACTCCTGACCAGGCTCCAGAAGCTGCTGGAGTTCTTCCGGCCAGGACTGTACAGGGTTTTTGTAGGGGTCTTGAGTCTTCCCCTGGAGGAGGGAGGCCAAGGCCTGGGCTGCATCCACAGCTTGGTCCACACCTTTCACCTTCAGCCCCTGTATGGTGCAAGTAGTCCGGCCTGGGGCGTGTTGGCGCTCGCCTTCCCCCGCTGCCTCCGAGGGCTCCGATGCGACTGGCAGCTCCTGTTTCTTCACTAAGAGGCCTTCTGAGAGACCTCTCCCAGCTGCTGGAGATCTATCCGGACCTCCTCTGGAAGCTCTTCTTGGTGACCAGGTCCATTGTGGTCACCAAGAGAGGGGACCTGCTTGCAGAGCCGCCACTACACAACCCATTCTTACACGTGCAGGGAGCAGTGTCTCCTGCGGAGTGCCGAGGGCTGGGCCAGATGGCAACCGTGCAGGTCGGAGACCTCTTGGACTACAACAGGGGACCTGGCTGAATCCCTGGGCACTTGGTCACCAAATGGGTCTCTTCACCCTTCAGCCCCCGCCCTCCCCCGCCGTGCATATTCCAGGACACGTGGATGGCATTGCTGCATCCGTCTCGTCTTCCTGCAGCAATCCCTGTGAGGGGGAAGCCCCCAAACTCACCATTGCAAGCTCACAGGCGCCTGTTCTTAGGCCCCTGGTGCATGTGGCTCCCTCCACAGCCTCCCGCCCCTTGGAATCACAGCCAGCTACACGACCTGCAGCCAGGCTCCTTCCAGACTGGGCTGAAAAGAAAACCTCTCTCCCCGGGGACACATTCACTCTCCTTCATTTCCCAGGATTGAATCATTGTTTGAAAAATGGCCCAGAAATCACTACTCTTGCCTAATGAACCCCTTTGCCTCACACACACAGGATTCAAATTTGGGGGAGGGGCTGGTGACAGACATATGTATGCCCCCCCCCCCCAGTGTCTTGATGGGCCGCTGTTGAGTGTGGGCCTGGTGCAGCAACGCTAGAGTGTCTCCAGTGCTGAGTCTCGGAAGCATTTGTCATTTCGATCTCACATCTCTGCAAGATCCTGATTACAGCCACACACAGTTGCCTCAGGACCCAGATCTCCCTGAGCTGGACAGCCAGATGGGTTTGCCAGTGTCCACAGGGACCAGAAATTCCACAGCGATCGGAGACGTGCCCCACAGATTTATCTCCATCCTTGTCCAGCCGCTTCTCCAGGACATGAGGCCCAGTGTTAAATCCGCCACTGCCACGTACGCCTTCCCCCAGGAACCGTCTAGAAAGACAGGATGTTCCCTTGGCTCACATGTAATGTCCTATAAATCTCCATTTTAGTGCTATCTAATTTAGGAGAATATAATAGTTTAGTATTGGGCAAATTATGTGTATTTGCTTGTGCCTGTCTCTGACCATAAGGTGAGAACAGGTTGATTGGAACTCAAACTGCAGAGAAATATCGTGAGGGTGAGTGAGGAGTATTTGTTTAAACTAGCACAATGCTGATACTGCCTCTACTAACAACCCCACCCCCCGTTGTGATATGTGTGTAACTCTGACAGACCCAGGTTGCTGGCCCCAGGGATAGAACCTATGAGCATAGGGGCTAAAGCCCTGCACTCTACCACATGAGCTAAAGAGCAGCTGGTGCTGAGATGAGGCTGTAGAGCAGAGACTTCAGTCACCCTAGAGGAGGTCTCAGTACCTCTGGGTACTACAGGTGCAAGACCATCACCAGATGTGGGACCAGGACAGACGCCCGGATGGTTGCACCTCCTCATTAAAATGTGAGAAGGGGGCACACTGATGACTGTGGAGGAAGAAGCAGGCAGCTATCAATGAGGACAAGATCGCTGTGATCAAAACCGGCAGGAAGGGACAATAAATAAAAAGGACAACTTAAGGGAACGTTAAGAAAACCAGCACTCTCCAAGGGATGCAAAACCCAGTGAGCCCAATGAAAGACAACTGCTGTAAGAACTGTTAGTCTGTATCTTCAAGAACAACAAGAAGTCCTGTGGCACCTTAGAGACTAACAGATCATTTGGAGCATAAGCTGCATCTGACGAAGCGGGTCTTTGCCCACGAAAGCTGATGCTCCAAAATATCTGTTCGTCTGTAAGGTGCCACAGGACTTCTTGCTGTTTCTGTCAGAAGGGAGCTGCTCTGCCACAGATTGTGGGTTCGTTCTGCCACTTTCACTGGAATCTCAGCCTGGGCTGAAAAGAACCTGGTCCTGATACATCCTTGTATTTCATTAGCTCGGCCAACTAACTGAAGGAAGGCAAAAGACTGGAAACAATCACGAGCAAGACTGTGTGCGCGGGAGAGAGCTGACACTAACTGCTTTTCTACTGTATTCTCAAGAAACATGGCCTATCGCCTTCTGCCTGGGAAAGATCCCATGTGCTTCTTAAAATGATATGAGAGGGATGCGCCCAGCAGCTGGCCAAGGCGCTGGGCTGTGGGATCCCTGCAGCTTTTCCCTCACCCGTTGAAGCTTCTTTGGTTTCCCTTCCTGCTTGATGACTCCCTTGCTTAAAGGCAAATGAAGCCGAGCCCCCCAATGTATTCAGACAGGCCCGTTCCCCAACCACAGTCTGGAACAGGCGATAATGCCCTACAGGGGAATCTTCGCATACAAGGTTGTTCACACATGTTATCAGAGCACGACTGACTGGCCAAGTGTACATGTACAAATGACGTCTTGCAAGGCTGGACTGCGGTTACTGAACTGGTGGGCAGGGTGCGGGGGCAGGGTCCGAACGCAGAGATCCCTTGGGTCACCATCCCCCAGCTTCCCCTTCTCAGTCCTTGGTTCTCAAGCAGGGGTCTTTACTCAGCTGGGGGTGGGACCCAGAGTCCTACCAAGGGCAAATTTGCATGTTGGTGCCCCTGGCTTTAGGAACGTGGTGCCTCCCATTGCTCCTGCCCCTAAGTACCCCACTTTCCCTTTTCCCAACCTCTGAACCTCCCTACAGTGCCCCATCCCTATACTGTGCCCTCTTTGCTCCTAAGGCCTGGAGCTCCCTCCCATGCCCGTCTCCTGGGCTGCATTACCAGGTGGGAGTGGGGGCTGCAGGCAGCTTTTGTTGGGTACTACCCCGCCGCCGGCTTCACTCACCAGCCTGAAAGAAATGTGGTTCATTGAGCAGAATGAAGGGCCCAAGGACTCATGCAAACTTCTGCCTGGCTCTTGACTGGAATCAGGAGCCACTAGGTTAGAGCTCCTGGTTCTCTTCTGGCCCCAGTCCGGAGGGGGGTGGTATCAGGAACAGCCGTGGGTACACATGGAGTAGGGAGAGTAGGAGCACCCCTGCTCTGCACGAGTCACCAGGCTCAAACGTCTCATTGTCCCACTGCCCCCTGCAGTTTCGTTCTCGCTGCCTGCGGTGCCGCGGCTCACCCACCTGCACCCTCCTTCGGCCCAGCTGCTCTCGGCAGAGTGGTGGGAATCCTCATCCAGCTCAGGGCGCCCCCTTTGACAGGCCATGCTGGGTGGGAGACCTCACAGACCACCCCAAAGGTCCATCCTGAGTGTGCTTCCCAGGACTCGAGCCCCAAGACCCTCTCACTGCTGGACTGAAGTGGCCGACCCATCATCCCATGGCACAGCCGAAGTCCTGAGCTTCCCCACAAGCTGGTTGTTGCAGAATAGGTGCGGGGGGCATCCCGGAACTGCACTTAGGTGGTCAAGGTCTCCTTTTTGGCAGTTCCTCAGCAACGAGTAGGACGGCTTCGTGTCACCTGCCTCTTTGTGGGTCCATCGATGGCTGACCAGCCTGATTCTGGAGCCACAGACCTTCTCACAGAAGGGGCAGGTGTCAGCACCTGTTGGAGAGGTGCAGGACAGTTTTGGATGCTCTTTTCTGCTTCTCCACCTCTCCTCATCTGCACTGTGGCTGGACCTCTCACACTGTGCCAGCCCCTCTCAGATTGCCCTTCTCCCTTGGGCACGGGCCTGGGCAAGGTTCTCCCAAGTGTTGACACTGGTACTACACTTTTTCATGTGTGTCTTCAGCATGTCCTTATTTAGCTTCCTTTGGCCCCCAGCCCTGTCCCACACTTCCTTCAACTCAGAAATCAGAATTTGTTTTGGGAGGCGCTGATCAGGCATCCATCTTGTCCACTTGCCTTGTTGTTGATGAATGATAACAGCTTCAATGCTGCTCGTGTTCGACTCTTCCAGGACGCTAGTGGTCATGTGCCTAGCCTCCCAAGAAATGGGTAGGATTCTCCTGAGGCAGGGTTGATATTGTTCAAGTGCTCTCCAATGAAACTTGTATGTTGTTCGTAGCAATGGAATAACCACTATAGTAGTAGGCATCCTTCAGTCTCCGTAGACTATGGATTGCGCCCGTTATAGTTTCAATTGAGGACTTCATTTACAGCATCTACTGTGACTATGAAGACCCACACGAGAGTGACAGTCCTTGCTGCATCTCTTGCAGATGTGGTGGGTGTCTGGCAAGTCCTTATTGTGCTTTCTGTGCGCTCGCTTCTCCTCTGCTAGCTGTCTGATCTTCAACTCGCCCTTCTGAAGGCCCTTGTGTAACCCCTGCCTCCATCTGCTGCGGTCGTCTGCTAGATCTTCCCAGTTGTCCAGCTCGATGTCTACCTCTCTGAGGTCTCTCTTGCGTGGTGTACAACAAGGAGTTTTGTGTTGGCACAGATGTCCTGGTTTTCGAAGATCCTTGGTCTCTGGCAGGCAAAAGCAGAGCTTGCAGGGCTCAGACGATGCTGGATTTCTGCGTCAATGTCAACTTCGGTGGGAAGATAACGTCCAAGGTATGCGAAATGCTCTGCATTTTTCAGCAGGTCTCCGTGGACTTCAATCAGAGGTAAAGGAGACTGTCCCATCGATGAGGATTGGTGGAGCACCTTGGTCTTTTTGATGTTTATTGTGAGGCCGAGATTCTTGCATGCTTTGGTGAAGGTGCTTAAGATGGTCTGAAGGCCTCTGGGAGAAAGAGCAGCAACCCTGTTCTCACCGACGTACTGGAGCTCCAGGGTCAAGATCACGGAGGTCTTGCTTTTAGCCTTCAGTCTCCTGAGACTGACAAGCTTCCCATTCATCCCGCAGACAGTCTTCACGCCATCTGGAAGCTTGCCATCAGCGAGGGGAAGGGTCATGGTAATGAAGATGCAGACCAGTCTGGGTCAATGGCGCAGCCTTATTTGTCTCCTGTTTTGACCTCAAAGGGGCCGCTTTGAGATCTGTTGTTGTTCAGTAGTGTGGCAGTCCTGTTGTCATGAAGCAACCTCAAGATGCGAAAGACATAAAGCTGGTGCACTGCATGCCTTCATTCCTAGAGGCAAACACCTTGGTTACATCGATGAAACTCACGTATAAGGGCTTGGTCTTGCTCACGAGATTTTTCATGCCATTGCCAGGGGGTAAAGATCATGTCCACTGTTCCTAGGAATGGTCGGAAGCCACATTGGGATTCTGGTATCGGAGGGGTACCCGTGTTAGTCTGGATCTGTAACAGCAACAAAGGGTTCTGTGGCACCTTATAGACTAACTGAAAAGTTTTGAGCATGAGCTTTCGTGAGCACAGACTCACTTCTTCAGATGCTGGTCTTGGAAATCTGCAGGGCCAGGTATAAATAAGCCAGAGCAAGGCTGGGGATAACAAGGTTAGCTCAGTCAGGAAGGGTGAGGCTTACGACCAGCAGTTGATCTGGAGGTGTGAACACCAAGGGAGGGGAAGCTGCTTTTGTATTTAGCCAGCCATGCACAGTCTTTGTTTAAGCCTGAGCTGAGGGCATCAAATTTGCAGATGAATCGTAGCTCAGAAATTTCTCTTTGGAGTCTGGTCCTGAAATTTCTTTGCTGTAGGATAGCTACTTTTAAGTCTGCTACTGTGTGGCCTGGGAGATTGAAGTGCTCTCCTACGGGTTTTTGTATATTGCCATTTCTGATATCTGATTTGTGTGCGTTTATTCTTTTACATAGAGACTGTCCAGTTTGACTGGGATTCTGGGATCTTTTCTTTGGAGAGTGGCAGGTGTCAGTTCACAAGGATTCAAGTTAAGACGTCCCCCGCTGTTGCCAGGAGGGAAACACCACAACAGCTTCCGCAATCTGACTTGTCGCCCTTCTTGAAGACACTGACAATCAGGGTGTCTCTGAGATCTCGTGGCATCTGCTCCCTATCCCAGATCTTGAGCATCTGGCAGCAGAATTGTTTGTGGAGCTCTGACCCACCTTCTTGGAAGACTTCGGTGGGGATTCCATCTAGTACAGTTGCCTTGTTGCATTTCATCACTTTGATTGAAGCTTGGACCTCACTCAGGATAGCAAGTGTTGCAAAATCATCCCTAGGCAGCTGCTGAGGGATTTGGTCAAGGGATTCTAAGACCACAGTGGAGGGGTGGTTCAAGATCTCATTATAGTGCTCCTTCCAGCAGGACACAATTGCTTCATTGTCTTTCAAGAGTTGGGTACCATCCTTTGATCTCAGGGGATTGAGTGCATTGTTTCTCAGTCCATAAACAGCTTTGGTGGCACTGAAAAACCTTCTTGTGTCATTGATAGCTGCGAGATGCTGGAGTTCTCGTGCCTTCTCCATCCACCAATAGTCTTTTAGAGTCTTTGTTTTACATTGGACTTCTGCCTTAGCCTTGGTACGTGCTTCTCTCTTCCTTGTGCAGTTGAGGACGCTTTGCCAGGCCCTAAAGGATTTCCTTTTCACCTCAGTTCATTCCATTTTCACATCATTCTCTTCAAACCAGTTCTGATGCTTCCTGGTCTGGTAGCCCATGGTTTCTTCACAAGCTCCACTGATGGCATTTTTTAATTGACACCGGTGTTCTTCCACGTGTTCAGGTTGTATTGTCAGCAGCTTCCTTTGGAGCGCTATCTGGAAGTCACTTCATCTGATGGGGTCCTGCGAGCCTTGTACGTTGATCTCTCGTCAAATAAGTTTCCTCTTAGTTCTCCACTTGGTGACAATCTTAACTGCCTGTGTGGATCAAAAATGTCAGTGATCGGTCCAGCAGTCATTGGCACGAGTCATCGCACATGTGAGAAGGACATCACACCGATCCGGAGCATGGATGATGACATAGTTTATGAGGTGCCTGTGGTTTGATGAAGGATTCAGCCATGAGGTCTTAAATTTGATTTTCTGGTGGAAGAGGTTGTTCTTGTTGACGAGCTTGTGTTCTGCACATTTCGTAAGGAGAAGCACTCCACTGGAGTTGCTGACTCCTTCTTTCCCAATGGTAGTCTGCCAAAGGTCGGCGTTTCTTCTGACCCTGGCATTGAAATCCCCCACGAGCATAATCCTGTCTTCCTTGGGAATGTCTTTCAAGACTGTGTCCAGTTGGGTGTGGAACTTCTTCACATCACCTTTGGCATCTAGAGTTAGTGGATAAGCACTCACAAGGGTTGCCTGTAGGTTTCTGACAAGTTTCAAGCAGAGAGTCGTGAGACGCTCATTGCTGCCAACAGGGACTTCAGATAGGATCACTGTCAGTTCGTTCTTGATGGCAAATCCTACTCCAAGAATTAATTGTTCTTCCTTTGGAGTTCCTTTCCAGAAAAAGGTGTGCCCTCCATCTGCTTCTGGTCTATGCATGTCTGCCAGGCCATCTATATAGATGTTGCATCACTGCAGCTCACTGGCAATAATTACTGTGCATCTTTTGGGTTGCTGACTCACTGGGTTGTCTATTACAGTCTGAACGTTTTCTGCTGCAAAGTTTACTGTTCATTTTTTGCTGTACAGAGGTGAAACCACTCGATGCGGTTATCCAATCAGGGACCGGATGAGGTGGACTAAGTTTCAGGAACCTTCTCTAGTCCCCTCCCCACATGAGATGACCGGAGCGGATCTTAAATAGGGCTGCTCAGTAGTGGATGCAGCAACTGGACTTTTCTACCACCTCAGTCCTTCAAACAGAACAACAATGCGTACCTCCACCGCCTATATGCTGGTCCGTGACTAAAAGCTTCCAGATTTCACAATCCTGCTCCCATCACCATTCGCCACTTGCTGTAGAGCTTAAGTTTAGGAGAGTCGTACATTGGAAGACATCTGTGTGTGTGACTTCTTTTAACATGGGGGGACTGTTGCACTGCAGACATCACATGATCCTTGACGGATCAAAGGCCCAGGTCCAATGGCATGGGATCCACAATTGGGAGCCTCAGGTCTGCTGCAACCTTCAGCCACCTTCACAGCAGCTGTGGCATTACCCTGGCTACCCTCTGCCTGTTCTGCCATTGAGGACTATTAGGCTTGTGCTTCGTCAGGACCCTTCCCCTCAACCTTGCAACCATGGGTGATCCTGACGGGAGTATGAGACTCCCTACGGCAATGACTTCCAGTTCACTGGAACGCAAGAGTCCACTCACCACGACAAGGTGATGATCCAGAGAGTGGGAATGGTAAAGTAGGGACAATTTGGCCACCCGTTATAGGCAATGTGTTTCCTGTTGGTGGATGGACTCTCAGGGCCTTTGGGGTCCCACTGAGCTGAGTGTGATTTGGACACTCAGTGAGCAAGCCCAGGCAAGGTGAGCAGCTTGCTGCAATTCAGGCCATTGGCCTCTGCTCTTGTCTGTGCCCTGGAATATTCTGGACATATTTGCAGTTTCATGGAGCACAGCTGATGGCTTGTCTCTGGGCCTGGGCAGGTACAGACTCGGTTAAAGCACATTCACACAGGCTATGCCTCCATTTGCATTCCTCTTTTGAAAGACGCATGCAAATGAGAGAAATCAGAAAATGCAAATGAGATGTAGATTGACATATCAGATACCTGATTTGCATATTCTTATGTCAAAAGAAGAAAACCAGTATAGACACTGCTCTTTTGAAAATAAACCCCTCTTTGACAGAATCCTTCTTCCCATAAAAAAAGGTCTGCACTGGTCTTCCTCTTTCGAAAGAAGCTATTTTGGAATAAAAATATGCAAATAAGGTGCCAGATATGTAAATCTGCACCTCATTTGCATTTTCAATTTCGTTCATTTGCATGCCTCTTTCGAAAGAGGAATGCAAGTGTAGACACAGCCACAGGCTGGATCTACACTAGAGAGTTTTGTCAACAGAAGGGCTTTCTGGTGACATAACTCAGGGAACAGCTACATGCTTCACAGACTCCTAGGGCTGAAAGGGACCTCAGGAGGTCATCTAGTCCAGCTCCCTGCTTCAAGCAGGATCACACCCCGCTCCCCCGCCCCCCAAGTCACCCCAGCCAGGACCTTGCTTAAAGCCTTCTATCGACAGAGCCGCGACAGAATGCTGCACTCACCTCGACAGTACTAACCCTCCAAAATTTGAGACATAACAATCTGTTGACCGGGTTCAGTCAACAGCAGTGCAGCACAGACCACTGCCCCTACAGACTGAGCATCCGGCTGCTGAGCGGCCCTCTTTGCAGCACTGCCGTTCCGCTTTCTGGCACCAGAGGGCAGTGCAGGCTGGCAGTTCTCTGTCGACAGAGCAAGTTGTGTGTCGATGCACTGTCGACCGAGGTTCTGTCGAGATTTCCCTGTCTGAAGTAGCTTCTGTCGACAGATGCTTCTAGTGTAGACATAGCCTCGGGATTAGGAGGCTGGAGCATCCCCGGAAGGACAAAGGCAGGAACTGAGCAGCTGCACACGTGCCCAGGCCCCCTTCGTTCTGCTCCCTCCCCAGCACAGTCCCCCAGGTGAGTGGGAGTGCTGGGGCCACTCTAGCCCTGTGCAGACAGCCCTGGCACCCCAGGGCCTTACAGCAGCCTCCCCCTTGTAGGGTCCCTTGTGACCTTGAGCACAGTGAGTGGTAAATTGCATGCTCTCCGGCAAGCTGCAAGGCTGTGCACCCAACTTACGCATTATTGTAGGTCTCCTGGTGAGCTCAGGTACTGCAGACATACTGGTGAGTTATTCCAGGATCTCTGGTGAGCACGAGGACCTTGCACACACTGGTGAGTCATTCCAGGGTCCCTAGTGAGCTCAGAGGCTGTGCACGCACTGGTAAGTCATTGCAGGGTCTCTGGTGAGGACGAGGGCTGTGCACAGGGTGGTGACGTATTGCACAGTCTCTGATGAGCTTGGAACCAGTGCCGCACTGATGAGTCATTGACGTCTCTGGCGACCACAGGGGCCGAGCACCGGCCGGTGAGTTATTGCAGGGTCTACGGATATTATTTGCTGTTTTCACAGGGTGAATGGCTGGCTGCTTGTCTCTGGGCTTGGCAGGGCCAGTCCCAGGGAACTGCTGTGTCTCCCATCCCCCAGGTGCCCCTCACACTGCCCCCACTGGAAGCTGCAAAGGCTCTTCCTGCCCAACGCTGCTGATCCTCAGCCGTTTCTCCAAGCTGCTGCTGCTGCTCCAGTGAAACCCTCCTGCCACGCTGCCAGTGACCAGCACTCACCCACCTCCGCAGGGCCCACTTCGCCCTCCCTAGGCCTGGGAAGGGAGTAAGAGAAGGGCCTCAGTGTTCCTCAGTGATGGACATATGTTGGGCTGTGGCGCAGACCATTCCCTGGGACAGGGGCACGTGGAGGGCTGGTCCCTCCCACCTGGTTGCAGTGAGAGACAGGCCCCTCCTCCAGGCTGGGGCCACCTGGGAAGATACACATGGGCATACAAGGACTGGGCCCTACTCCAGCTTATCAGCAGTCCCCTGGGGCCCAGGTTGCACATGGCTCCACCGCGGGGCCCTTGACACCAGCCCCCTCAGTGCGTCCATGGGTCCCCACAGCCAACAGAACCGGGCCAGATGCCTGCAGTAGGCTGGGGCCAGACTCTTCCCGCAATGCCTCCGGGTGCGCTGGCACAGACGCTGGCAGCAAACACTGGCAATGGCTCATTAGCACACAAAAGCACATGGGTCAGCACTGGGAGGCAGGGTTCAGGCACAACCCAGCTTGGCCAAGCTATTGCAATGGGCTGGCCAATGTATCACAGGTCCCGGGGCCGGCTTTGTTCCCGCCCTTTGCCCTTAGGCTCAGGTTACCCAGGCTGACACCCTCCGCAAGCTGATTCTTAGCGGGCCACCTGACGGCCGCAGAGACCTAGTGCCCGGCCCTGGAGGAGCAGTGGAACCCACCCCCTGCTGGTGGGGGCCTTTCGCTCTGGGAGCTCCTCCAAGGGAAGGTATTAAAAGCTGGGTCCAAGCGCCCACCAGGGCAGCCGGGACACTCAGCTCTGACTCCTGCCTGGGGGCAGGTCTATGGCACCGTGCGGCACACGAAGTGTGGGAACCCAGCCGGCCAGGAGGTGGTAGTGGGTTCAACATGGTCCTCACCTGCACAGAGATAGGGCCTGTGCCGGGCTCCTCCCCTCCCACTCGCTGCTGCCTCATGCCACCTCTGCCCGCTCCCCTCACCCACCTGACACCATCTCCGCCCTACTCTGCTCATCTGCCCTTCCAGCTGCCCAACCCCTCCTGTCCCGTCTGCCCTGAGCCCCTGGGTCTGTTCAGGGGCCCCTTCATCCTTCCTCAGTCTCTGCCTATGGGCTCATGCTGCCCCAATGCTGCCCGCGAGGCACATGGGGCGGGGTCACCAGCTGCGCTCGCCCCAGGTAGCGTCTCTCTGGCAGGCGGCGTGTGAGCCATGCAATGTTGGCACCAACTTGTACACGGCCTTCTAACGGGACAAGGGCACCTGCCGGGAGCTGCTGGGGAATGGCCATGCCGCAGTCTGGGACCAGACCTTCCGGCCCTGCGCCATCACAACCCCAGAGCCCTGGGAGCCCACCTGGGCCCTTCTCCATCCAGTCCCAGGATTCCCAATGAACCAAGCTTGGGACCCCCAGTTGCATCCTGCTGGGTCCCAAAACCCACCATCCCTTCCCTGCTGCTTTCCTGCACCAGTCTGGGCCCCCAATGTCCCTGGGCACCCTTCAGGGACCGGCTCAGTGTGTGTGGCTGTCCCTGCAGGGCTGCAGTCCAGGGTCTACAAGATCATCGGTGACATGGCCAAGGCCTGTGGGCCAGAGCCGCAGCTGCACCCAGACCCACCTGCCATGTCCCAGCACCGTTAGATGCCCCCCCCAAAAGCAATGCACAGAACAAGCCAGAGCTCGATGACGGGGTGGGGATGGGGGCAGGGGAGAACTCCAGGGTGTGGCCTCCGCTGCACCCTGCCTCTGGTGGCAATGACTTTGCGCACTGTGCTGGTAGGGTTGGGAGAATCACCACAGCCCCCGGGGACATGCAGCCTTGGACACATGTTGACAAAGATTTCCCATCTTGCTTAGGGACAGGGCTGTCTCCCCTTGCACTTTGCTGGGGCCAGGAGCAGCCCAGCCTGGCCAGGCAACCTCATTGGGTCTGCGCCCCACCCAGGATAGTGTGAGCAGGGCTGGGCCAGCCGGTAACCCCTCAGCATGCAGGGAGCCAGGTGTTCTGGCCCTGCCTGGTGCCCAAAGCCAGGCCTGTCATGGGCCCAGGTAGGGAGCTTGCTGCCTGCTGAGCCTTGGGGTTCTGATCTCCTGGCTGTGAGGAGCTGAGCTTCACCAGGGTCCATGACCAGAGGTGACTGCTGGGGCTGCAGGGAGGCTGGTCAGAGAGCATGTCCATCCCCTGCCCCCAGGGTCTCCCCTCCATGCTGAGCCTGGGATGTATCCATCTTCCACCCCAGTCTCCATCCAGCCATGTGCTGGGCCTGGGGTTTGTGTCCACCCCCTGCCATCTCTGCCTATTTGCCATGTCTGGGCTGTGTGGTCCTCCGCCCCCTGCTGCCCCAGGCTCCCTCTGGCCCCATGTGTCAGGGCCCATTTCGGTTCCCAGCCCCCAGACTTCGCCTCCCACCATCACAGGTTTAGCTGCTGTCAGACTCCTCCACCCTGCCTGTGCCAGATCAGTCCTCCTGCACTCACCTGCACTGGTAGGACAGGGGGGGACTGGGAGACCCTCAGCCCCGGCCCAGCACAAAGGCCAGATGTGCCTCTATCACACCACAGCATCTCTGCACAGTTCTGCCTTCGCAGCTAAATCGTGCAACCCCCTCCTGTTCTGTCCAGCCCATCTCAACACCCCGGGGAAGAGCCTGGGGCCATCGGCCAGTGCTGCCCCCATATCACGCCAGCTCGTTTCTCCTCCCCCGGCTCACTCACCCACTACCGGGTCGACACCCCTCTCCTCCCAGACCGGGCCGCTCTTCCCCTGCCCGGGTTCGCTCAGTCCCCTCCCCTGACCCACGCTGGCTGTAACCAGGATGACAGTGACTTCTATTTCCCACAGACACTGTCACATCACGGTCCCTGCTCCAGGGAGGCAGCTCTGGGCAGGCGGCTGGGGCGTCTGCCACAGGAGGGCACTTGTAAGAAAAGCCTGGGCTGGAGCACAGGGGAGTGAGACAAGGGGCTGGTGTGGGTGGCGCAGCGAGGGAGCTTGGAGGAGATTGTGTGCAGACGCTTTGTTTATTGCTGCCTCTTGTGGGGTCTGGGTCGTGTGTGTGCGCGTGGGGGGGGCGGGGCTGGCGCTGGTTGTACTTGCTTTAATGTCATACGATCCCCCACTAGATTAACTACAATCCAGCGCTCCTGGGAGAACAGACGATGGAAAAGCACAGAAACTACCGCGGTTCAAAAGGGGCGTCGGGAGAGGGAACCTTGGATCTGCCCCTCGGCTCCCCCCAGTCCTCTGTGGCCAGGCACGAAGCTGCTGCCACGTCCAGACTGTCTCCCTCCAACACCTGCAGCCAGACGAGAACCTGGCCATGTCCCAGCCTAGCTCCCTCTCCCTGGAAAAAGGCTCATCTGCCGCCTGCCAGAGCCAGAGCGCGACTGCAGCCACCCCACCCTGAGAAAAAAGCTGAACTCCAGCCAAACAGCTGATTGGCTTCAGTGCCTGGAAATCCCCCTCCATTGTGACCCTCCCCTGTTGCAGGTAAGTTCCCCCTGTGCTTACCCCACCCTACCCCGCACCTCTCTCACCCCTCCCTTGCGTTGCAGGCCCAGCCAGGGGCTCACACTTGTCCCGGCGCCCCCGCCCATGCCAAGCTGATCAATGATGCATGCGTGTGTGGCGGGAACAGCTGGGGCGCGCACCTCGTGGGCCACCTGATCTCTCATTTCCCCAGTGCCTGCCTGCTGAAGCCCGAGGGGCACCCCGTCTCCTGGCTCCTCACCGACCCCCTGCCTGCCCTGACACACCCCAGAGCATGGGGGTGAGCACCACACGTCGCCCATCGTGGGACGCTGGCAGCACAGCTCCATGGCTGCGGCTTCCCTGTATACGCCAGGGTGCGGCCCAACAACGAGCCTTCCCTGCGAACCCTGAAACACCTCCATTTCCAGGCCTCACCAGGGATGTTCTACCAGCTGGGGGTGAAGCCCAGATTCAACAAGTCCCAGCCCATCAGCGCCCTGGACTTGGCTCAGGGCTCTGCAGCCAGCTGTGTGGGGGGCCATCACAGACTTCCACAGTATCTCACTGGGGGTGGGGCCCAGCTCTGTGGTGTGGCCATGTTCCTCCAGCATGTAACCTCAGGGGAGGGGCGGAGAAAGGGACCCAGCCTGGGCCCCGCACTGAGTTGTGGGGGGCTGCTGCGCTCTCACAGCATGTAACATGGGGGGCGGGGAGAACAGGACAGGACCTGGGGCTCAGCACACAGCTCTGGGGGGTGGGCTTTGTGCTCAGACGGGTTGTAACACTTGGGGAGGGGAGGAAAACAGGACCCCGGGGGATGTTCACAGGAGGGCTGAGGGCAACGAGCTCTCCCTGAAACACCCTCTGGTCCAGCCCTTCAGGTGGAATCTCCTGGTGGGGTGGACAGTGGGAGAGGGGCCCAGGCACAGGGGTTGTGCCCCACACAGCAGAGAAGGGAGAGCACATCTGCAGGTAGAGTCGGGTCCCTGGGGTACAGCTGGCCCTGTGCCCAACCTGGGAGCCGCCCAGGCCCACCCAGGACACAGCCCCTCAGCCAGGGAATGGTCCCGCCAGGTGCCCCCTCCCGGCCCCAGTGCAAAGTGCCCCGACCAGGGCGCACCCTACACTGCCTCCCCTGGCCCCACCTGCAGCCAGACAGGCAGTGCCCAGAGCAGACTGTCTCCCCTTCCCCAGCCACGGAGCAGCCCTGCCAGAGCTCAGCACCCGAGCCCGGCAGCTGCCCCGCCCCCATTCCCATCCAGGGCGCAGCGCCCCGCTGGCGCTCTCAGACTCACACACGCGCCTCCACTTCCCAAGGTTGAATCATTATTTAAAAAACAGGCTAGAAATCACCACTCTCCCGTCATTCAGTGCCCCGGCCAGGCTCTGGGCCCCTTGCCCAGCCCCTGCTCAGCGGAACCGTTTCTCCTCCCACACGTACAGCTTCCCCGCCGGCACCTTCCGGAAAAACAGGCTGTTCCCTCGGCTCATGTTCCCCTGCAGCCCGGAGAGGAGAGGAGAGGAGAGAGGAGAGGACCATCAGGGAGGCCTGCCCTGCCCTGGCCAGCTTCCCTCTGCCAGCCAGACCCCAACCCGCCTCGCCGTTCCCCATCACTGCACTGCAACTGCACGCGGCTTCTCAGACCTCCTCCAACCCCCTGCCCAAGCTGTGGGCCAGGCGCAGCTGCCCACACGGCATCGCTGTGCTCTGGGGCCAGGCAAGGCTGGGACGTACCTCCTTGAGCAGCTGGCTCCAGCACTCTAACCAGGAGGAGTAGTTGGGGGCGTAGGGGGGGAGGCCGCCAGCCAACCTGCAAGAGAGATGGGGAGTGAGAGCCAAAGAGCCATACGTACAGAATGGGGAGAGGCTGTCTAGGAACGACTAACAGCAGAAAGGGATCTAGGGGTTATAGTGGACCACAAGCTACATATGAGTCAACAGTGTGATGCTGTTGCAAAAAAAAGCAAACATGATTCTAGGATGCATTAACAGGTGTGTTGTGAACAAGACACAAGAAGTCATTCTTCCGCTCTACTCTGTGCTGGTCAGGCCTCAGCTGGAGTATTGTGTCCAGTTCTGGGCACTGCAGTTCAAGAAAGATGTGGAGAAATTAGAGAGGGGCCAGAGAAGAGCGACAAGAATGATTAAAGGTCTAGAGAATGCGACCTATGAAAAAAGGTTGAAAGAATTGGGCTCGTTTAGTTTGGAAAAGAGAAGATTGAGGGGAGACATGATAGTGGTTTTCAGGTATCTAAAAGGGAGTCATAAGGAGGAAGGAGAGAACTTGTTCTTCTTGGCCTCTGAGGATAGAACAAGAGGCAATGGACTTAAACTGCAGCAAGGGAGGTTTAGGTTGGACATTAGGAAAAAGTTCCTAACTGTCAGGGTGGTCAAGCAGTGGAATAAGTTGCCAAGGGAGGTTGTGGAATCTCCGTCGCTGGAGATATTTAAGAGCAGGTTAGACAGATGTCTATCAGGGATGGTTTAGACAGTACTTGGTCCTGCCATTGGGGCAGGGGGCTGGACTCGATGGCCTCTCGAGGTCCCTTCCAGTCCTAGTGCTCTATGATTCTATGTCCCATGGACCCCACACATCCCCACCAAGCCACAAGCTTCCCGCGCCCGGGATCCTGCAAATGCTGCCCAAGCTGAGCCCGACAAGGCCCCTGGCCATCACCCCACCAGCACCAGCTGGGTCGTCCTCTGCTGGCCTGGGCATTGGTGGCAGCTGCAGCCTGTTCCCAGAGCCCCCCGACTGCCTCCCCGGCACCACTTCCTGTGTGAGCCCCGCTGGGCTACGTGGCTAGAACAGGGCCAGAGCCAGGCCCCAGCTTTGCCCGCTGTCACGTGCTCCGGCTCGGCCCGCCCATGCAGGCCAGCCTTGGGGGAGGGCGCCAGCCAGCCTGGGAGGTGCCACGCCCTCGTCTCTGGCTGGTCTTGCTCCCTCTCTCACGGGCCAGTGCCTCTCTGCACACCCGGCTCTGCCCCTGGGCAGCGTCCACCTGCGGCCTCTTGTGCTGGGGAAAAGCCACCTCTGGCCAGCTGAACGTGCCAGCCGGCAGGGGCTCCCGGAGGCTTCCCTTTCACGTTTGCCATCCCCGGAAGGGATACATTTTGCTCCGTGCCTGCAGGCATGTGCAGACGTGCGCCACCCAGGGCCACGCCCGGTGCCGCTGGCTTTCGGAGAGGTTCCCCCCCAGCCCCAAGGGCCTGGACTGTTTGACCAAGAGCTCAGGCCGGGAGGCCGGTTCCTGTTTCCCAGACCTGGGGCAGGACAACACTCACCCACAGTTGTTAATGGCCATCAGGTTGGAGACGAGCACAAAGGGGTAGGTCAGCATGCTGGCGAAGAACTGAAAGCAGAAGAGACGGGCCGCAGTCAGCAGGGCCAGGCACTGGCTCCGCAGCCCAGCCCAGCAGCACAAGGAAGGGGGTGGGGGCTGAACAGAGACCATCCAGGCAGCCTCCTCCATGCGGGGCCCTGGCCAGACAGGCGCCCGCTGGCACCCCTGGACTTACTGCTGGGCCGGGGTCTTTGTTCTCCCAGGGTGCCAGGCTGGGGGGTGTGAAGGGGGCAGTTTTTCCAAAGAGCCCATGGCCCGAACCAAGCAGGAGCAGCTGGCTCAGGAGAGGGAGGGCTGGGCAGCGGCTCAGGACACCCAAGAGAAAAGGCTGCCTGGGCAGAGCCCCAGGGATGGGGGTAGGGGCAACATGCACTGGGGGACGGGGCTCTCACGCACCTCTGGACACCAGCCCCGCTCCCCTCCCAAAACTGGTCCTCAGAGCCTGACCCCTCCCACCTCAAGGCAGCTCTGTGGGGCTGTACCCTCCCCCACGCCGGGAGACACTGCGCTGAGGGGCCGACCCCTTCCCCCACTCCGGGACACACTGCGCTGTGGGGCCGCCCCCATCCCTCCCCCACGCCAGGACACACTGCGCTGTGGGGCCGGCTCCCCTCCCCCACTCTGGGACACACTGCGCTGTGGGGCCACCCCCTGTCCCTCCCCGGAGAGGAATGGAGAAGTTACACACGCACACCAGTGACAGCCTGTGAGTAGCTCTTCATCTCGCTCATGGTGGAGACCTAGAGAGGAAGGGAAACACACTGAACAAGGAGGCCCTGTGTCCTGCCAGAGCCCAGCGCGCCCCCACCCCTGCTCAGGTACGGCCCCCGTACCCCACACCGAGCCGGCACGCCGGGCTCCGGCAAGGCCAGAAGCCCAAACAGGCGCTGGGTGGAGGGGAGCAGACCAGAGGGGGCGCCCGGCCCGGCCCGGCCCAGCAGACCGAAGACCGCCCTGGCTGGAGGTCACCCCAGCCCCTCAAGCTCCCCTCCTGGGCAGCCCCCCGGCGTGATGCGACAGGGCCTACCCCATTCTCCAGTGCATAGGTATTGATGAGGTAGGCCAGCAGGTTACAGAGCCACAGCGACAGCACGTCGCCCAGCAGCCGGGGAACAAGCCCCCTGAAAGAAACAGCAGGTGAGTGAGCGCAGGCTGGCGGGGCCCCTCCCCACCCCCAGTCCTGGGCCCCTCTCCCCCACGCAGCAGGTGCAGGGGGGATACCCCCAGTGACTGCTGGGAACCGCGGCCCAGCGACAGCGGGGACTGGCCCACGCTCACTCCAAGGGAGCCTGTGGCAGACCAAACCCTGGCCACCGAGCCACAGGCAAGCGGCGGCGGCCGGGGGGAGACTGGGGCGCCCTGTCCTCAGGCACAGGCACCACGCGGACGTCTCTGCCGGCTGCTGTGCTGAGCCGGGATTAGAACTCACGGCCCCATTCCTCAGACACCGGGAGGAGGGGGGGCACTAGACCAGCGGAGGGGCCTGAGAGAGTCCCTGTTCTCCCTGCCCTGCCCCCACTCCATTGCACCCAGCCCCCACCCACTTCCCAGGGGCTCCCACCGCCGCCCGGCCGCAGGACTCACGCAAAGAAGCCC
This sequence comes from Carettochelys insculpta, assembly GCF_033958435.1. Taxonomy (NCBI): domain Eukaryota; kingdom Metazoa; phylum Chordata; order Testudines; family Carettochelyidae; genus Carettochelys; species Carettochelys insculpta. The sequence continues at coordinate 121,884,722 of NC_134142.1, read as the reverse complement.
AGGATGCCCTCCTCCCGGTAGATGGTGGCGAAAGGGCTGAAGATGCCACTGGGCCGGCGGGGGGGGAGAGGAGAGAGACGCTGGGGGTTAGCGTAGCCCAGGGTGCACTGCCCCCTGCCAGCCAGGTGCGTGCGCAACGCTCTCCCCCCACCCCACCGCAGCAGGGCCCCACAGAACAAGCCAGCGACCCGCCGCCCAGCCCCTCTGCCCGCAGCCTTACCTGTATTTGGTCTCCCTGCCGATGAACTGCACCATGCACCTCAGCGTGATAACTGCGGGCACAGCCAGACACAGCAGGGTCAGCCTGGGGCAGCCGCATCGTGCCCCCCATCCCCTGGGGTCGCACACGGCAACGCTCCCCCTCTGACCTCCAGCAGCAGCCAGCCCCTCCCGGCCACGGGCAGTGATCTGCGGGGGAAGGGATGGGCCCTGGCCTGTCCAGCCCGCTCCACCAGTGCTGGGCTTTGTGTGGGGGCTCCCAGGAGCAGGACCCCGCCGACTGCCCCCTTGGCGCTGGGTACCTACCGTGGAAGGGATGGGTGACCAGCGTCGCGGCGGAACGGGCAACCATCTCCCGGGAGGTCTGGAACAGACAGGGCCGTGAGGACTCAGCACGGCAAAGAGCCAGTGGGGAGCGCGAGGGCCATGGCAGAAGGCAGGGCGGCAGGAGGAACGTAGGAGGCAGGTGAGAATACTGGGTGCAGCCGAGCCTTAGCTTTATCCCAGGTGCCAAAGCCAGGCTCATCACAGAGCACGCGCCAATCTGTCCCAGCCAGCGCAGCCCCAGGCCTTGGCTTCTCGGCGGGGGGATGCCCAGAACAAGGGGCAGGCCTGGGCCACCGCTTGGCACACCCTAAAGTCTGCCCCGAAAGGGATTAAGCTAATCATATCGGGCCGTGGGGCAGGGCCTATGCCAAGAGGCTGCAGCCATGACAGGTGAAGGATGTATAAAGAGCACAAGGCCCCCAGGGCAGCAGGGGTCAGCTGGGCCCCTACTCAGGGGCAGAGATCGGAGGTGATGCCAGTCCCAGCAGGAAGCTCGGCCTGCAGGGCTGGGAGCTGAATGAAAGAAACTGGACAAAGCTGCAGGAAAAGGTTCCCCCTTCGGGGCTGTCTGAGCTCGGCCAAAGCCAGAGACGCCCACGGGCTGCTGCTGGGTGTGCCCAACAGGCCGGCTGAGCTGTCCGTCCTACAACCCTGTCACTCTCCGGCGGCAGGCGGCAACGCCCTGGGGCGGGTTTGCTTCCTTGAGCCCATCAAGCACGCTCAGCCCTTGTGCTGGGCTAAGGCCCCAGCAGAGCAATGGCGGCAGGGTTTGGCTACAGGCACTGTCTGAGGTGCGGGGCTGGTCCCCGAGCGCTGAGAGCTACCGGACCATGGTGCAAGCTGTGGTGTAAGTGACCAGTTAGCGCTCAGTGCACAGGGGGGACTACGGCCTATAAGACCTTCACTCCAGTCCTTGAGCTCCCCCGGCACTCCAGCTGGAGGTGGGGGTGGAAGCTCGCCCAGCTCCCGGAAGCAGGGGGCTTTGCACGCTGCTGCCAGCCCAAGGGCCGGCTCTGCAGCTCACATTGGCTGAGAAGCGTGGACAACGGGAACTGCAGGGGGACTCCTGCAGAGAGGGCAGCACACAAAACAACCAGCCCAGGCCTCCCCACCGGAGCTGGACGCGGGGGCAAGGTGCTGCTTCCAGGGATCACAGAATCATACAACCCAAGGGCTGGAGGGGACCTCAGGAGGTCATCTAGTCTGGCCCTCTGCTTCAAGCAGGATCAACCCCAACTTAATCATCCCAGCCCTTTAATTATCCCCTTTAATTATAATTAATAATAATTAAAAGTGGGGGCAGCTGGGGCTGCTCCCCTGAGCTCCTCTTGGGCCTCAACCTTCCTGCCTTCCAAACCTCTCCATCCCGACCCAGAGCCCCTTCCTAGACCCGAAACTCCTTAGCCCCAGAGCCTGCACCCCCAGCTGCACCCCTCCCCCTCCCACTGCACTGCAAGCCCCTGCCCCAGCCCAGAGCCCCACTCCTGCACTTCAGACTCCATTTCTGGCCCTTCCCCAGAGCCCACACCCCCAGCAGGAGCCTCCCCACCTCGATCCTCCGATTTGTGAGCACCCCTGGCCCTCCGCACAATTTTCATCTCAAATGTGGCCCTTGGGCCAAACCATCTGCCCATCCCGGGTGTAAGGGTCTGCCTGTAGCTAGGTGGCAAGACAGCTGCAGCCACCAGGCAACCGCGGTTGTCGCTGGCCAGGTGAAATCTAACGCCTGCTCGCACCAGCAGCCTGGGAGGGCGGCCCTGGCTCCCGCAGCCTGCTCCGAGGTTGGGCTCCCAGACCTCACTTCCCACAACGCGGCTCGCTGGCTGCCGACCTCCGCGGGCCAGGCCGTCACTCACCTCTTTGATGACCTGCTCCAGCGACGACACCGGTTCCTTGTGGCTGGCTCCAGGCTCCTGGGGAGAGGGACGGAGCCAGCCTGAGGCAGGAGAGCTCCGCTGCTCCCCGCAGGGCACTTCCGCGGCCCCACACAAGTGCAACCCCCTCCCTTGGAGCAGGCAGAGAGATCGGCACACCCTGCGCTGGCCCCTTTGAGAGTCCATATTCCCCATGCAGCAGCACCTACAGCCAGCCAGGCCAGGCCAGGTCCATCCTGCTGGGCCTATCCGCACCAGCGGCTGCCACACGTCAGGCTCTGCAGGAGAGCGCATCTCCCCATCCCCTGCACTCCTCGCAGCGCCCACTGCTACCACCTCCCCCTCCGCAGGGCAGGGCAGGGCAGGGCAGACCTCCGAGAGCCACCTGAGCGGAAGGGACTTCGAAACCAGCTCCAACATACCTCGTCCTGGTCAGCTTCCTGGTACCGCTAGGGAGCAAGGGGACAGAGTTAGCGCAGCCAGGGCACGGGGGAGCCAGAGGGGACACAAAAGCGTTCGCTGCCCCTGCTGCGGCGGCCTTGGCAGGATGCTATGGGGACCGAGAGCAAGAGGCCTTCCTGCTTGGCTAGCTCCCCTCCAGCACTGGCACAGGGGAGACAGCGCCAGGCCCCACTTGAAATCCCAGCTAGTCCTTTGAGAGGAGCCGGCAGCCGTCGGCCTCCTTTGCGCGGAGCAAGAGCACGAGGGCCACCCCCCTTGAGCCTGGCACCTGAGCAACTCCAGCTGCTCCCTGGGCATTACCACCCCCTGGATGGGCCAGCCGCAGCCATGCAAACAGCCACTCATGAGGCAGTCTGCTACCCCCCCCAGGTGTACCTGTAGCACCCTGCTGTGCACGACGGTCCCAATGGCTCCCGAGCAGAGTCTGGGGGTCAAACCTTTGAAGAGTCCGGCTCTTCCATCTATCTTCATGATGTGCTTCGCTGCGAAGGGACGCAGGCATCAGCGGCACCTCTCCAGCCCGCCAGCACCTGAGTACCCCAGCACGGGACCCCACCAGCTCAATGCAAGAGAGAGGGGCGACATGGGTAACCCCTGCGATTCCCTAACAAGCCACGCCGCAGCCGACAGATTCCAGGGGGTTGACCAGAAAGCCCGTTTTAAAGGACGTTTCCTGACCATGGGACAGCAGCAGCAAGAGTTGCTCGGTCACGTGTGACTGCCAGGCCCGTCCCCTCTCCAGGAGCCCTCAGAGAGGCGCGAGGGCTATAGGCCACATGTTGCGGCTCAGGAACCGGGGGTGCAGCGTAGAAGCTGGCAGCAGGCTAACCAAGGCGCACACGTCTGTTAGGTTTGTTCGCCCGCAGTTGGGATGGGGGAGGTGGGCTGGGACAGAGGGCCCAGGAGAGACTCTGCAAGGTTAGAGCACAAGGCTTGAGTGACAGCCCTTCCTGAAATGACTCTCTGATCAGGGCCTTTGCTAGCGAAGGAGCTGCTTGTCTGCCTGCCAGGGACAGAGTAAGGGGCTGGGAAGTGCAGGGAGCAGAGGTCAGACCCGTACGCCTGGTCCCCTGTTCAGGGCACTCTCAACAGGGCACCAGCCTCAGTGGGGGAGAATTCAGCCTCCTGCTCTTGGAACACACCAGCCATGGTGGCACCGCCCAAGGGTGGGATCCCCTCCGAAATCCAGACCACCTGCAAGGTCTGGCCTCACCCACCAGGCACAGGGGGCTCCCCCACCTTCACTCCAGTAACTACAACCCCCACCCTCTGGTGCTTCCCTTCCGGCCATGTCTCCAAATCCACGTGCCCACCACACACAGGGACTCACCGTATGCAAATAGCCCCGGCAGCTGGTAAACCTGTCGCCCAAAAATGTTCCGGCCCAGTGTCGGAGGAAGAGGCTCATATCCCACCTTCAAAACAAAACACACCCTCTGCGGCATTCTGCCCTGGTGATTTTCTCATGCCTCCTCCCAGCCTTGGACTCTCCTGAAGCTAATTGAAGGGTTCCCAAGCCAAAGCCGCTATATTTAGTGGTGGGCCCAAACGGCTCTGCAGTCTGCCAGAGGGAGGGATTCAGCTCAGCCGGGGTTTAACCCCTTGCCAGTGAGGCACAGGGAAATCGTGAGCCCTGGCCACTCTCCTTCTGCCCAGCACAGGAGAGTCACAGACACATTTAGGTATTTTCCTCCTAAAGAAAACAAAGTTCCTGGAGCTCTCACTTCTCCTCCTCGGTACCCGCACGCTCCAAACTTGGGATTAGACACAAAGCCGCTTGTCACAGGACCCGACAATCTGGCGCACGTCCCTGGCAAATGGGGTCATTTCCAGCTCTGCTGAGCCCCCAGCTGCTCCCTCCAGTTACAAATGGCTTTGGCCTTACAGTGATGTTTCCACTGCCACTCCTGTGCCCGGCAGATCTAGGGCAAGGTGCTTTCATCAGCGCTGGGAACAGAGGGGATCGCCCCCTGGTAGCTCAAGGGTTAAGTGCTCTTGTGCTATGGAAATGTTGCATCTTCCCAGCCAGCCATGGTACAAGACAGCTCTCACGCTAGACTGTGACCCAGCAGCCAGCCAGCACAGCAGGCAAAGCCAAAGGGAGCCGTGCAACCAGGCAGCTCTACGGAGCAGAGAGCAGCAGGAACCATCCCGGCCAGGCAGAAGCCTAATGAAGTTCCCTGTATGGTTTGTCCTGGTGACCCTGCTATGGCAATCTGCCCACGAGGCTCAGTGTGGCCGGCGGGGGAGACGCAGCCTTCTGGAGCTGGGGCTCACTCTGTGGTGCTACCGGCACAGGCTGCAGATCCCGCTATTCGCTCTCAACCTGTACGGGTGCTACTGTGGAAATGGGGGCTCTGGAACACCCCAAGACACAGTGGATCAGTGCTGTTTCCTCCATGACTGCTGCTACCGCCACGCCAGGGTCTCCTTAGAGTGCCGAGGGAGAGTGAAGTGGCTGCCCTATGAGTTTGCGTGCAGCCCGTCGGGGACAGAGTGCCGCTCCCAGAGCGTCTGCGGCAGGATGGCCTGCGAGTGTGACCGGCAGTTTGCAGAGTGTCTGATGGCAGCAAAGCCCAGGAAGAGGCATTTCTTCTTCAACAGGAGAGAGCTGTGCGCTGGCCCCAAGGGCACCTGCCCCACCACCTTCCCCGACAGGGCTGAAATCCTGCACTGGAGAAATGTACCTTTCTCACCTGCTCCTAGCACTGGGCTGCATGGGGAGCCACAGACAGCAACCCTGCCCCAGAACTGAATGGCTTCAGGTTTGTTGGGACATTCAGTGCTCTCCCGGTCCCTGGGCTGCCTTCTCCCCCCCCGACCCCAAGTAAATTGTTTCAACAACTGCTGGATGCTCTCACTGTGGTCTGAGCAAATGGGGGTCGGGTAGGATGAAGTCTCAGGGGGTCAGGAGCAGGGAGGGGAGCTGTTATGGACGTTTCGAGTACACAAGGATCAGCAGTCTGGTGTAACTGAGGCTCTGTATGGGAGGCAGCAGCAGGGAGCTAGATACGTGCAGACCTGTTCTCTCGTGGCAATGCCCCAGGCCGTGCTAGGCACCGCAGGCATCCTGGATGACAGGGGGAGCAGAGAACGGGGCTATTCCCTGCACTGGGATTGGGCGCGGGGGACTGAACACAGGGGAGGGAGCTCTGAAGGGACTTGGTACTTGCACACCCTGGTGGCTCTGGGGCTGCTAGGCCAGGTGCTGCCCCATCCCCCGACAGACAGGACTTTGACCCCTGTGCTGTGCGAAGCTGTCCCAGGGTAACGGGGGGGGGGTGGCGTGCGGGGGTCTCATTGCTGCTGTGCGGCCATCTGGGGCGCTGAGCACTTGGAGCACCACCAAGGGGCCTGACACAGGGCTGGACCCGGTGGGAGTTTCTCGGGGGGAGACTGAAGGGGATCATGGGGGGTCCAGTGGGTGGGGCCCAGGCCGTGAGGAGGCTCCCTGCAAGCGAGTAGGGCCATGGGGGGGGCTGGGGGGGGTCGCAGGGCGTCAAGTCCAGGGGAGGGACTGGGGGCAGAGTCACAGGGGGTCCCGACTGGTTGGGGCCGGGGTCACGTGGGGTCAAGTGGGGGGGGGTGTCCCGGCGGGGTCACGTGGGGTCAAGTGGGGGGGTGTCCCGGCGGGGTCACGTGGGGTCAAGTGGGGGGGGGTGTCCCGGTGGGGTCACGTGGGCGGCGGGGGGCACGCGGGATCCGGGCCCGCTCTCACCTGCACCAGCACCTTGACGTACATGAGCGGCTGCGAGAGCGCGGTGAGGCCGGAGCCCAGCAGCACCTGCGAGGCCGTGTCCGCCATGCCGAGCCGAGCCGAGCCGAGCCGAACCGGGCCGGGCACGTCACAGCGCCGCCCCCACGTGACCGGCACCAAACAAGGCACGAGGCGGAGTTGCCGCCGCCGGCCACTTCCGGGTGCCCTTGCACCACTTCCGGTCCCGGAGTGACTCTCCCGCCCCAACCTCATCGTCATTTCCTGCTTCATTTAACGATCCAATGGGAGCCTCCGAGGGCGGGGCGAAGGACTCTGTCGGGCAGGGGGCGTGGCCTGACTCCGCTGCTGCCCTCGCTGGGCGGGGTTGGTCCCCCGGGTGGGGGAATGCAGAGTGTGGGGAGCGGCTGGCTGCGGGGGGGGGAAGAGTGTGGGGAGGGGCCGGCTCCGGGGGGGCTGAATGGGGGGCCAGCGTGTAGGGAGGGGCCGGCTCTGGGGGGGGGGCTGAATGGGGGGGCAAAGTGTAGGGAGGGGCCGGCTCCGGGAGGGCTGAATGGGGGGGCAGAGTGTGGGGAGGGGCCGGCTCTGGGGGAGGTGGAATGGGGGGGGCAGAGTGTGGGGAGGGGCTGGGTGCACGGGAGCAGAGTGCCAGGGGAGGGGGTCAAGTATTGGAGGGGTAGCCGTGTTAGTCTGGATCTGTAACAGCATCAACAGGTCCTGTGGCACCTTATAGACCAGGCGTGTCCAACCCGCGGCCCGCATGCGGCCCTGGACAGCTAGTAATGCGGCTCCACAAGATCGTAAACTTTTAACATTATTATGTGATTTATATACATTAACTATATCATATATTTTATATGCGGCCCAAGACAATTCCTCTTCACTCAATGCGGCCCAGGCAAGTCAAAAGGTTGGACACCCATTTTATAGATGAACAGAAAAGTTTTGAGCATGAGCTTTCGTGAGCACAGACTCACTTGGTTGTTTGTGCCTTTCCCTGGTTCAGCCCCCCCGCCCCCGAAGCTTTGTGCTCAGCTGTGTGGTTCCCATAGCTTCTCCCTGCGCCCAGGGCCCCTGCAGTGGCTACTTCCACTTCATCCCATTTGTCTGCCCTTCCCCCTCGGGCTAACAGCATGGCCTGGTTCCCATGTGTCTCCTCCTAGTGCGGGAGGGGAGGGGCCTGGAAGCCCCCTTCCTGGGGGGCGCAGACCCTCACCTGGGCACTGACCATGCAGAATCCTGTGCAATCCCTCCACTGCCTCTGAAAACCAAGCCCCCGGACACCCCCATTTCTGCACTCAGCCCAGCAGCGGGCAGGGCTGCCAGCAGGCTGTGTGCTCGGTATGGCCCACCGTGAGGTGCCCATGCTGGGTGCAGCTTCTGCATTGCACCTGCATCGCCTCAGCCGTGGCGGTTTTGTCTGGACCCTTCCCTGGGCTTGGAATGGCTGGGATGTGGACTATCCCCTGGCTAGGGCCTGTGGGCAGGGAAAGCCTCGTTCCTGTGCTGCTTCACAGCTGCAGGCGTGGACCTTGGCTGAGTTCAGAGAGGCAGCTTTCTGGGTGTGCTCCCCTGGCCTCTGCCTGAGGAGGGGTACAGCCCTGTTTGCCCCTTGTGGGCCTTGCAGTGCTTCTTCCACAGCCAGCCAGCGGCTGGGGGGCCCCATCGGTGCACATTCAGAGCAGTTTGCTGATTGTCTGCCCCTCCTCCCCGCAGCCAGGAGACGGGCCAGCAGGAGGCCCTCTGCAAAAGACGACCAACCTGCACTGCGCCAGGTCACACGCTGAGCCCTTGTCTTGGCTGCGGGGAGGAGGGACAGGAAAGCCTCTGTGGACATGCCTCAGGAGCACCGGCCACCAGGCATACCCTGGACCTGCTGCAATAACACCCTCTAGGGAGGTTCTCACTTTGACCCAAGCTGCCTTGCAGCATTCTCCCTTACCCGACGCACGGGCGATATTTTTAATCAACAGGTTTGTCTGCTGGCGCCAGGCCATGGGCTGCTTTGGCGGCACCGAACGGTGCCTGGGAGTGGAGAGGGAGGGCTGGGAGCTGGATGCCTGGCCCTGGAGGGGACCAAGAAAAAGGGGAGATGAGGGAATGGGACACCAAGGGCAGAGCGCTCCCGGGCTGCGGCTGCAGGATCTGTGCCACCTGCCACGCAGTGATTGGCTGGCGTTATGTGCCAGCCTGAGGAAAGGCCGTGGCGTGTGGCTCACGGAGCAGACAGCCTGCCCTCTGACCGCAGGGTGGGACGGCAGCCCACCAGCCATCGCTCTCGGGCCAGGCTGGTCAGATGGGTTCCCGTCCCCCTCCACTCTTGGCCACCCCTTTCGGGGAGGAAGCCTGGGTGGCTGTTGCAGGGCCCTTTAATGAGCCTGCCAGTGCCAGCTCAGGAAGGGGGATCTGGCCCAGCCCCTTACTGGGGGCGGGAGGGGCTCCTGCGTCTCTCTGGTTGCACGTGGAGAGGCTGGATGTCCAGGAGGCTGCACGTTGCTCGTCGGGGAGGCAGAAGGTGCTGTGATTGGCTCCGGTGTAGCCTGGGCCTGAGGGCTGCTCGCGGGCCGGGGAACTGGGGTTTCGGGAAGAGATTTCTGCTCAGCAGTAGAGTCACCGGCGGTTGCTCAGGCCCCCACCACACAGTCCTAGGGGACAGACACAGCTGGGCTGGTTTGGGGCTCGGAGCTGCCTCACTGCCGGGTCTGGGCCCATCTGCTCCGCCATATCCCCCTCCTCCGCCCCATCAACCTCCTACCTCCCGCCCCCACAAAGGCTGCTCCCCTCCAGTCCCTTGTGCCCCACCAGGGCGCTCACACTGGGGCCCTCCCCCACTCTGTCGTCTTCATCTTGCCCCTATTCCCTTCCCCTACGGAGTGCTGTCCCCATCCCCTGGGGCTTCCCTTGGCCCTCCATCCCCCACCCCCACTTCCCAGCTCCCTCTCCCACTCTCTTGATACCCTGGGTCCCATCATGTCTCCTCCCCCTCGTGCCGCTCGTCCCACAGCCCTATGGCCAGCGACCTCCCCCGCCACCAGGTCAGTGTCACCGTTACACGCCCCAGCTCTGCAGTGGCCCGTCCCAGCCGTGTCCAGTTGTACTGGGCAATGCCATGAGCCAGAGGGGAGGGGCTCTGTGGGCAGCGTCCCATCCCCTGCAGGGGAGAGGTTCTCAGTGAGCAACCCCTGGAGCAGGAAACTGAGGTGCAAAGCGGTGACGCCTCGCTCCAGGCCACCGCGGTGCCTTGCGATGCAGCTCCATGGGGCAATGGAAGTGCTGGTGTAATGGAGTGCGGGGGGGGGGGTGTGCATGTCAGAGAGTCGGGCTGGATGTGTGTGTGACAAGCAGAGCAGCTCCCAGCGGCTAAGGACGGACCCGCTGGGGCTGTAACCTAAGCTGGCAGGTAACACCTCTGACCTGACCAAAGAGCAGGGAGCCAAGCTGGGTTTGAATTGAAGGCGGGAGTTAGAAGCGGGGAGAGAGAGTTGGAAGGAGCCGGCCTGGCTGGGGGGGAAGCTACACCCCAGATGGGGCACCCCTCGGGCTCCTCTCCCCAGGATGGGTTGGAATGACTGTCTCTGCCTGCTGTACCCACACCTCTGTGCTGAGCTGTGCCTCTGTCAACTAATAAACTTCCCATTCCACCTGCTGAGTGAGAGCCACTCTGGCCTGCGGACGGGGTGCAGAGCCTGGGGACCCCGGAACCCCATCACAGCTGGTCTGTGCTGATACCATTACTGCCTCTTTGCCCCCCCCTACACAGGTGCATGGGATGGGGCAATCTCTGCTCCCAGGCCCCCTCATCCATACTGTGTGCTGCAAGGGGATGAGGCAGATGGGAGCATCTGTCACAGTGGAAGGGCCCAACCCCTCTTCCTGAGCTCCACAGACTAACAGCAGACTGAGGCTGCCCCAGACAGGCCTCCCCCCACTAGTTTCACCAGCTCAGCCAGTGGTGCAGCACGCTCACCCTCAACCGTCAGCACAACCTGGAGGAGTCGCTGGGACTCCCCCGCTTACAGCCAGCTGTGAAAATCCCTGCTCAGTCACACGGGGGCTTCAGCTGTCCTCGAAGCGGCTGTGCCTGCTGGGGCCTGGCATACGGTTAGTGCTGCGAGTTTCGGATCGCTTGGCCCAGGGACGCCTGGGCACCAGCACCCACAAGCAACCTCCTTTACTAGGCTCATGTTTTTGCATGTGACCAGGGAAAACCAAACCCTGTATCCATGGCACTCTGATCCCTCTCTTGGCCCCTGCTGGCTTACAGGCAAAATGGGTCCTAACCAATGGGGCCTCTCATTATTTTCCAGCCATGTGCAGAATAGATACTTGCACCGAGGCGTGTGAGAATGTGCACCACCAGGAGAAACACAACCCAGCCGCGGGTGCTTTGCTAACCCCCTGAATGGCACCTGAATCTCTCCCCATTGGCTGCATGAGCGCACAGCGTGCAGGAAAACCCGGCGCAAGCCCGCGCTGTAACCATGGGTGGATGCAGATGTGGATTTCACTTGACAGTGCATGCCCAGAGAACCGAGGCCAAAAACTATTGTGTAGCCGCGCCCTTGGGGTGGCTCACACATCTTCCTGCCCCTTCCTGTCCCGTCAGTTCTTTCCCGGTGGGATGTGTTTGTCTGGAGACTCAGCTGCAGGGGGCAGGTCGTACGTAGCATATCTGTCTGCAGCCATGTCTCAAAGGCAAGTTACCGCAACTGTACGTGACCGCTTCCTCTTGTGGTTGCAGATGTGCAGTCTGCTCTGGGGACAAGCCAACAGTACCGGCTCCACATCTCTTTAACGTGTGACTGCGGAATGCTCTTCTACTGTCCTCCCCCAACCCCAGCAGTCTTCAAAGGGTCAGGTTTGCTAAATCCGGGCACAGCAGCAGCCCTGCATATCCCTAATATGAGAACAGCCCTGAGAAATGCCACTAAGGCAGCTCACGCCTTTGCCAAGGGAGCCCAGAGCCTGCATGGAGGAGGCTGGTGTTTGCTACGCCGTACGCTGGCACCGCGCAGGTGATCCGCCTGGGAACAGTCTGCGCTGAAACTGCCTGACTCTTCTTCTGGTCTGCACAAGACATGGGACACAGAGGAGACAATCGAACGGTTTAGTCCCGTCCCGTAGAACAGCCGGTTCGTCTGCCACCCCGCACACACCAGTGCTACTCCTGTGGCTGGAGCGCAGCTTCGGAAAAATAGAGGCAAGTCTATTGTTTGGTTAAAACCACGTTAGACAAGAAATTTGGCTGCAGCCTTAAGGCCCCTCGGTCTTTCAATAGCTGAGTAGGCTGCCATTAGCGCCGGAGTCTGCTTACAGGACAGGGCTGAAAACTCACTGAAGGCAAAGTCAGGCTTATTGACTAACCACTCATTAAACCTAACTAGCTGAAGGGGCTAAAACCAGGCCTTTTCTTCTGCTGGTGCTAAGTACTGGCACTTCAGCAGCCCCAGCTGCAGGACTGGCTGGTGGAGTGAAGGTGGCAGGGAGCTGGCTGAGCACTGGCTTTTTTTTTTTCTTTTTAACAAAAAAGGCCCTGGCTAAAGCTATGTACAAAGTACCCTGAATAATCTCACCCTGGTGTGTAAATTGGGGGAGGGATGGCTCAGTGGTTTGACTGTTGGCCTGCTAAACGCAGCATTGTGAGCTCAATCCTTGAGGAGGCCATTTAGGGATGGGGGCAAATAGATGTCAGGGATGGTGCTTGGTCCTGCCAAGAGGGCAGCAGACTGGACTAGCTGACCTCCCAAGGTCCCTTCCAGCTCATGTGTATCTCCAATTACATCATGTTTTCAAACCCCTGAGGAGCTCTGAGTTAGGCTGGGGGTGGTAAGAAGGAACTGAGCATGTGTGGGGGCCTTGGCCCTTCCATAGCCTTGGGGGGCCATGAGGAGGCACAAGACAGGTGCACCACCCCACCGGGAACTGTCACACAAGAGTTCTCCAGCTTTGGTTTGCTGGGCCCCTCATGCACCCACGTGGGAATGTGCCTGAAGCCACATAAGGACTTATCTGTGGTTTTCATGCCCTGGGGGATCTGCTGCCTGGCCCCCATGAACTAAGTTCCCCTTTGCATGCCACTAGCTGTCCTTGCTGGGCCTGGATTTCCACTTTCGGAAGGCTCTCGGCCTGGCCTGACCACCAGACCTGTCCTCTCCGCTGTGCGCTCAGAGCCATGTATGCCCTTGGAGAGCCCCTGGCTGCTTCTTTCGGGTGCCTCTGTGCTAGGCTCTGAGTGGCTCTGGTCCCACCTCCTCGGCTGGGGAGCAGAAGGAGCCCCTCTGGAGCTGGGTGCCTGCCGAGTGAAATAGACCAGGGGTGCTCCCTAGGGTGGGGGATGCTGGGGGCGGCAGTGGGCTCATGGCATGTGCTCAGCAATCAAACCCCTCAAGACCACACTGGGATCCACCTCAGCTACCCCATCCCCTCTATTCTGCACATGCACAGCACCAGGGGAGAGAGCCCAGGCTGCAGCAGGGGGCTTGGGCCCCAGCACGGTACCTGCAGGGGCTGGCTCCAGCCGTGAATGCAGAGTGTGCCGAGGTTGAGCTACCTAGGGCGGGAGAGGAGACAAAGGTCAGAGCACTAGGAAGCAACTGGATCCAGCCACACCTGCTCTGCCTCAGTGCAGCTCCATGGGAACAGGGCCTCCGGGTGGGGCAGGGCAGGGCAGGGCAGGGGGGAATGAAGCACCCCCACCCCCAGGCTCCTCCAGGCTACAGCCATGCCTGGAGAGCTTCCTCTCCCCTTCCCCGTCACAGATCAGTTCCCTCCCTAAGGGGAGGGCCACTCTGCTTGCAGCCACTGCTCCCCAGCCTGTGGGACTCAGGCTGATCCATAAGGGGTGAGGTTCCAGCAGGGCTGGGGCAGTGGAACAATTATAATGGAGGTGCTAAGAGTCACTGAACCCAGCTGTAAGCCCTGCCCCTGATGGAAACCACTCTGAGCTGGGGGTGCGGCAACACCCCTAGTTCCAGTGCCTCCAGATGGGGCCTGAATACCACCATCTTCATGGTGGGGTGAGGGGCGGGAAGGAATTTCCCTGAAACAGCCCAGCTCTGAGGGAGGAAGCAATTTTTCTGGAACAGCCCAGCTCTGACATGCTCGAGGGGAGTGGACAGTAATTTCCCTGGAACAGCCCAGCTCTACCAGGCTTGGGAGGGAGGATCAATTTCCCTGAAACAGCCCAGCTCTGCCAGGCTGGGGCATGGGAGGGAGCAATTTCGCTGGAACAGCCCAGCTCTGCCAGGCTTGGAGGGCGGTGGACAATTTCCCTGGAACAGCCCAGATCTGCCAGGCTTGGAGGGTGGCGGACGATTTCCCTGGAACAGCCGAGATCTGCCAGGCTTGGAGGGCGGCGGACGATTTCCCTGGAACAGCCGAGATCTGCCAGGCTTGCGGGGTAGCAATTTCCCTGGAACAGCCCAGCTGTGCCAGGCTGGGGAGGTGTAGCAATTTCCCTGGAACAGCCCAGCTGTGCCAGGCTGGGGGGTGTGGCAATTTCCCTGGAACAGCCCAGCTCTGGTGGTCACTGGGGTGGGAAGGTGGCCCAGCCTGCCCCATGGCCCTGAGCACGCCGCCCCCAGCAGACGGGTGGAAACCCCCCGGTGGCAGCACCCCACAGCGCTCCCTGCCCTCACCTGCGTGCTGCGTGCCCTGGGGCTGCCCATCGAGCGGCGCCTGGCAGGGCGGGGGGCGCTTTCTGCTGGGTGATGTGCCGGCGGGTGGCTGGGGCTGCGGCCAAGACAGCGTGGTGATAACCAGGGGCTGGGGCTGCCGGGCCCTCTGCAGGCGCTCAGGCCCAGGGCTGTGCTGGCGGCAGAGTTTGCCCTCCCTCAGGCGCTGTTCTGGAGCAAACAGCAGGGCAGCGGGTCTGAGCCAGGGCCACCGCCTGGGCCTGGGAGCTGTGAAAGGCCCGCTCTGGCAGGGGTGGTCACTGGCCACCCATTTACCCCGCCTTCCATCCCCCTAGTCTCAGCAAGCCACAGCGGGGGCTGGACCAAGAGCTGCCCAGTCCTGGAGGGCCCCTGTGGGCTGGCCTCATGAGGGACGCTACAGTTCCTAGCAGTCAGGGCATGGGGCGTGTGCCCTGCAGCACTGGGGAGCCGGGCGATTGGCCTAAAGCTGGGAAGCCACAGGGGCCGGCCTGCGGGGGGCTCAGGGGGCTCTGAGGGTCTGCTGCTCCCCCCCCCCGACTCGCCAGCCTCCAGCTCCCCTTCACACTGTCTCTCTAAGAGCCCCAGGGAATGGGGAAGCATGTTCTCTTCTGCCCCGGCTCATCTCCCCAGCCCCACCTGGAATCAGTGGGAAAGCTGGATCAGCATATGGTCAAGAAACCAGAGCCCTGACCAGCTTAGCTCTGCCGATCAGACCCCAGCGTACACTCTGCCGTGGTCGTGCGGGGCGCTGGAGTAGGCTGCATCTATGCGCAGGAGCTATGCCAATAGGGTCTCCATTGTGTAAGCTTATCGTGGGTTCCTAAGGTCTCCAAACGGCATCTGGTGCCCTCCAAGCCAACGGGAGTTGGATCAGGCCCTAAATGCTTCTTAAGGGGACTGGACTGAATGACCGCGGGGCTGGGTAGACACCACATCTCAGCTACGAAGGACAAAGCAGCACCCGAAGAGGTTTGGGGTCTGTGTGCGACACCAGTTTGGAGCGTTTATAGTTATGTAGCAGGCTGGGCAAGTCACTTCCACAATGGCAGAGAAATTTGGTTTTGCCCCAGCAGTAGCCTACGAGCCTGCAGCTCCTTTGGCTTGCAGATTTTAGGTGAGGTGACAAAACTGGTTTATAACGGCAGCTTGCTAGCAACTGTAACTATAGCCCAGCTCCTGTTACGTGGTAATGATGGGCACGCACTCAGTCCCCTATACCTACCCACGCAGCCACACGCAGCTTTTGTACCACGTGACATGTGCCAAGACCGTTTTGCACCCAGACCCGATAGTTCCTCCTGGCTGGCATTGGGCTCTCTCCTCTGCAGATCTGGAACCAGGCTGGCTTCCGGAGTCCTGCCCTGCCCGGGGAAATATCGAACCCTTCAGCTTGTCTCCATGCAGCTCCTGCCAGGGCTCTAAACGGCACCCCGCCCCTCACTCCCCCCAGGGACATACCCAGAACTCCTCCCCTCACACCCTCCAACCAGCCAGAGAGCCCCCCAAAGCCACGTCATTGTGCCAGCCACCCCCAAGGGGGCCTCGTCCACTGGGGGTCCCCGGCAGGCCCTGGCTTTGCTGTCCCAGGGAGGAGGTGGCCCCATTGCAAACCCCTTACTGGGGCCTTGTCTTGGCACGTCAGCCCCTGGTGTGAGATGTACTTCTGCCGCCGCTCGTTCCGCTCCTTCCTCGTCCGCAGCCGCTTCTTCTTCTTCTTCTGGTGGAGCTGGGGGGAGAGCCAGGGGCCCACACTCAGCTCTGCTCCCCTGGAAGCCCCCCGCTGGGCCGCCCTGGAGCCCGGGGACGGTGCCGTCACCCCCCAACTGGCCCATGCTCAAGGGCACCGCTTCGGAGGGAGGGGGCAGTAGGCGTGTGTGCTGCTTGCTCTTCTTCCCGGTCCCCTGACTGTCAGGGGGCAAGGGGAAAGTACACAGCCTTTGTGCAGGCCTCTGGCTCCTAGCCAGTGCAGGGAGGGGGCCAGAGAAGTCATTCGCACGAGCTGTGCACTTTCCCCTCGCTCCCTGACAGTCAAGGGAGGGGAAGAAGAGCAAGGGCATCCCAGGTCCCATGGCTGCACCCCACTGTCCCTGCCCTGCTGAAACGGTGCCCTTGCCCATCCTGCTGCCGCATCTGCCTGAGGCCCGGCCAGGGAGCGCCCAGCCCGCTGTCAGTGCTCCCGCCCCACGCAGCCCTCCAGCACTCCCCGACAGCAGCAGACCCGAGCCGCAGCCCTCCCAGCAGGGCACTGCAGTGGGTTTCCTCTCGCTGGGAAGGGCGGGTCGGGCAGCCCAGCCAGCCAACGCTGGGCCACCATTTCCAGTGTGCCACCAACGTTTGCACCCGCCTCCCCCCCATGTGCTCCAGCCCTCCCCTGCAGAGGGCATCACGCCGCCAACCTCCAGGCACCGCACGGCCCCACCGCAGCCCCCGCTAGGAGTGGCAGATGAGCCAGAAGAGGAGCTTGGAGCTGGCAGGAGAATGGCCACCCCCCCATGCGGCTCACCTAAGCGGTCTGGGCACTGGGGCAGGGAGGGGCGTGCCCCTGGGTGCTGCCCATTGTGAGTCCCTCCCACAGCCGTGTGGCTCTCACCTTCGCCGCCACGCTGAGCAGGTGTGCAGGGAGCCCGTCGGACTGGGAGCTGTTGGAGCCGCTGGTGCTGTGCCCGGCAGAGAAAGGCCCTTAGCTGCTAGGGCCGATTCCCGGCTTCCACCCTGCAGAAAAGTCAGCTTCCCCCAGCCCTGCCTGCAGCCAGTCCGGAGCCCTCGGCCGACCCAGGGCTGGACTTCCAAGGGGTGGGAACTCGCCCCAGCCCAGGCCAGCTGTTCCTGCCCCCGTCCCCCACCGCTAAACATGGCCCCTCCTCTTTTCTCCGGACCTACCCTTTCAGCTCCCAGCTGCTGGGTCTCACTCAGCCAGTAGCTGCTCACACCGAGCCCTGGCCAGCCCCACTGCCCTGAACCGGGGGCACCAGCTGAGCTCAGCCTGGCTGGCAGGTCCCAAAATGCTGGGTGCAGCCAAGGCCCCCGGGGTTCAGAGACACTGAGATGGAGGCAGCTGTCGCTTGGGGGCCAGGACTACAGCGTGGGGGTCGCTGAACTCAGAGGGGTGGGGGGCCAGGTGCCAAGAAGGTTTCCTGGGACCAGCCAGCTGTTGGGCTCAGCACCGCTCTGTGCCCCCAGAGCTGGGTGTCCCTGGGGCGGCAGGGCTCAGGAGGGTGCTCCTCGGAGGGTCCCACAGCGGCAGTACCTGGATTCGATGTCCGACAGGGAGATGTCGCTCCAGGCGCCATCAGAGTCCTGCCCACGCCCCAGTTCCTGGAGTTTTTGGTGGATTTGCTGCTGCAGCAGGTCCTGCAGCTCAGCCAGACACTGCAGGAACTGAGGGCAGAGGTTAGAGCTCGGATACCTACACGCTGGACTCCGACTGGCCAAGCCCGCCCTGCAGCACAGGCAGGCTAAGGGAGGGAGCAGATAAGCCCCTTCGTGGAGAGAGAAAGGAGAGCCAGTGCCCAAGGCAACGGGCCAGGGCATTGCACCAGCAGCACCAGCATCCCTGGAACGCACAGCAGTTCCAGAGCATGGCGAGGAGCACAGATAGCAAACATATGTTAAGCAGCCATCTCTTCTCCTCCGCCTGTGTCCCTACACCCGGTGTGCCCATGGCTGGTCCAACACTGCTCCTCCGCCTGTGTCCTACACCTGCTGTACCCACGGCTGGTCCAACACTGCTCCTCCGCCTGTGTCCCTAGACCCGCTGTGCCCACGGCCGGTACAACACTGCTCCTCCACCTGTGTCCTACACCCGCTGTGCCCACGGCTGGTACAACACTGCTCCTCTGCCTGTGTCCCAACACCCGGTGTGCCCATTGCCGGTACAACACTGCTCCTCCGCCTGTGTCCTACACCCGGTGTGCCCACGGTGGGTATAACACTGCTCCTCTGCCTGTGTCCTACACCCGGTGTGCCCACGGCTGGTACAACACTGCTCCTCCGCCTGTGTCCTACACGCGGTGTGCCCACGGCTGGTACAACACTGCTCCTCTGCCTGTGTCCTACACCCAGTATGCCCATGGCTGGTACAACACTGCTGCTCTGCCTGTGTCCTACACCCGGTGTGCCCACGGCGGGTACAACACTGCTCCTCTGCCTGTGTCCTACACCCGGTGTGCCCACGGCGGGTACAACACTGCTCCTCTGCCTGTGTCCTACACCCGGTGTGCCCACGGCGGGTACAACACTGCTCCTCTGCCTGTGTCCTACACCCGGTGTGCCCACGGCGGGTACAACACTGCTCCTCTGCCTGTGTCCTACACCCGGTGTGCCCACAGCTGGTACAACACTGTTTCTCTGCCTGTGTCCTACACCCGGTGTGCTCATGGCTGGTATAACACTGGGGGGAGGGGGCTGGTAACTGCCAGGCGCAGAGGTGCTGAGGTGGGGCAGGGGGCTGGGAACTGCCAGGCCCAGCGGTGCAGGGGTTGTGGGGATGGGAGCTGGGAACTGCCAGGCCCAGTGGTGCAGGGGTTGGGAGCAGGGAGCTGGGAACTGCAAGGCCCAGGGGTGCTGAGGTGGGGCAGGGGGCTGGGAACTGCCAGGCCCAGAGGTGCTGGGGTTGGGAGCAGGGGGCTGGGAACTGCCAGGCCCAGAGGTGCTGGGATGCGGGGAGGGGGTTGGGAACTGCCAGGCCCAGGGGTGCTGAGGCTCAGCCCTGGCTCAATGAAGCCCCAAGCAGCCTGCATTCACCCCCGGACTGGCCCGGCCCAGCCCGGCCCGGCCCATGCCAGCCAGGCTGTGTGGAGCCAGCCCTCACCTTGGAGCGGTCGGGGTCACAGAAATCCAGTAGCGTGTCACAGACGTGATAGCCCAGAGATTTGAGGTCCTCCGAGGAGAAGTGGGAGTCACTCCTCCTGCCTGAGAGTGGGGCAGAGGCACAGGTTGTGGGTCCTGGATTCACAATATGCCAGTCGGATTCTGGTACCCTACCTTCACCCCAGCACATTTCACCCCAGCAGAGGCATGTCTGATGGCCTCTTGCCCGCTCTACTCAGCTGCTCTGCCTGCGGTCTGGCCTGGGCTCCACAGCGCTTTCCATCTCAAAGCAGCCTCGTGGCACAGTGGGGATTTTCACTGATGTTTTGCGGGAATGCGTGTGCCTCAGTTTCCCCATACGCATGGTTAACTCGGGGGAGGGAAAAGGCGGCTGACTCTTGGCCAGGCTATGACAAAGGTGTGAGTGGGGCTGGCTGGCTCAGATCTGGGGCCCAGGTCATTGGAGAGTCCACAAAGACAACAGGAAAGCAGATTGGCAACTCTAACAACCCTGGACCGTGGGTGGTCCCGCTAGGTGCTGGGAGCAGGGGTACTGGGGGCCTGGAAGAGGTCTCCGGTAGGTAAAGGGGTTTTGGTGTGGCTCAGTGGCTGTCAGCACCCCACTGTATAAATTCTTCCAGTGCCCCGGATGGCCCCACCACGCTGGAGGCAGCCAATCGGGGCTGAGCAGCCGGGGAACAAAGGAAGGAGCAGTGGGGACTTCAGACAAGGGGCACATGAGGGGAGCCGAGGGGTGGCGCTGCGTGGCTGGGGCGCTGGCCGGCCAGATTGGACCCAGCTGTAACGTCACTTTCTCTGGGCTAACCAAGGCCTCTCCTGCCGGTCCCAGGGGCGACTGGCTCTGCCGCTTGCACCCAACTAGCCGAGGGCCGGCCCCTGCCCAGCTTCCTAAGTGAATCTGGGCAGTCTGCTGCCCCCGCCCCTCCTGGTCACTGGCCCAGAGGCTGCTTGCTGGCTCTCCATCCCTAGCCCCGCTGCCCCCTCGCCACCATCCGCCCCGCCTGGCTCAGCTCCCTGGGACCTGGCCCCCTCTGGCCCTCTCCACTCGGCTCCCACATGCCTCAGGCTGAGCTACAGCCTCCCCCTGCCCCAGTGCCACTCCCCCCCGACCTGTCTTGCCCCACAGGCGGTTCCACCTCTGCCCTCTCAGCTCTCTCCCTCTGCTGGCTCCCCTGCCTGCAGGAAGTGTGTGTGTGTGTTTGTGTGTGTCACCTGCCTGCAGGAAGTGTGTGTGTTTGTGTGTCTCCCCTGCCTATAGAAAGTGTGTGTGTGTGTGTGTGTGTGTGTGTGTGTGTGTGTCCCCTGCCTATAGGAAATGTGTGTGTTTTTCTGTGTGTTTGTCTGTGTGTCTCCCCTGCCTATAGGAGGTGGGTGTGTTTTTGTGTGTTTGTGTCTCCCCTGCCTATAGGAGGTGAGTATGTTTTTTGTGTGTTTGTGTGTCCCCTGCCTATAGGAAGTGTGTGTGTGTGTGTGTGTGTGTGTGTGTGTGTGTGTGCGCGTGCATAAGAGCAGGGCAGGAGGCAGACAGCTGCTCCAGGGAGCCCAGCCCCAGGAGTGGCAGACCCCGGGAAGACGGGCACCTGACTGCCAGGCAGGGCCCAGCTGCAGCCGCTGTGGGAAGCAGCCCTAGGAAAGGAGAGGTTTTGCTGGGGGCAGGGACGGCAGGCAAAGCTCTGCCCCACCCCCAGGCACGGGCAGCCGAATTAAAAGCCTTGGTGGACCCCACCCAGCCCCAGGGCTGTATCCGCCCCCTCCACCCCCCCACCCGGCCTTTCACTCTTGTGTCCCATCCGCTCAGGTCCCTCCCGGCCCGGCCGCACGCTGCCCTTACCCAGGGTGGAGCCGCTGAAGGTGGACTCCATGGTGTAGCTGTAGGGGATTCCCATCCTCCACATCACAACCCGTCCGGTCCCTTCTTTGCTCTTCTGCACCTTAAACTTACAGCTGCGGAAAGAAAACTGCAGCGCCCGGGTGGGTCAGGGCAGTGATGGGACAGCAGGAGAGCCTGGCTGCCCCCCAACGCCGGATGGCTCCCAACAGATGACCCCATCCCCCAGGGCTCCCCCATGTCCCAACAGGGGGCTGTTCCCCTTTCCTTGGGGGATGCCATTCCACAGGCTACCAGCCCGCTCGGCCTCCCCTTGGCTTATTCAGCACCATCCTGAGCCCTTTGGTCGTCCGACACTGGCAGGCTGGTAAGATTGATGGTCACCCCCCGCCAGCGCTAGCCTCTTTGAACATAAGAACATAAAAGTGGCCATAGTGGGTCAGACCAAAGGTCCATCCAGCCCAGTATCCTGTCTGCTGACAGTGTCCAGTGCCAGGTGCCCCAGAGAGGGGCGGACCGAAGACAATGATCAAGCGATTTGTCTCCTGCCATCCATCTCCAGCTTCTGACAATCAGAGGCCAGGGACACCGTTCCTACCCTTGGCTAATAGCCTTTTATGGACCCAACCTCCGTGAATTTATCTAGCTCTTTCTTAAATTCTGCTACAGTCCTGGCCTTCACAGTCTCCTCTGGCGAGGAGTTCCACAGGTTAACTAGGCGCTGAGTGAAGAAGAACTTGCTTTTATTAGTTTTAAACTTGCTACCCATTAATTTCATCGGGTGCTCTTAGCACCGCGTTGTCCCTCTTCTTGGGACTTGCTGAAGAATTTTTGCTGAAACCTCCCAAACCATTCAGCTCCAGATGGAGGACAGACAGGCTAAGCGCCTGCCTCGACAGCCAGCATCCAGAAGAATTAAACCCAGCCTTGCCTATACACACTAACCCGGGCCCGTACACCAGGTTTTCTGTGGGAGAGGGGTGCTTTTTTTGGTAAATGTGGGCTCCAATTTTTTTTTAAATGGAAAAGTGTTCAAAATAGTTGTGTAATGAGTGTGCAAGAGAGAGGCTAGTGAAAAAGGGGAGTGCAAACAGCAAGTGGAAAAATGATTTTGTTGAAACTCTTTCGCATCCAGCAGCTCTGGGACCAGGAGGCTGCTGGATATTCAAATATCATGGATAATAGAGAGGAACACCTAGCAGTGCAGGAGGTTAGAGAAAAACAAGATTAGCTCCTAAGACACAACCAAAAATGGATGCAGAGAACTTTATGTACCAGCGGCAGCAGTATTATAGACTGCAGACTTATGCTTAGATGCGCTGTATTTATTTCCATTTACGTTCGCTATATGTACGTATGGAACACACCGCTAAAATTGACTTATGGTTACTATGTCGGTTATCTGAGAGTTCCAGATGACATAAGGTGACCACGTGTCCCGTAGGAGGCAGGACGGTCCCATATTTGGGATGCCAAAAAGGCACCTCTACTTATTTTTTAAAAAGGGACTAATTGTCCTGTGTTTGGCCTGTCCCCCTCAACCCCGGCTGACCTTCTCTGCCAGCAGCTGTGTAAGTGCAGCTGCTGGCAGGAGCCACTTCCCCAAGCCCCGGGGAAGCAGGGGGAGCACAGGCAGCTGCCATGTCCCCGCCGCTTCCCTGGGGAGGGCTGGCGGCTGCCACCTCCTTCCCGGCTCCCTGGGGCTTGGCTGAGCCGGGAGCAGCTGCCCATCCCCCACACATCTCCCTGTCTCATATTTGGGACAGGGCAATACAGTCGGCCTAGGATGAGAGAATGCTGGAGATGAAAGGGTTCATCGTTATATTCTAAAAAAGCTACGCAATAAAAGAAGTTACCTCCTGGGGTCTTGCTGTCATATTGTAAATAAAAACAATATCCCCTCCTTCCCCTCCCTTCCCTGTTGCTAGTAGCCAAGGGCAAGCTGGGAAATGTAGTCCCTTCCCTGCTCCAGGGCCACTTCTCTAGGCAGGGTGCTGGCCAAGGTACTACAGCTCCCAGAGTGTTTTGGGTTCCCCCATCATGCCCTGTGGGGTCCCCCTGAACAATGCAGCAGGGAGGAAGGGAGAGAAACCAGTCACAGGGGTTGCACGGGCACCTTTCGACCCTTGCCCCGTCCGTGAACAGGCCTGGAACCTGCCTCATTTACATTCAGGAGAGGATTTAAAAGTAGCTGCCCTTCTACTGGAAAGCACCAAAACTCAATTGCAAAGGAAACAGCTGAATTGGAGCTCAGTTGCAAATTCCAAACTATGCAATGAGGCCTCAATAAGGGTCTAAATTGTTTAACACTCTGCAGAGGCAATTTCCCCTCAATGGATGTCTATGGCTCCCCATCAACTCCGCTGAAGGCCCACAGTCACCCAGACTGATCACCCGAATTTGCAATGGATAGCAACTTCTTCCTTTTGCCCTCATTTTCCAACCTAAATACCCAGTAGAGATGCACAATTCCCTTGAATTAGTTAACTGATTAAATGGGGAGGCTGGCAAGGGGGCCACGGGCTGCAGCTGTTCCCCCATCATGGATGGGAGCTGTTCTGGCCGTGCTGGAGTGCGTCTCCCCCATGGCACTCCCGGGCCAGGCCTGCAACAGGTGAGGGCTGCTCCGGCTGCCCTGGAGAGCCCCCTGCCACTCTCCACCAGACAACTGTAACCAGAAAGCCTCATCTGTTTAGGGTTAACTGTTAAGCTCCCTAATACCTGCCTGTCTGTTTCCACTCCAGTTCATCTGCTGAAGTGGCTTTTACCCCGAAAGCTTAGGCAACAACAAATCCAACAAATCCTTTCGTCTCTGAGGCGCTACAGGATTCCTCGTTGCTTATGCCTCATAAAGAAATCCTAGAGGGGGATCCCGGTGCTGGAAAACAGATGTGAACAGACCCAGGACACTCCGTGCTCACAGCTGCTTTTGGGTTGTAGCTCTCAGGGTAGGAAATCCTGGAGTTCAGGGGGACTGGGCCTCCTTTGCTGAGCCCCGGGGTGCCGATTCAGTCCCTGGCTGTACATCAGGCGGTAACTGGGTGATCCCACCCTGAGTTTTCCACAGCAGCCCTGTCCCCGAGCCATGCTCTGCCGGAAGCTGCCTGGCTCCATGATGTGACTTTGCCCCCTCTGCCACTGGTGTGTGGGCAGCTGGCCCAGGGAGACTCCAAGCAAATCTGTCGGATCCATGCAGAGATGCCCAGGCCTCATGCCCAGCCAGCGAGGGCCTCCGAGAACCGAGAGGATGCTGGGTGCACGCAGAGATGGGCTGCCAGGAGCCCCTCCCTTCCCAGGGGCTGCTCCGACACCCACCTTGTCAGGCGCGTTCTTGCTGAGCATGAGGGGGAAGACGCGCTCGAGCAGGTGCCTGCCTGGGGCGCTCTTGCTGTTGCAGCCGTACATGAAGACGTTGTTCTTGCGGCTGTGCCCGTGGAAGTCGCAGTACAGCAGCACCTCCCGCTCCTCCAGCACTCTGCGCCAAGGGAGAAATCCCGAGCCGGTCACGCCCGTGTATGAACGCACGTGTGTCACTGCGGAGGCCCTAATAGCACACGGAGGTACAGGACTTCTGTCCCATGGGAGCGCCGCTTCTCAGGCCTGGGCTCTGCCCAGCCACTGATTATTCTGGCAAACTTTGCACCCACGTCACTACAAAGGGCTCCAGCCCGGGCCCCGTCCCGAGGGGGGGTGGTTCTGTGTCCCGTGCCGTGGCACCTAAGCCACATACGCAGAGAGAAAGAAGTCTCCTGTACAGCTGCAGCTGAGAGCCAGATGGGGTGAAGCTCAGACTGCAGTGTAGAGGCTCCTGCACTAGGCTCCAGGGCTCCCAGGTACCACAGTCAGCTTTGAGCTGCAGAACCGTGGGGAGGGGACTGTCCTGTTTCAGGAGTCCCTCTGAGGACATCTACACTGCAGCTCGACCGCCGGGAGTGGCTTGTGCCAGCTCCCTCAGCGCGCACGGCTTGGGCTAAGGGGCGGTGAAATGCAGCACAGGCGTTCCACAGCGGCGACTGGCAGCCAGGAGTAGTGGGTGGGCTGCATGAGTGGCCCTCCTTCGCCTCAGTGGGCTTCAGCCGCCTGAACCCGCTGGGATTCCACTTGCGGCTCCGCAGCCGCCCTGCATGGCTCCCTTCCCATTGCCTCCTGGGCACCGGAGCCCCATATTCAACAGCTTCTCCCGTTCCCTCCCAGAGCTGGAATGCCACGAGCAGCTGATTCGCAGGGTTCTGGATCTGAGAGGTGGTGGGGAGGAGCACGGCTGGGGTACAAATCAGGTGATTTGCAGAGCTCTAAAAGCGCTGGGAGGGTGCAGGGAGGCGTAGGAAATGCAGAGCTCTGGGGCTTCAGTGCGTGACAGGCGCATGGGGGAAGGGGGCAGCCAGGGGTCCGTGGGCCGCAGGTGCAGCCCCACTGGGCCACAGGTTGCCCACCCCTGTTATATAGTAACGGAGAGGGAGTCGTGCTCGTCTACACACTATCAAAACAAAAAGCAGTCAAGTATCACTTGAAAGACTAGCAGAATAATTCATTAGGTGATGAGCTTTCGTGGGACAGACCCACTTCTTCAGCCCAGAGCCAGACCAGACCAGAACATTAACACATGGTTTAAATCGTGATGGGAACTTTCTAAGTCACTATAGGGGCTCGTCTGCATACTTGGCTCAGTCTAATTCTTGACCTTCCCCCCCACCCCTCCACTCTCTGATTTGCTCACCTTGATCATTTTTTTTTCTGATTTGTCCACCTTGATTACTGTTTTTGGTTCTCTGTGCCTTAAATATTGAGTCTGTTCTGGTCTGGTTATGGGCTGAAGAAGTGGGTCTGTCCCACGAAAGCTCACCTAATAAACTATTTTGCTAGTCTTTAAAGTGCTACTTGATTGCTTTTTGTTTTGATGCTGTTATATAGTAGTGCATACTCATGAACCTCAATCAGAGACTGACACTGATCATTGCAAATTATCTGCCCAAACTGCTGCAGAAGCAGCTATCTCACTGAATGAATCTGAAGCGGCCGCCTCCCACTCTCAGTTAGGCTGGATAAGAACCATTCATTCTCTGCTAGCGCAGCTCAGCCTAATTACCTACTTCAGATCAGAAACACGAGAGGCTAAAAGCTAATAAGCTGAAAATCAACATCTGCTTTTGCTCGCTTCAGTCCGTTTTGGTTGGGAGACCAG
This sequence comes from Carettochelys insculpta, assembly GCF_033958435.1. Lineage (NCBI taxonomy): Eukaryota > Metazoa > Chordata > Testudines > Carettochelyidae > Carettochelys > Carettochelys insculpta. Next base: position 121,858,630 of record NC_134142.1, on the reverse strand, counting down.
AGGCAGTCCGGGAATCGCCCATCGCCGTCAGTTGGGCTGACCTTACCAAGAGGTATTTCATGTTTTGAAGGAAATTAGCCAAGGTGGCTCCATTAATAAAAATGGATGAATAGGTGCAAAAGGGAACGAGATGCCCCTCTGTAAATTCAGGGGTGGGAGGGAAACTTCAGCAGTAGGTAGGGGACTGTAGGAAGAGAAAAAAGCCACATCTCCCTGGCAGGGCAAGCCACTTTCACCACCATTTTTGCAGGTGATCATTAAGTGTCTGTTCTCCGTTTTCTAATTGTGCCAATGGGGACTCGCAAGGGCCAGTGTTTTAGCATGCCGACCGCTCTGGCTACCAATTTTTAACTGAATTCTACTTTTTAGAATGGCTGCCTACTGGCTAAAGCACTGGGCTGGGACTCGGGATACCAGTGAGATCTACCCCTGGCTCTGCCCCTGGCCTGCTGAATGGTCTCTGACATCTTTGCGCCTCAGTTCCCCCTCTTGATAAAAATGAAGTTAATGAAACTAGCTTGCTTTCGCTCCAACAAGCAGTCCTTTGGCACCTTGGAGACTAACAAATATATTAGGTCATGAGCTTTGGTGGGTAAAACCTGCATCAGATGAGTTGAAATGGAAATTACAGACTCATGGGTCTATACAGCAGCCAATTACAAAAGAAGTTACTTGTGACAAGGAGGACCAGTTAACAAAGCAAATTAAGTCGGATGTGTCTCAGTCATAGCATGCAGTGTAGAAACGCAAATATCAAAGGCCCCAGCTCACCACCCCCTGCCCCTCCTGCAGCCCTGACCCACCCCAGGCTTAACCCTCCCCAACTGCCCCCTCAACCCTAGGACTTCCCTTTCAAAAGGAGTTGCAGGTGCTTCTGCTCCTTCCCTGGGTGCAGAACGGGCATTTCACTGGGGAAAAAGCTGCCCCCCAACTTACACAAAATTCGAGTGAGGCGATGGTGCATGGGAATACAACCCTCACGTAACTGGAGGGACTACTGTATATGGCAGAGGGGAAAGGCTGGCACTTGGATTTTTGGATAAGAAGTGTTGGATAAAAGCTCGACATGATTATTAATTATTGTATTTCCCAGAGTCCTCTCTAAGCCCAGAGTTCCTCTCGTCAGCAGCTCTGCGAGGATTCTCAAAGAGTAACCCTTTGCTTTTGCACGACGTGCGATCTCTGCTAAAGTTTCCCTCCCATCCCGGAATTTACAGAGGGGCATCCTTTCTTCTTCTTGTAGGCAATGGAAGTTCACATGGTCAGGTTGCCTGTTGTGGCATTCTATATTAATAAAATAAAATAAAATACAGGGGCTACACATCTCATAGAGCTGGAAGGGACCTTCAGAGGTCATTAAGTCCAGTTCCCTGACCTCTTGGCATGACCAAGCACCATGTATTTTCTAATTTATTTACCCCAGATCCCTAAATGGCCTCCTCAAGGATTAAACTCACAGCCCTGTATTTAGCAGGCCCATGCTCAAACTACTGAGCCATCATGCTCCCCACCCTCACTGGAACAGCCAGACTAGGTGAGATCAAAGGTCCACCTAGCCCAGTCTCCTGTCTTCTGACAGAGGCCCATACCAGATGCCCCAGAGGGAGTGAACAGAACAGATAATCATCAAACTGATCCCTCTCCTGTCATCCATTTCCAGCCCCTGACAGACGGGCTAGCAGCACCATTCCAACACATCCTGGCTAAGAGCCACAGATGGTCCTAACCTCCATGAATTTATCAAGTTATTTTTTGAACCCTGTTATAGTCCTGGCTTTCACGGCCTCCTCTGGCAAGGTGTTCCACAGGCCTACTATGTGTTACATGAAGAAAAACTTCCTTTTGTTAGTTTTCAACCTGCTACCCATCAATTTCATTTGGCGGCCCCTAGTTCTTATGGTATGGGAACAAATACATCACTTTTCCTTATTCACTTTTCCCCCCAGTCGAGATTCTATAGACCCCTGACACATCCCCCTCCCGGCCAGTTTCTTCTTTCCTAAGCTGCAGTCTCTGTCTTTTTAATCTCTCCTCATCGGGCAGCTGTTCCAAATCCCTCATCATTTCTGTTCTCCTTTTCTAAACCTTTTCCGTTACCAACATATTTTTACTGAGATGAGGTGACCACACCTGTAGGGAGTATTCAAGATGTGGGTGTCCCATGGATTTCTACAGAGGCAGTCAGAAAGTCTCATTCTTATTTGCTATGTCTTTTTTAATGATTCCTAACATTTGCTTTTCTGACTGCTGCTGTACCCTGGGTGGGTGTTTTCTGAGAAATACTCATGATAACTTCAAGATCTATCTTTGGAGTGGTTAGAGCTAAACTAGTCCCCATTCATCTAGAGAAGTGGGTTTTACTCAGGAAAGCTCATCACCTAATGAACGTGTTCGTGTTCGTCTCTAAGGCGCTACAGGACTGCTTGTAGACATGAACGTAGTCCTCGGGTCACTTTCATAGCTGAAATGATGAGCTTTAGCGTTGCAAAAAGTTCTTTCAGGATTAGTCCCTTGGTTAGAGTCCAATATCGGGGTGATCCAGCTAGGACTGAGAAGCTCAGTCTTGTGACTCAAACTTCCCTGGTGAAGCTAAAGCAGGCCTGGAAGGATCAGGGCTCAAGAGTTTGTAAAGATCCCTGAGAGATTACCGCCAGCCTGTTGATAGCAGGTGTTCTGGGGCAAAGCATCCCTTGTAATCAGCTACCTGGATTAGCATAAGGCAACTGCCCATCTCCTGCTATTTGCACGTAACAAAAAAAAACAAAACCAACAAGCTGTATTGTAGCACCTTAAAGACTAATACATTTCTTTATTAGGTAATCAGGCCCAGTGCCCACAAAGGCTCACTACGTAATACATACATGTGTAAGTCTTTAAAGTGCTACAGGACTGCTTGGTTTTTGTGACGCTACAGACTAACGGAGTTACCCCTCTGAGACCATTTGCAGGTAGTGCACTGAACACTGCAGAGATCAATACGAGGCCAGGCTATCAGCCCATGTCACTGCATTCACCCCTTATCTAAATGTCAGCTCCTCCTTTTAATGTCCCGGTCAACAATCCAGGGAGAGACTGGAATTGTGTGGTTAGGTTGGCAACCTCTAACAAGACCTAGCTAAACACACAAGCCCCACAGCCATTATCTACTCAGAGGTCTCTGGAGGTTGCAGCTGGGTCAATTTTCCCCTGAGCTGCTTAACCCTTTTCTGGCTGCCACTAATTAGAGACAGTGTTGCCTAATGGTGGAGCACTGGACTGAGATTTGAGACCTGGGCTCTGTTCCTCTTTCTGTCATTAGCCTGTTGGATAGCCTTGAGCAAGTCACACTCTCACTGTGCCTCAGTTTGCCCATATGTAAAATGGGGGTGATGATTCTGGCCTCCTGGGCTAAGTACTTTGAGATTTACAGATGGTAAGTGAGAGAGATTATTATATATGTATACAGAGAGAGAGCGGTAATCTCTCAGGGATCTTTACAGACTCTTGAGCCCTGATCCTTCCAGGCCTGCTTTAGCTTCACCAGGGAAGTTTGAGTCACAAGACTGAGCTTCTCAGTCCTAGCTGGATCACCCCGATATTGGACTCTAACCAAGGGACTAATTCTGAAAGAACTTTTTGCAACTCTAAACCTCATCATTTCAGCTATGAAAGTGACCCGAGGACTATGTTCATGTCTACAAGCAGTCCTGTAGCGCCTTAGAGACAAACACGAACACATTTATTAGTTGATGAGCTTTCCTGAGTAAAACCCACTTCGTAAGATGCATGGGGACTAGTTTAGCTCTAACCACTCCAAAGAGAGATCTTGGAGTTATCATGAGTATTTCTCAGAAAACACCCACCCAGGGTACAGCAGCAGTCAGAAAAGCAAATGTTAGGAATCATTAAAAAAGACATAGCAAATAAGAATGAGACTCTCTGACTGCCTCTGTAGAAATCCATGGGACACCCACATCTTGAATACTCCCTACAGGTGTGGTCACCTCATCTCAGTAAAAATATGTTGGTAACGGAAAAGGTTTAGAAAAGGAGAACAGAAATGATGAGGGATTTGGAACGGCTGCCCGATCAGGAGAGATTAAAAAGACAGAGACTGCAGCTTAGAAAAGAAGAAACTGGCCGGGAGGGGGATGTGTCAGGGGTCTATAAAATCTCGACTGGGGGGAAAAGTGAATAAGGAAAAGTGATGTATTTGTTCCCATACCATAAGAACTAGGGGCCGCCAAATGAAATTGATGGGTAGCAGGTTGAAAACTAACAAAAGGAAGTTTTTCTTCATGCAACACATAGTAGGCCTGTGGAACTCCTTGCCAGAGGAGGCCGTGAAAGCCAGGACTATAACAGGGCTCAAAAAAGAACTTGATAAATTCATGGAGGTTAGGACCATCTGTGGCTCTTAGCCAGGATGTGTTGGAATGGTGCTGCTAGCCTCTGTCTGTCAGAGGCTGGAAATGGATGACAGGAGAGGGATCAGTTTGATGATTATCTGTTCTGTTCACTCCCTCTGGGGCATCTGGTATGGGCCTCTGTCAGAAGACAGGAGACTGAGCTAGGTGGACCTTTGATCTGGCCTAGTGTGGCTGTTCTACTGAGGATGGGGAGCATAATGGCTCAGTGGTTTGAGCATTGGCCTGCTAAATACAGGGCTGTGAGTTTAATCCTTGAGGAGGCCATTTAGGGATCTGGGGTAAATAAATTAGAAAAAGGATGGTGCTTGGTCATGCCAAGAAGGCAGGGAACTGGACTCAACGATCTCTAGAGGTTACTTCCAGCTCTATGAGATGTGAATCCCATGTATTTTTTTTTTATTATAGAATGGCACAACAGGCAACCTGACCATGTGAGCCTCCACTGCCTACAAGAAGAAGAAAGGGGTTTTTCCACCACGTGGCAAGTCTATAAAGATGTCCCTGGCAGTGACCGTTCTGTTCTTCAGTCTTCATGGACTAAGCCTGCATGGACCAATCCCTCACCAGGTGTATTTTCAGAGACTCTCAAGAATAGAAGTTTGTATCATTGGCTGTGGTCTCCATCAATAGCTTCGACTGATGGATGTAATTTACCACTTTAACAATTTTTCTCTCACACTCTGTTCTTTCTTTCTTCATTAATAAACCTCTAGATTCTAAAGGATTGGCCCCACGTGATGTTTTGGGTAAGGTCTACAAATCTATTGACCTGGGAACGTGGCTGGTCCTTTTGGGGGCTGGAAGAACCTGTGTGGATTTGGTGAAATAGGTTTTCATTGCCCCTCACCTGAGTACAGAGGGGCACTGGTTGGGCGTTAGGAGCGGCTGGAGGATCGTTGGATTTGCTTGTGTAACTTCTGGCTGGCCAGAGGGGCTGGCAGAGGAACTTTTGGGGCTGACTTGGTTTGCCTTATTTATAAGGAGACCCCAGCCTGGGCTGTAAGTGGCCCAGTTTTAAATAACATGCCTAGGGTGGGTTCTCTCAGCTTGGCCCAGAACCCTGCATAATATTACAGGAGGGATACTGATTTAGGCACAAGGGAAGCTGGAGAGCCTGAGGGATTTGCTTGTGTAACTTCTGGCTGGCCAGAGAGGTGGCAGAGGTGCTCTATGTAACCGTTTAGCTTTGTGGTATGCGAGCAAACTCCAGGGAGGGCCGGAACTGGCTCAGTTTTAAGCAATTTGCCCAGGTTTGGCTCGACCAGCACTGCCCAGGAACTCTCTATGTATTACATCCTCACCTCTGGACCATGCTCCGGGTATGCCAGATGCAGGGGAAGGACTCCTTCAGGACGGTCCTGTAGTTGCGGTTGAGATCTCGACCAGCCAGGGAGCAGCGGTAGTTCCCCACAATCACCCCGTCTGGGTTAAGCATGGGCACCACCTTGAATATGAAGAGCTCACGGAGAAGCTGGGCATCGGGGGCGTTGCTCAGGATGAAGTCCAGGAAGCCCCTCATCACCCATGAGCCATTGGTCTCCCCAGGGTGCACCCGGGCGCTCAGCACCACGGCCTTCTTGGCAGCGGCCGCGGCAGGGCTTCGGGAGGGGCTGGTGATGGTGAGGAGGTAGACGGTGTTGCCAGCCAGGCTGCTGCAGAGGACCCGCAGCTTGCAGTACTGCGTGTGGGCTGGGTCGCTGGTCACTGCCAGCAGGTAGCGCTGCAGGTCCGAGAAGGTGTAGGGGTAAAAGTGGGCGAAGTAGCAGGTGTCGTGGTCGTGGGGGAAGAGCACCGTCCATGTCAGGCAATACAAGGGCTGGCCTTCCTCGGGGCTGCACCTGTAGTACCGGATGTCACTGCCCTCTCGTCGCCAGCCCACCCCGCTCGTCTGCGCCTCCCGCTGCGAGTACAGCAGCGGCTTCATCCCCAGGCTGTACAGGCTCTTGGCCTTCGTCAGGTTGACGATGGAGAAGCGATAGGCAATGCCTTTGCGGGTGTTCCTGACCTGGAAGTAGAACCACTGGGTGTGCTTGCTGGTGTACAGGTCCGGGCGCAGCGTCAGCTCGTACTCGTAAGGGCCTCTGCAGGGAGGAGAGAGACGCTCAGACGCTCACAGCAGCAACATCCTGCACCAGGACCCATGTGGCCAACAGGACAGACCTGCTCAGTGCACATCAGCAGCTGGACTACCGGGCTCTTCCAGGGGGGCGTTAGATACTTTGGCTCACACAGGATTCCCTCGCTAGGTCTCTGGTGGAGTGAAAAGGCTAGCGGCAGATTGGGTTGCACTAGGAAGAGCATTTCCAGAAGATCTAGAGACTTTGTTATTCCCCTTTATTCAGCACTGGTGAGGCCACATGTGGAATATCTCGTCCAGTTCTGAGCCCCCCAGTATAGAAAGGATGTGGGCACACTGGAGAGGGTCCAGCGGAGGGCAAGGAAAATGATTAGGGGGTGAAGCACATGACCTAAGAGGAGAGGCTGAGAGATTTGGGCTTATTTAGTTTGCAGAAGAGAAGCGTGAGGGGCGATTTCATAGAAGCCTTCAACTTCCTGAGGGGGGCTCTAAAGAGGATGGAGAGAGGCTGTTCTCAGTAGTGGGGACGGCAGAACAAGGAGCAGTGGCCTCAAGTTACAGCGGGGGGAGGTCTAGGCTGGATATTAGGAAAAACTCTTTCCCCAGGAGGGTGGTGAGGTACTCGAATGTGTTACTGGGATAGGGGGTGGAATCTCCATCCCTAAAGGTTTTTAAGTCCCGGCTTGACAAAGCCCTGGCTGGGATGATTTAGTTGGGGTTGATCCTGCTTTGGGCAGGGAGCTGGACTCGATGACCTCCTGAGGTTCCTTCCAGCCCTAGGATTCTATGAGTCCATGAGAACTGTGTTACCATGATGGGTTACTATGCTGTATTTCAGGGAGATGCCTGACCCTGTTGCAGGCTAATGGACAGCACAAGGAAGCGTACAATGTGGCACTCAGAGATCCAGCCTACAGTAAGGAAAAGGAGATGATCTCTCTGCCTAGGGAGCAGCCTGTTTCGTCTCTCTCTGCTTCTGTGTGCTAAGGCTCTAGATCCTAGGAACAAAACCATGTTAATGTTGCAACCTTCTAACAAGAGGACAGACGTTTGTAACCAGCTTCTCTTTGTGCAGGCTGGGAACAAAGACCGAGATTCCCCTCTTCTCTCCTAGCGTGCTGGTCAGCGCTGGGGAACAGGCCTTTGTTCCTATCATTTGGTACACGCAATAACATGCAAAGAGCATAGTTATAAGGATGCGCTTTAAATGGCAAATCCAGCATTTGACAAGAGCATGAGGAAATTGAAGCTTCACACGTGCCCGGGCAATTGGACATCCACCCCCTTGTGAGTACGCATCAGGGGACAGCCTGTAAAGACTCAGGCTCCTGCTGGTTTTCCTCCTAAGCCTTCCTTCCCACAGGACACGGGGGCAGAGGTATGGGAACATCGCTGGCCAGCACAAAGTAGAGCAGCTCCCGGGCTGCTCTAGCCTGGGCTGGGGCAGAGAGTCCAGCAGCCATCACAGCGCAGTCTCTGTTCTTTCCCCCTTCGGACAGGCTGGGGGAGATCCTCAGGCCTGGCTTGTCCTGCTGCACTTTCCTCAGCCCCCTCCCCAGAGATGCAGCAGGCAACCACTGCGGGGAGCTGCACAGAGAAGGGACAGGTAATGCTCAGGGCACTGCCAGCCCCCAACAGGGCTGCTCTGGGGCTTCTGGGGGAGGCAGTGCCTCCTCGTGGCTCCCTGGGACGGGGCTGATGCAAACACTTTGGGGACATCGTCACAGACAGACACTTCATAAGTTCATCTCCTAATGCCCCGGCCACCCCCAGGGCCAGCTTGGCTTCCCCCTTAGCCTGCCCTCCACAGACGGCCTGGCCCAGGCAGCTGGGCTTAGCTGGAACGCTCCCTCTCCCCGGCCTGCCTCGTGCCGCCCCACCGCCTCGGCCCACTGCCCTCGTACTCACACTTGGACGGCCTTCTGGAGGTTCCCACTCTCGAACCTAGATTCAAAGAGCAGGGTGGTGTCCTCGGGGCCTTGCAAGCTGACGGCGGGTGACGTGAGGGGCCCCCGCGCCCCTCTAACGCGGGAGCAGGTGAAGTAGGAGCCTTTGGCCACTGCCGGGAGAGGAGATGCCCTTGTCACTCCCGCAGCCTGTGCCGGAGCCAGCTCCCTGCTCCTCCAGGCCTGGCTCTTGGGTGGAGCTCTCCCAAGGCAGGGCGCAGCCACTCAGGCTCTGCCTCAGTCTGAGCACAAAGCAACCGCTGCTGCCTGGCAAGTAGGACGCTGCAGCTGGTCCTGTCGCTCCCCGCATGCCTGCTTCATCTCCCCTCGCCCTCAGGCACTGCTCCCCCTCCTCCATGAGGCAGCCCCCTCGCTGCCTTGGGGGGCCCGTGTGCCCATCACCAAGCCACAGTTCGGGAGAGTCAGTAAGAGTCACGGAGGGGGAACTGAGGCACTGGGCTGTGCCATGATTTGCCCAAGGCTCCCAGCAGGGCTGTGAACAAAACCCCGGCCTCCTGCGCCGAGATGCTGCCTGTCCTGCTGGGGCTTGCGGCTGGGATGGCAGTGCGCCCACGTAACCTGCACACCTGGGGGTGGTTCGTAGTCCCATGTGGTGGCACCTAAACCAGTGACCCAGAGGGAAAGAACGTGTCCCTTCTACAGCCTGAGCTGAGAGCCAGCTGACTTTCAGCTCAGCCTGTAGAGGCTCCGGCACAGCGGTCCCAGGTTCGAGTGCGCCTGTGGGCAGTTACACCGCTATCACCCCTGCCACCCTTCAGGCCTGGAGAGAGTGCAGCTGGGTGCAGATGGAGCCTGGGCCTGCAGCAGTGCCCACCTCCTCTGCTTGGGCACAAGAGGGGTATGGAGAGTTCACTGGCAGGGCTGGGTGGCTTCACTGGAACAGGAATTCACGAGCAGAGGCGATAAAGAACAGCCCAGTGCCCTCGGGAGCCACCCTGGGGACCCCTGACTGCCACCCAATCTCAGCCTCTTCCCAGGGGATGGTCAGAAATCCAGGAGAGCCTTGGGCCCACTTCCCAGCAGGCCGCTTGGGGCAGAGACCTCCGCCAACTGCCTCCTGCTGCAGGAAAACAGGTCAGACTTCAGCGCCACCTCCCATCAGGCTGGGGGGTCACTCCTCCAGCAGAGGGAGAGCCTCCACCACCTGGGACACGGACAGCTAGGGACTGGGCAGGCTCCTACGATGGGGCCTCTGAGTCCTTCCTGCTCCGGGGGTGACTTGCTCCAGAGAAGCCAGCTTTCAGTCACACGCGCAGCCCTCAGCCTGGAGCACCAGCCCACTCAAGTGCTGCGGTTCGAACGACGATTTCCCAGGCAACCCCGGACTGGGCGTTGGATCTGGCCCCAGGTGATTTTCATGTCTCAGGAGATGGAGATGGAGCCGGGAGGTTTGCCGACGCCCCACTCGAAGCGGTCAGGACACCCAAGGACAGGTGCTGACTCAGCACATGCTCCAGGGCTCAGACACCCACGGGAAAAAGAAGGGGCTCAGCTTCCAGCAGCTGCCGCTGTTCCGGGCCCCAATCGGCTGTTTGGTCCGGCCCTGGAGCTGGCAGGGGGTGCTCAGATGCAGAAGGGCGCCTGGGGGAAGGGGCAGGAGAGAGGGCGGAGTCTCCCAGCAGAGGGGAGGAGCATCCCCGGGCCAAAGAAAAGGCAGCTCCTGCACCACCGGGCGTTTGGCATGCCAGCAGGGAGCTCTCGTCCCACTCGGGGGCGGACGGTGTCCCCACAGACCTGCCAGGCGTGTCTCTGCCCCCTCCCCTCCCAGAGCGGCCTGCCGGAGGCTGTGCTGTCTCCCACGCTCCACGCCCAGGCAGCGCGAGGGCCCCCCGCAGGACACATACCTGGGTTAATGCGAAAGACCACGGTCCCTTTCTCCTCCCCCACCACTGGCGGGGCCGGCTCGTGGCCAGTCGGCTGATAGAACGGCTCCGGCTCGGGCGGCACCCACTCTGAGGAGACAGGAACCGGCCCTGTGATGTAGTGGGGGATAGGAGGGGGGCTCACAGAGGATGTGGGGCTCATGCTGAGGGTGACCGAGGCCACCAGGTAAGGCCTCTGGACTGCAGACAAAGGGGAAGTTGGAGCCGGAGGGGTTTGAATTGGCACTGGGAGTTGGGAAGCAGTTAGTCTGGGCTGGGAGAGAGAGAGACAAAGGAGAGGGCAAGGCCCCGGCTCTGGGGGCCTCCTCTCCCCAGCATGGATTCAACTGGCTGTCTCTGCCTGCTGTGCTGACTCTTCTGTAAGATGCTGTGTCCCTGTCGGCTACTAAACCCGCTGTTCTCCCGCTGAGCGAGAGTCACTCCTGCCTGCGGACAAGGTGCAGAGCATGGGGCCCCCGAACCCCATTACAGCCTCCTGTCAGCGCTGCTGGGTGTCAGCTGGGAACCCAACCCACTGGGTAGAGAACAGCTCTGCCCTGATACCAGCTCTCCACCCTCCATGTCCTGCAGTAGCAGAAAAGCAGGGCCCTCCCCAGCCAGTGTCCTCGCCTCTAGCCAGCCCAGGTGGGGCTGAGCCCAGTGCGGGTCTGTGTTGGGAAGGTGTTTGACCGGGTGGAGCGGCTCTGCTTCGTGGAGGAAGCAGCTGTGCAGTGGCAGAACAGCCTGGTCTGAGGGCAGCCAGGGGTTTAATGCAACCTCACGGCATTTAGGGGGCAGCCCCTCCACCCTGCCCATCCTGCATGGCGTTCCCCAGTCTTGCCTGTGGGAAATGCCCGGTTCCAGTCTCCCAAGGGCCCACACAAGGCTGGGAAGCTGTGTGCAGAGGGCTGCTGCGGGGGCAGAGGATTCTGGGTAACACTGGGGCTTGGCCACGTCTCCCCCGAGTGCTCCCCAGCCGCCCCCTGCCACAGAGCCCAGCAGCGGGGAGGGGCACTCTGGCTTCTAGCACCGTAATAAGTGTACTAGGGCCCGCTGGCTGGCTGGGAAGCAGGCCCAACACTCTGAGCACTGGGCACCACATTCCCAGCAGGGAGTGGAGCCCAGAGGGGCCTACAGGAGAGCTGAGCAATGCCAAAGGGTGGGCAGCATTCTGGCTACAAGCCGCTGCTGGAGTCCCCATCCTGGAAGGAGGGGGATTCTGCAGAAGAGGGGCGATGACACACAAGGGGCTCCAGTTGACTGACGCCCAGACGGGCCGGGAGATCCCGCAGCCCCACACAGTACGGGGGCAATGACACACACAGGGCTCCAGTCCACCAATACCCTGATGAGCTGGGAGCTCCCCCAGCCCCACATGGTACGGGGGGCAATGACACACACAGGGCTCTGGTTACTGATGCCCAGATGGGCTGGGAGCTCCCCCAGCACACCCCCCCATGCGGTATGGGGGCAATGACACACACAGGGCTCTGGTTACTGATGCCCAGAAGGGCTGGGAGCTCCCCCAGCCCCACACGGTATGGGGGCAATGACACAGGCTGAGTACCAGTTACCAATGTGCTGGATCTGCTCCTCGATGACTTCGCACTCCACGGGCCAGCGCGGGGCCTGCAGGGGGTCTCTCGAGGTGGGCACTGCAAAAAGCCCCCGCGGTTCTCGCAGGCGTAGGACCCTGGGGCCCTCCCGCCGATTGTACAGGAGCTGTTTAGTCTTGAGTAGGGCCGCCTCCAGCATGAGAGAATCTGCCGAGAGCAGGAGCAGGTGCTGGAGATGCCTTCGCAGCCCAGCGTGTGGCCTGACGGCCCCATTTCCTCATGCACGCACACAGCCGAGCCAAGGCTCTGGCACAGCTAGGAGCACCCCACCACTACCCCCGCATCTCAGCCTCGGCCAATGTGACAGAGCTACAGTACCTGCCCCAGCCAGGGGGCTGTCGGAATAACCACAGTGCAGCACCCCAGGTACACGCTGCTTAGGGTGTCATAACTACTGGGCTAGAACAACTACCAGCTGCTCTTCTGTGGAAGTAGTGGAGGGGCCAAGGTACAGCTCTGGGATTTGGGGCCACTTGGGCACAGCACACACCCGCACGGGGATGCCTCAAGCCCATACACTTGCAGAATGCCATCAAGTCATTCTCCTGCTCTACTAAGAGCTCATTAGGCCTCAGTTGGAGTATTGCGTCCAGTTCTGGGCACCACATCTCAAGAAAGAGGCAGAGAAATTGGAGAAGGTCCAGAGATGAGCAACAAGAGTGATCAAAGGTCTAGAGAACGTGAGCTCTGAGGGACGACTGAAAGAACTGGGCTTGTTTCATTTAGACAAGAGATTTAGAGGCGACTTGATAGGGGTTTTCAAGTACCTCAAAGGGGGTTACAAGGAGGAGGGAGAAGAATTGTTCTCCTGGGCCTCTGAGGACAGGACAAGGAGCAATGGGCTTAAACTGCTGCAAGGGAGGTTTAGGTTGGACATTAGGAAAAGCTCCCTGACTGTCAGGGTGGTTAGACACTGGAATAAGGCACCTAGGGAGGTTGTGGAATCCCCATTGCAGGAGATATTTAAGAGCAGGTTAGACAGACACCTCTCAGGGATGATCTAGAGGGTGTTTGGCCCTGCCAAGAGGGCAGGGAACTGGACTCGATCACCTCTTGAGGTCCCTTCCAGTTCTAGTGTTCTATGATTCTATAAGGAGTGTATCCCGAGAGAGGATCAGGCCCACTGGAGCATCCTCTGCCATGCCTCCTTCCACAGCCTGCCCTTGCTAGGGATGCCCTCCTCCCTTCCCAGGCTTTGCAGGAGCCCGCTGGGGTGGCAGCCAAGCCCCTGCCCCTGTGGACCATCCCAACCTACACGCGAGCTGGCCATGTTCAACTTGCTCAGATAACCTTAACTCTGCCCCTTCTAGCTGGGAAGCTTTGCTCACTGCTGTCTTCCCACGGGTTGGTGTGTCCCTCCCAATAAGTGCACTATCTTCAGCTGGCTTGGGAAGGGTCCCCCCAGTAAGCTCGATGCCCCAGACAGCGCCCCACAGAACAGTCCCGTGCCACAGAGCCGTGCTGGCACCCCACGGCACTGCAGGCTCTGTGCTTAGCACCCTGCTGTGGGCGCAGGAGCCTACAGCAGCGCCTGAACTGTGTATCAGCTGTCGAGTGCGTAACGAACTTTCTGGGAGCGGGATCTCCAAAGCAGCTTTGGCTTTGGCTTTAAGCCAGACACCCCTTCCCCAGGGCTGGCTGCTGGGCAGCTCTCGCTGGCAGCGAGAGGCAGGAACGAGCAGGGGACAGTGACACTGTTATGGGCCGAAAGGCAACAGGTTCAAATCATGCCAGGAGAGTGGTGAGGCCTTGCCAGCCAGAGAGCCAGAGCAGAGAGCAGGAGGCCGTTTTACTTGGCTCCATCCCCAGCAGTGTGGTCTACAAAGTGAGGCTCAGGACCTTGGGGAGAGGGGCCCACATCCCCCAGCTGGCCAACTGCGCCCACGCCTCCCCCGTCCGGCTGTCTCCTCCCGCCCTACAGCAGCCCCTGAAGCTCAGGCTGAACCGAAGCTCTGCCAGTCGTGGGCCTGGGCCCGGCGGTGCCTCACTCACAGATAAGCTTCTTCCTGCTGTCCTGAAGGGACTCGCAGTCTGAGGTGCTGCTCTCCGGGCGGGCTCCCGGCTCCAGCAGAGAGTTCGAGCTCAGCGGCCCGCACGCCTGTGGCACGAGGGGGCTGCTCTGCACGATTCGCTCCTCGTCTAGGGAAGGGTGCTGCTGTCAGGGCTGGGGAAGCAACGTTTCTTGGGCCATTTAAAGCCAGCCAGGCCAGCGGTGGCACAGGGAGTGATCTAACACTGCCCTTGGGTAAAGCAGGCCACATGCAGCAGGCAAAGCTGCCTCAGCAGTCCTGTGGACGGGACTTGCAGGGCCCAGGCGCAGCATGGTTGCAGGGCTCAGGGCCCTGTGCTCCTTGTGGGGGCAGGAGCTCAAGTGACCTAGCAGCCTGTCCTACGCCGCCCGCTGCCCTGTGCTTCACTGAGGTGGTCCAGCTCGTGGCAAGGGGCTTTGTGCAAGGGGTACAGTGGGGCAGAAGGGGGTGCGGTGGGGGTGCAGCAGAGGCAGGGGGGTGCCCTGGGCCCCACGCCTCGGGCACTGCAGGGGTGATGCCAAGGCCCTCCCTAGGAACAGCTCTGCCTGCAGGTGTCCCAACCTCCAGCCACTCTGCCCCTGAGCCAGAGGCGGAGCAGGGCAGGGGGTGGAGTTCCCTCCCGGGGGATCTCAGTGATTCCCATGAGAACGAGCTGGGCACACTGGAGGAGTCGCTGTGCCCCGCTGAGAAGGCTCCAGATGGGCCCAGAGCCTGCGGCTCCTGCTGCTGGGATTCTGGCCAAGGCTCTTTGCGGCTGTGCAGGAGTGGAGGGAGGGTCCGGATCCTGCCAGGGCACAGACGGCCCTGAGCCGCCAGCCCTGGAGCGAGTCTCTGCAGGGACATGGCGCACTGGCCGGCTGCTCCAGCCCCGGCCCACCCAAGGCTACAGCAGAAAGGGCCGCCCTGCCCTGACTGGCCTCTCGTTGGGGGGCAGGGAAGCTGCCCCAGGGCCCAGCTATTTAAAAGGCTTCACCGCCTGGGGGCTTGTGGAAGCGGCAGGAGCCCTGGGCAGCACAAGTGGTGCTGAAGGACTGGCAGGCGTCCAGCCCTGTGGCCAAGGCCCAGGATCTTCTGGGGCCTGGCTCCCTGGCCTGGCAGTTCTGCTGCCAGCCCTGCGCTCTGCCCAGCCACTGCCACTCACTGCAGCCCTAGGGCCCCTGACTCACACCCCCCCGCCCCACACCCCCTTGCTGGCACTCACCCTCACCGGGATGGGGTGTAGGATGAGGCTTTGGGCCAAGCCCAAGGCAGGAGATTGGGGTGCAGGAGGGGATGGAGGTGCGGGGGGGTCAGGGCTGGGTCGGCTGCAGGAGTTTGGAGTGTGGGAACTGGGAGGAGACTCAGGGCTGGAGCAGGGAGTTGGGGTGTGGCCTCTGGCCAGGCAGCACTTACCTGGGGCAGCCCCGAGTCCCAGTCAGGAGCCCAGCGGGGCTAAGGCAGGTTTGCTGCCTGCCCTGGTCCCATGTTGCTCCCAGCTGTGATCAGCACATCCCGCCTTGCGGCCCCTCAAAAGGAGGCCCAGATGGCTCCATGTGCTGCCCCACCTCCAAGCACCACACCAGCAACTCCCATTGGCCACCGTATGCAGCCAGTGAGAGCTGTGGTGTCCTGGCTAGAGGCAGAGACCCCCAACACCTCTACACCAAGGGAGGAACCTGCCAGTTGCTTCGGCTGGACGTTTAGGGGCCAATCTCCCAGTTTGGCTTCAGGGGCTTTTGGGAGATGGAGCCTGATCCCAGGAGACTCCCAGCAAAAGCCGGAGGCTTGGCAACCCCCTGCGGCCCTGGCACTCAGCCAGCGGCTGTTCTCCGGGGCAGGGGTGGTCCATACAGCAGCAGGCCAGGGAAAACACTTGGAAACAGAGGAAATGTCACTGTGAAAACCCTTTGCAAACTGCCTCGCTCTCCAGCTGGCAGCAAACCCCTTCCCCAGCGGCCCGGCTGTCGGGAGGGAAGATCAAGAGACACCCAGAGGGCTTGGAGTGACTGCTGCCCAGCCGGTGGCAGCCAGCAGCTGGGTGCTCTTACCTCTGAAGTAGCCATAGTACTGGAGGTGGTGGTGCATGAAGCTCTCATAGGGGTCTGTGAGCAGCTGGGGGAGGAAGGGAAAGGTGAGAGCCAGGTGTCCCCCCTGCTGCCTTGGGATACCAGCACATGGGAGTCTAAGGAACAAACAGGTCAGAGCACACAGGACCAACTGCTCTTGCTACAGTCTCCCCCAGTGCCAGCCCCTTTGCCTGGGCCCAGCCAACCCTGACACCAGCCACTGCTCCCCTCCCCAGAGACTGCTGGATCCCACTGGCCCCAGGCATGGGCTCTGCACTCACCTCCAGAGGTGGCTCCTGGGCCGGACACATGACAGGCAGCGGTGATGGCTCTGCCACGTGCTGGGGGGAAGCAGAGGGACCAGTCATGTGGCAGGGATGGGACTGGACCTGACACCCTCCTGCCCCTGTCTAAACACAAACCAGGCTGCCTAGCTGGGTGCACACCCCACATCCGGCTCCCTCTCAGCATCCAGGGCAGATTACTCAGCGTGGAGGCAGCTTCCCAGGCAGGGGGAACCTGCCAGGTTATCAAGAAACAGTCCAACCGCAATGCACTGCCCCACACGGCTGCTCACAGCCATCACCTGCCCCATGGGCTGCGCGGTCCAGGGGCTGCAGCACCTCGGCTCTGCATCCCCTGTGCCGCCCATCACGACCTTTGCCAGCCTCCAGAGCTACCCAATCCCAGTGTCTGCTCCAAGAGTGGAGCCGGGGCTAAGCTAGAATCGCAGCTCACAGGGTCCTGGGGCAGTCAGATAGCCTGTGGAATAGCACGTGCAGCTCCTGGTCGCACTGTAGGGACCGACCCTTGTGTCCTGCAGCCCAGACCCCACCTGAGCTACCCCTGCTTCAACCTAGACACCCCTCTGAGCTCCCACAGTTCCAGACCACAGATCCCCCCAAGCACCCTTTGGTTCTGAGCCCAGACACCCCCCAGAGCTCCCCACACTCCGGAGCCCAGATCCCCCCAGTTCCCCAAACTCCAGAGCCCAGACACCCCCAAGCTCCCCACACTCGAGCCCAGACAACCCCCAAGTTCCCTGAACTCCAGAGCGCAGACACCCCCCCAAGCTCCCCTCACTTCAGAGCCCAGATCCCCCCCATTCCCTGAACTCCAGAGCGCAGATTCCCCCCCAAGCTCCCCACACTCCAGAGCCCAGACACCCCCGAGCTCCCCACACTCCAGGGCCCAGACACCCCCCCGAGCTCCCCACACTCCAGGGCCCAGACACCCCCCCAGTTCCCCACACTCCAGAGCCAAGATCCCTCCCATTCCCTGAACTCCAGAGCCCAGACACACCCCCGAGCTCCCCACACTCCAGGGTCCAGACACCCCCCCGAGCTCCCCACACTCCAGGGCCAAGCTGCCCCCCAGTTCCCCACACTCCAGGGCCCAGACACCCCCCCCGAGCTCCCCCACACTCCAGAGCCCAGACACCCCCCGAGCTCCCCACACTCCAGGGCCCAGACACCCCCCTGATATCCCCCACACTCCAGAGCCCAGACACCCCCCCGAGCTCCCCACACTCCAGGGCCCAGACACCCCCCCAGTTCCCCACACTCCAGAGCCAAGATCCCTCCCATTCCCTGAACTCCAGAGCCCAGACACACCCCCGAGCTCCCCACACTCCAGGGTCCAGACACCCCCCCGAGCTCCCCACACTCCAGGGCCAAGCTGCCCCCCAGTTCCCCACACTCCAGGGCCCAGACACCCCCCCCGAGCTCCCCCACACTCCAGAGCCCAGACACCCCCCGAGCTCCCCACACTCCAGGGCCCAGACACCCCCCTGATATCCCCCACACTCCAGAGCCCAGACACCCCCCGAGCTCCCCACACTCCAGGGCCCAGACACCCCCCGAGATCCCCCACACTCCAGAGCCCAGACACCCCCCGAGCTCCCCACACTCCAGGGCCCAGACACCCCCCTGAGCTCCCCACACTCCAGGGCCCAGACACCCACCGAGCTCCCCACACTCCAGGGCCCAGACACCCCCCCGAGCTCCCCTCCTCCAGGGCCAAGCTGCCCCCCAGTTCCCCACACTCCAGGGCCCAGACACCCCCCCGAGCTCCCCTCCTCCAGGGCCAAGCTGCCCCCCAGTTCCCCACACTCCAGAGCCCAGACACTCCCCTGAGATCCCCCACACTCCAGAGCCCAGACACCCCCCGAGCTCCCCACACTCCAGAGCCCAGATCCCCCCCAGTTCCCCACACTCCAGGGCCCAGACACCCCCCCGAGCTCCCCACACCCGACACCCCCCTGAGCTCCCCCACACTCCAGGGACCAGACCCCCCCGAGCCCCTCACCGCAGCCCCGCGCCCCACACAAGGCCTCGTCTCATGCCGGGACGCGGTAGCCCAGCAACCAGCAGTGGGCGTGGCTCCGCGGCGGAGCTCCCTCCTCATTGGTCTCTCCGGGTGGAGCGGCGCTGCTTGAAGCTGTAGTCGGCACAGGCCCCAGTAGGAGGCCTCAGGCCTGAACCCAAGGAATGGTCGCGGCTCTGCTCACAGAAAGCAAAGTGCAGCTGTGAGCTAAAGGCGCGCGCGGCTCACAGCAGCTGGCAAGAAGAGGGCTGTGTTCTGGGGCAGCACGCAGAGGGCACACGCGCATGCGCACGCACACACGCGCATGCACACGCACACGCACACACACGCGCATGCACACGCACACACGTGCATGCGCACGCGCACGCGCATGCACACGCACGCAGCCGAGCGACACCAGCGTGGTCAGACACCGCCAGCGCCATGCTCTGCTCTCCAGTGCTGGTACCAGGCGGCTGCGTGCGTGTGCTCCCTGTGCGCTGCCCCAGCTCTGCAGATAGCTGACACAGCAGACCTGAGGAGAACCCCCAGCGCCGAGTAAGGCGCGTCGGCCAGGTTTATTGCCGTATTGGACGCAATAGGAGTTCGCTGTAGACTTCTCAGTCTGAGTCAGGGCATACTACAAATATGCACCCACGGTCAATGGACTCGGCTCAGTCAGTGGCAGGACTTTCCACTGCCCCCTCGGCCGGACCCGGCCCACACCCCAGGAGAACATTCTTATACACAGGCACGAACAATTTACACATCACACCTGACATATTGAGCTACAACCCTTCTACGTGGTCAGGTGCTGCCTCTTACCTTGTACATATTGGTTCGAACAAAACAACTATCCATCATATTACCCTTTTGCCCCTGTCATTGGGATGGGTCGGCCTGTTCCTTGTCGTCTGTGGGATGTTCCAGGGTAGGGAGTTCTGGTACCATGTACCTACTTCAATATGCCAGGTAGATGTTTATGCAACATCAACCCTCTTCTTCCCAACGTCTGTGAGCAATGCATTCCTTTAGCTCACAGCTGCACTTTGCTTTCTGTTAGCAGAGCCGCGACCATTCCTTGGGTTCAGGCCTAAGGCCTCATATTGGGCCTGCACTTACTACAGAAGCCAATGGCAGAGCCGGAGGAAACTAAAGCCCGCCCTGCACACTGTGGGCTCCCACCCTCCTGGGCAGGGGCTGAGCAGGAGGGGATACCAGTCCCCCTAGACTTGGTTGTGAATGGACCAGGCCCTAAAGCCCCATAACCCAGCAGCTACAGCCAGGTCCTACTGCCCCCTAGCCTCAGGGGCCTCCCCACCTGTGCTTGGACCAGCTCCTACTGCCCCATAGCCCAGCATAGCTACAGTTGGGCCCCACTGCCCCATAGCCTCAGGGGCCTCCCCACTTGTGCATGGACCAGATCCTACCGCCTCATGGCCACAGTTGGGCCCTACTGCCCCATAGCCTTGGAGGCCTCCCTACCTGTGTAAGGACCAGCTCCTACTGCTCCCTAGCCAGGCATAGCTAAAGCCAGGCCCTACTGCCCCATAACCCCAGGGGCCTCCCCACCTCCATCTGGATGCTGCACACTATACACAGCAGGCTTTACTGCCCCATAGCCTGGCCCATATTGCAATTGGCTTCTACTGCCCTATGGCCCTGCACATGTAGGGAGCAAGACCTACTACCCCATAGCCTCGGGCTGGCCCTACATCCCCATAGCCCCACCCCTGCATGTAGCAAGCGGGCCCTAGCACCCTGTAGGACTTGCACCCCTTCCCAGGGAAGGGCAGGGCTTTTCCCTGCACCCCCTGACCCACAGCTCAGACCACCTGCACAATTACAGTGGTGACTCCAGGAAAGAAAAATCTACCTTTTGCCCCCCATGAGGAAGAACCGCCCCCCCCCCCGATAGTTGTTTGCCATAATCCGCATGCACTGCGTTATGGGCACCAGCCTCGCCAGTGAGACTCCCTGGCACGGCTGAGCCCAGGTCAGCTATTTTAGCGCCCCATAGGCCAAAAGCACCTGTGAATCCAAATCAGATAGCCACCCCGCCTTTGCTGGGGCAATGGCTGGAGGAGCCAGAGTCACCCAGAATACAGCTGCACCACACCCCTGCAGCCCCTGGCCAACATACAAGGACACAGGTTCTAAAGTATAAAAAGGGAATTTATTCGTGTCTATGTACAAATTTACAAAGCCAAAACTGGACAAACCCGAGCGACCTTTCCTTCCACGGGCAGTGACTTTCACCTGATTCAGAGCCAAAGAAAGAGGGGAGGAGGCTTAACGTGGACAAAACGCTACTTTTGCTGAAATTGGGAGGCTGCTGGGGAGTGAAGAGCCATGGGGCCTAGAACGGGGGAAACTACAGAGCTGACAACAATGTTTGACCATGGGCAGCTCCTGCCACATGGCTGCCCAGCCCATGGGACTTAGCAAGGGCTGACCAAAGGTTTTATGGTCCAGGCAAAGGTGACTTGCCAAGTCTCTGCCCTGGGGCCCGAACAAACATCTTGGAACCAAGAGAACAGGGAGAACCGCCCCCCCCCCGGCCCCACAGGATTTCTGGGCTACTGGCTGGCTCCAACAGGGGAGCTGAACGTACAGGTTCCTGCTTGGTGCGGGACAGGCCACAGCATCTTTAAGGCGCTGGGCACAGCCATGCCAGGAGATGCCCAAGAGAGCTACGTCTGAACGCCAAGGAAGAGCTGCTTTCTCCTTAAACTGTGAGGGGAAGAGAAGGGGGGTCAGCTCAGCTCTTCAGCTTAGCAAAGCGTCATGAGGGCGGCAGGTCCACCCAGCGCAGTCTCTGCAAGAACCCAGCCGGGAAACAGACAATCCATGCCCACCACCCCGCTGTGTCAGCAGCCAAACAGAGAGCCCAGGGCTCTGCAAGGCTGCCCCTGACCTAAGGCCTTTCACATGCCCCCCCTCTCCCCACCCAGTGCCCCCAGAGAGGTCCCAGCCCAGGGGATTGAACTGAAATGGGACGCCCCCACCAGTTACACTTTATTGACAGGAGTCGTATCAGGAAGAGGCTCTGAACTGTACACGTGTAAAAAACCAGAGCCTCATGTGCTTGAAGTGGTTTTCCGCCGCTTGAGCCGTGCTCGCCAGTCCTCTGGCAAAGCCTCGAAATTGGCGTTCCTCTCTGCCTTTCCGCTGTGGGGACAAGTGGCATGTCAGGCCCTTGAGCAGAGCACGTGCAGGCCACCCTCATGGGCAAGGGGCCCCATCACACCCTGAGTGCTCAGCTGGTTGCCCCAGGACAGGACAGAGACTCAGATCTCACATAGCTACTTGGATCTGGAAACGGCACAGCAGGCATTAGAACAGCTGTAGCAGGGCCAGGGGGCTTGTGCCCTGTCTCGTCAGCCTCTGCTCTGCCAGTTGTACAGCAAGCTGGTGGGGTCCCAAGCCTGCATCGGCAGATGAAGCATGGCAGAAATTGTGCAGGTTGCTAGTGGCACAGCTCGGGGGTAGGCCGCACGCCGAGATGATGCGTGATGCCAAGCTCCCACAGCCGCCTCCAACAGAGGATGGACCAATCAACCTGCTGGAGCGCACCAGGCTGGCCAACATAGTCGACTAGCCCTTGGCCTACAATCTCCTGGGCCTGCTAAAAGGTGCAGTGCCAGGAGGCTGTCTCCTTGCTGCTGGGTATCAGTGCCCCGCATGTTCCCTGCACAACAGCTCAGCAGTGTCACTGCCCCAGCTGCAGACCCACCTCCAGCCCCAAACCTCTCACATGGACAGGCAAAGGGGAGAGGCTTCCTACACATCTTCATGGTGGGCACTGGGGCTCAGGGCCACTGGAAGGACCAGGGTGTGGAGCTCAAGCAGCCACCAAACTGGACCCTTGAGAGCTTTGCAAACAGCAGTGGGAGGGACCCAGCTGCCCCTAGCAGGCCATGCATCCAGCCGGCTCTTCTGCCTCCTCACGCCCGGCCTTCGCGCTCACCGGGCCTAGTGCTTTACTCTGTCAGGCCAAAGGCCCTGCACCGCATGGGGCTATAGAACCCCTGGCTGGGGCTGGTGGAGAACGTCAACTGGGCACAAGGGGAGTAGGCAGCCCAGCAAGACAACGCTGGCCCTGAAAGGAGGGGATGAGGGGCTCTTTACTGGCCTGTCCTGGGAAAAGAAGAGCCTCATTTCCAATTAATGGGGCAGCCCTCCTCTGGCCAAGAGGCTGATTCCAGCAGGATGCGGTAGGGTCCCCTGGAGACTGGTGGAGGGTGCCAGGAAGTGCCTCACTAAGGCCTGAGCAGTAACTGTTCACAGCCCCTGGAAAAGAATGTTCCCCCTCCCCCTGGAAACAGGTTCTCCTGGGGACCCCAGAGGGCATAACAGGGTCACACTGGCATTTCCAGGGGACCGGTTCTGAAGGCAGGAATGCCCCCACTGGGCTGACGCTGCCTCCAGGAGACTGGCTGGTGCCTGGATTTGGCTATGGAGCAGGGGGTGGGCAATAATTTTTGAGGGGAAGGCACTGCCAAGATGCCGGTAAGCAGTCAAGGGCCGCGCTCTTTTACAGAGCGGGTGCGGGGTCTGGAATGGAGGCTGGGTGCAGACTGGAGTTCAGGTGCAGGAGACAGTGGGAGGTCGGAGGGAGTTTGGATGAAGGAGAGGGTAACCAGGGGCATGGTACAGGGGTGCAGAGCAGGATTCTGGCCTGGGGGAGGGGTATAAGAAAGGGCGCAGGGTTTGGGACAGGACAGAGTTGGGGTGTGGTGCCGTGCCAGTAGTGGCTTGGGGTCAGAAGGCGCTTACCAAAGCAGCTCCTGACCAGCAGCACTTGGGCAGGCTTCCCTGCCTGCCAGAATCACCACCACCACCCACCACCACCACCAGGGGCACGCCCAACCCCAAAGGCTGTTCCACATGGCTGTGTGTGTGGGGGCAGAATTCCCTGCTCCTGCACCCAGCAAAATCTCTCAGCTCCTAGTGGCCAGAATCCAGCCAATGGGAGCTGAGAAATTGTGCGGCACTGTCCCTACCCACAACATCATCTCTCAGCTCCCATTGGTCAGTTTTGTGCACC
Organism: Carettochelys insculpta; assembly: GCF_033958435.1. Taxonomy (NCBI): domain Eukaryota; kingdom Metazoa; phylum Chordata; order Testudines; family Carettochelyidae; genus Carettochelys; species Carettochelys insculpta. The sequence goes on along the minus strand of NC_134142.1, from coordinate 121,835,270 downwards.
TGGCCAATAGGAGTTGAAAAGTTTTGCTGGGGGTAGGGCAGTGCAGCTCAGTTTCTCAGCTCCCATTGGTAGGATTTCCAGCCAACAGGAGTGGAGAGAATTTCCCCAGGGACTGGGGGCAGGCTTGAAGCTCCACACCCCCCCCCCCCCCGCCCACTGCAGGCCAGATTCAGAGGCTTATGGGGGGGCAGATCCAACCCCCAGGGCCCCCCTCACTCATCCCTGCTGTAGAGGAACCTGATTACTGGCTAGTGCAGAGGCCCCCCAAGGAGCAGGCTCCAGGCCCATCTGGCTCTTCCCCGGCACCCCCAGCCTCCTACCTCATGAGCTGCTGATGCTTCCACTCCTCGATGCGCTTCTGAGAGGTGAGCTCCCGGTCCTCCTCGCTGGAGCTGGAGTTCTCCTCCTCATCCAGCTCCCGCTGGATACTCTGCCACTTCTTCACCAGCGAGGGCATCTTGGCTTTCCCCTTCTTGCCCTGCACACGCAGAAGGGGAAGGGTGGGACTCCACCTGGCAGCCCTCTCCCCCAGGAGAGAGGGGAAGGCTACCCGGACGCAGATCCGCCAACAGAGGTGGAGCACGTGTGGGAAAGCGGCCGATGCTTTCAGGGGAGCACGTCACTCTGTTCCAGGGTCTGGGTGCAGCGACCGGGGGAAATGACCAGCACTCTGAGTCAAGGGGCAGACACGAGCCCCATCCCCACTGTGCTAGGGGCTGTACATGAGGTATAATACAGTAGTGCTCACTGGCCCCCGCCAAGGTGAGCTGGCCATTCCCCCCTTAATGCTGGAGGAGCCCTAAGAATTCAGCATCTCTTGGCTACCACCAGGAAGAGAACAGGTCTTCCCCTTCTGACATGTCAGCACTGACCAGCAGTGACCCCCTCTCCCTGCCCTTAGCCCAGTGCTGGCTCCAGGCACCCCAAGGGGACAACCTGCCCCATACCAGCAGTGGGGCAGGCTGCCTACAGCATCAGCCCTTCACGCAGGGACCCCGAGGTGCCCCCGCATCAGCCGGCCTCCCTTTCACAGAGACTCAGAGAGAAGAGACCTGTCCTCATTCTGCTCTTGCAGCTCAGGCCCATGGGCACAGCCAGTAGCTCCTCACAGTTCCTCTCCCAGCCCCCTGCCTGGCCCAGCCCACATAGGCAGTGAGGATCTCATCCCTACCTTGTCCCTCCTCCCCTTGCGAGGCTTCTCAGGAAGTGGTGGTTTGATGGCAGGGGGAGGCGGAGGCTGCGGCGGCGGTGGCTGAGGTGGAGGCGGGGGAGGCGGCTGCTCCGTGACCCCCTTGGCAGGCAAGGCTCCTCGTGTGGGGGCTGGCTGTGCCATGGTGGCCGCAAAGCCAGAGGGCACAGCACACTCTGAATAGCTCATGAGGGCTGGTGCAGTCATGCCCAGGTACCTCTGCTGAAGGCTTAGTCCTGTGGGCTGCGGGCCTGCAGACACAGCGGAGAGGCGGAGGTCCGAAGGGCCCTGTCTGCCCCCTGCAGAGATCATCCTGGCCTGGCAGAGGCCCCGCCGGGGCTGGTACTCGCTGGCAGCCATGACAGGCTGGGTGTAGAGAACGGGACAGCTGCCAATGGTCACTGCTCGCTGCATCAGCCCAGCGCTCATCTCCCCAGCTTTCCTCTTCTGCGGCTTAGCGGAGACGGCAGCCGAGGCACTGCCTTCAGAGTTACTCTGCAAGTGGAAGGAGGGGGCAGTCAGGCACCTGGGCTGAAAAGGCATCTCCCTGGCCCCACTGCTGAGCCAGCCAAACCCACCGCCCCTTGGGCGGGGTGCTCTGCCATGGGGATGTGCTCACTCAAGCTGGAACTGTATTCACACCAGACAGCACTGAGTTCTGCTGATGGCAGCCTAGGCCTGTGAGACCCATTGCTAGAGGGAAGCCTGTTGCACTGCCCCATGCCTGCTGTCCCCTGCAGCTCATTCCTACAGCAGCCTGGTGCAGCTGGCACACACCACCTTCTCCCAATAGCTGGCCACAGCTCTAACACTGCCAGGGCCCACTCCTATGGCTGCCCCCACCCAGCCTTCCCGCCCCCGGCACAGCTGCTCCAGAGCACTCAGCAAGCTGCTACTGTGGAGGGATTCGGGTGTGCCATGCGGGGGGGCTGCACCAAACCAGGTCATGGGAACTTGCTTGCCTTCAGTTAGCAGGATAACAGCCCCCCCGCCCCAGGAGACGAGTGGGTTTCTCCAACTCATCTGGGGGGGAACATTTGACACTCCCAGCAGGGGAACCCTTCCATGAGACTGAAACCCTCTGGAGCAGCAGGGCCCCAGTGTGCCACCAGCAGCTCACTACCAAAGGGTTTGCCCCTTACCCACTAACACTGCTGACCCCTTTGGGCTCCTGTTCCTGGTTCAGAGTGCCCAGGGAGCTGTCTGCTCGTTAAAAACAGGCTTTCCCCAGGGCTGAGCCATGCCCTAGACCCTCCTTTCCACCACCTCTTGGGGAGGGCCTTGGCAAAGGCCTTTGGAGAGGGTGCATCGTTCAACAACCCTTCTCTCCAGGAGTGGGCAGGGAAAGGAGCTGGCCCTTGCTGCAGGAGGATCCACAACAGGGCCACCAGGAAGCATGCCCAGCTGAGGAACATGGAGCTCTCTCTCTCTCTGACACCTTTCTGCTCATCCCGGGCCCACCCGAGCAGCAGCTGTGCCGCACCCTCACCTGGCTGCTGGTCACCGCTGGGCGGAGAAGAGGTTTCAGGGGAGCATCTTCCTCTGTCCCTGGGGCTGGCGGTTCCACACTTTCTTCGTCCTCCATCTCCACCTCCTGGATCTCTCCATCTTCCCCAGGAGGCGGTGGTGGTGGGGGAGGGGGCGGTGGAGACTCAGGAGGCGGTGGGGGTGGTGGGGGCACCTCCAAGGGCAGAGGGGGCTGGAGCACTGGCACAGAGGACTGAAGCAGAGTCCAAAATGGCGTGAGCGGCACAAGGGAGGTGGCAGAAGCAGGGCCGGAGCCAGGCTCTTTGCTGACAGGACCTGAGGAGTGACAGCAATGTGAGCCCCACCCTTGCCATCACACACCTGCTCCCCCTCTGCGCCAGCCCTGTCCCCAGCTTAGCTGCTCTCCTCAGCTAACTCAACCCCGGCAGCACGTGGGGCTGCTGAGGGCCTCTTCTCTCCCTTGTTTGTTCCGGGCCCATCACCCATCCTTGTCCCCCCTTCAGCATCAGGGACTAGCCCAGTTGCAGCGTGAATCCATGGCAGAGCAGGGAACTGAGGCTGGGTCTCACCAGCGACACAGCTCAAAGCACCGGGCCATCACAGGTGACACCAGCTCTCCAGCACCTGCTGGTCACACTCACCCTGCCACCAGCTGGACCGCACACCACTCCCCCCACCCCGCCCCCAGCCCAGCCTCCCAGTACCTGTTGCACTCTCCGGGGCGGAGTCACCACCGGACTCAGCTTTCTCCTTCGGGGCCGGCTTGGGAGCGGCCTCGGCTTTGCTGTCTGGGGCCGGCCCATCCTCTTCCTCCTCCCCATCCGGGAACTCCCACTGGGACTCTCCTGTCTGCTCGTTAACATAGAAATAGCGCCTATGGTCCCTAGATCACAAGAAAGAACAGGCGGCTTTACGTTCCCTCCCCGGCAGTGACACGCTTTCCCGCGACAGCGCTGCGCTCTCACCGGGAAGCCCCTCCTCTAGCAAGGCTGCCATTCACAAAGGCAACAAACAGCTCTGAGGCATGGAGGCGGAACTGGCTGGCTCAAAGCTGTTTGCGTTGCTGGCTCTGTGAATCCAGCCCCAAGCCCTCCAAGAGGGAAAGGCTGGGAAAAGCAGGCTAATGTCGCCAGCAGGACAAGGGGGCGAGCTCTCTCTAGGCACAAAACTAGGAGCAACTGCCTCCGGAGTACAAATGGGGAGCAGCCCAATTTAAGCAAGGGCGGCTGCTCCTCCCATGGGCCGTCGAGGTCCCATGCCTGATACGCTTGGTGTCAAACACACAGTGAACGCTAGAGAGAAGGAGAGGCTCTGGGAGCTGAAAAACAAAAGCAAACATTTCAAACAACGAACAAAGTATCCAGAAAAACCAAAGAAGAAGAAATGTTTGGGTCTGACCTGCTGGTAGGAGGCAGTAATCCTGAGCTGGGTTCCAATCCGCAGACAGGGGGGGCTTCCTGAGGGTTGGTGTTGTTAGCCGGAGTAGAAATCCAGAAGTCCTGAAAAGTGCACACAGCTCTCGCATGCGCGACCCCCCGAGCCCGCCCTCCTCAGCGCCGTTACACTCGGAAGAGTAAACACCAGCTCCGTCCAATCAGCGGCCCAAAGCCATTCCAAACACTTTTTAAACAGGGACTGGCCCAAACTCTGTGAGCGCTGGAGAAGCTCTGCCTGCCCAGCACCGCTAACTGCAGCTGCTCTCAGTCTCCAGATAGGTGGCGCCGCGTCGTCAGGTGGTGATGGTCACAAACCGTGTCTGAGAGGTCAAAGGTGAAAGGTGAAAAGGGGAGAAGAGTGCGTACCTGTCCCAGTGGCAGGACCAGCCTTTAGGGGTGGCGTTTATTTCATACTGTTTTAGCTGTTCGGCTGCGTCTTGCAGTTTGCGTTTGAGGTAGTTGCCATTAAGAGCTCCTTCGCGCCAGTCCGCAATGCGAGTCTAGGGCCAGCAAGCACAGCAGCGGTCACACTTCCGCGCAAAGGGCAAGGCAGGGCAACGGGCCTCGGCAGCCTCCGCACGAGACGGGCAGCACTGGGCCGCCCGGCTGCCCTCTGCCCAGCGAGTCCCGTGAATGGTGCCAGGCCGGGACATGGAAATGTCCTGTCTGGTCAGGCCCACCGATAGCAATTCTGGGCCCCCGGGCAGACCAATGGGCCCCCAAGCCCCACCCACATGGGCACAGGACCCCTGACCTTTGGGCGGGGCTGCGCCTGTGCTGCTGATACCCAGGGAGCTGCCCGCTGCACTGCTGGATGTGCTTTTCTGGCACAGCCTTGGCTTCCGCGTGGCCAGCCAGGAGGGTTGCCGACTGCTCGGTTAAACAAACCCAGACCTTTCCTGGGGCCATGACCCTGTTCTGCCCCTTCGCAGAGGCCCCAGGCCCCCACTCGCCCCATTCTCTCACCCTGTCACTCGCTCTCCCACACCTGTACTCACATCTAGGCTGGGGCAGGGGTCAGGGAGCTGGAGGAGGCACAGGAGGAAGCTGGTGCTTACTTTAGAGGGCTCCTCTCTGGGGCAGCAGCTCCCAGGCAGGGGAGGAGAAGCGCGTAGCGCCAGCGTTGGGCTTGGGGTGGGGTAACACAAGGCAAGACACCCTCCCCCAGGGGATGGGCTAGCTCCTTCTGGGAGCAGCATGGAGAGAGGGGCAGGGAGCCTGCCTTAGTCTCCCTGAATGGCTAGCAGTGGCCAGGGGGCCCATGGGCCCTTTTAACATGCCTGGGCCCCTGGATGACTATTCCTTGCCTCTGACAGCAGGCCTGTGGGCTCAGGGATAGAGACAGATGAAGGGGATGGTGGTCCCGCTGGCTTATGGGGAGCCCCAGCACTGGTGGCAGAAGAGTGCTGGAGTCCCGGAACACATGCAGGCCACAGAGGGGCGATGGCTTCAGTTACCTCAGTCTGCAACAGCAGCATGTGGAAGTTGGACATGGATTGTCTGCTGATGCCCAGGAACTCCAGTTTACTAGTCAGAGTATTTGCTAGCTCTCCGATCTGAAACTGACGAGTGAGATGGGGCACGTGAGGGGCGAGGACTGGCCTGCAGACAGCCTGCAGGCCCTAAAACAGGACTGCCAGGGTTTGGGCAGCTATGCCCCTGCTCTCCAGGGCAGCAAAGATCAGGGGCAGGCAGAGGGATGGCCCAAGGACTGTACAGAGTGCTCAGAATCCTCCTCCCCAATCCCAGCATGCAAAGCCAAGCCAACTTCACGCTACCTGACAGGGAAGAAGCAGGGCTTGCCCTGAGCTGAGAGGCCTCTTCCCTCGCTGACTTGGAGGAGTGACACTCAAGAGGCAGGCAACCCCAGCCCTCCAATTTCCCATCTTCCCCTGGGACCAAAGTCAGTGGGCCAACCCAAAAGAGCGCTCCAACCCCTGGCTCAAGGGTGAGGAGAGGTGGTACCCTCTGACCTCCAAGATGCAGCTGAGACTCGAACGCTCTCCCATACCAACTTTGCCTGGCTCCTGCCCTCCCACCCACCTTCAGGTCCTGCTCTCCCTCCTCTGCTTTGGGCGGCGCCGATGGTTTCACTTTATCCTGGACCTCCTCTGGCGCCAGCTCTTTGTCTGACATCTCCTCAGCTGCTTCTGCACTCACTGCTGAGAGAAGCAAAACACGAGTCCTCCTTGACTGTTCCCACAGGGCACCGCATTCAGCCCCCGTGGGAGGGAATCAAATAAACGCTCTGCCCTAGTCTGGCCTACTTGAAAAGTTCGGGTCTGGCCTGGGAGTGGGCAGGGTTTTACTCAGAACATGTGAAGAGGGACAATAGATGGCACACTCTCCAGTGCCTTTATTACTTGCAATTAAGAAGCCAGGTCCGGGGTAGGCCAGAAGACCACAACCACATCTACGTGACAAACTCTGGCTTACATCGGTACACAGCCATGGATCACTCATGTGCGTTGGAGCCCGAGTATCGGTGGTTCTGTCAGAGTGGGGCATTGTGGGACAGCTCCCGAAAGCTGGATACAACTAACGTAACCAATGCAGCATCTACTACACTGACACTGTCGACCTAACCATGCTGGCTGGGACTCGGCGCTGCTCACAGGGTGCTGTTACTAAGCTGAAAAAGAGACACGCTCGCCTTGGCAGCAGCCAGCTTTAAGTGAAGACATTTTCCCAGCTAGGTTGACACACATGGGTTACATGGACATAACCCTGTAGCATACGCCAGACTTAAGACAAGCTGGTTCATTGCTACTTCACAGCAAGTCATTGATCACGGCAGGGAATGAAGGATGCCCTTCCTCAAGGAGAAGGGTAGTGTCCTGCACTTGGGCTGGAAGAATCCCAAGCATTATTACAGGCTGGGGACCAACTGGCTCAGCAGCAGTACAGCAGAAAGGGACCTAGGGGTTATGGCAGATGAAAGGCTGGATATGAGTAAACAGTGTACCCTTGCAGCCAAGAAGGCTAACAGCATAATAGGGTGCATTATGAGGAGCTCTGTGAGCAGATCTAGAGAAGAGGTTCTTCCCCTCTATTCAGCACTGATGAGGCCACATCTGGAATACTGTGTCCAGTTTTGGGCCCCTCGGTAAGAAAAGGATGTGGATGTGCTGGAGCAGGTTCAGCGGAGGGCAACAAAACTGATTACGGGGCTGGAGCACAAGACCTATGAGGAGAAGCTGAGGGATCTGGGCTTATTTAGTTTACAGAAGAGAAGACTGAGGGGTGATTTGATAGCAGCCTTCAACTTCCTGCAGGGGGCTCTAAAGAGGATAGAGAGAGACTGTTCTCAGTGGTGACAGATGGCAGAACAAGGAGCAATGGTCTGAAGTTACAGAGGGAGAGGTGCAAGTTGGATATTAGGAAAACCTCCCCAGGCGGGTGGTGAAGCACTGGAATGCGTTGCCTAGAGAGCTGGTGGATTCTCCATCCCTAGAGGTTTTTAAGTCCTGGCTTGACGTAGCCATGGCTGGGATGACTTAGTTGGGGTTAATCCTGCTTGAAGCAGGGGGCTGAACTCAATGACCTCCTGAGGTCCCTCGGATTCTATGACGCGGTCCCCCCTCAAAATATCCCACCCATGGCCCTGCTGCAGGCCATTCACTAAGAGTCACCAGTGCTGCCAGCCAACCGGAAGCCAGTGCAATACAACAAGGACTGGCATGGCCTGCTCCCGGTGGGTGAGCCTCAGGGGAGCTCCTGAGGTGTGGCCCAAGACAGTGTGCTGCACTTCTGGTCTGCCAAATAGGCTGGCTTAGCTCTCGGCAGCAAAGCCTGGGCCAGAGAGGAGCCTGCACCCTGCGACCCAACAGCACACAGAAAGAGGGCATTCGCCCAGTACACCCAAGCCACCAGCAACACCCCCGGTCTGGGAGCATCCCCCAAGCCATCTCCTCTGCAGCCTCCAGCCCCTTCCCCATTTGCAGCACCTTTTCTGTCCCCAGCCATGGCACACTCAAGTCACATCCTAGCCCAGCCAGACCCCAGGAAACCATTCACCCCATTCAGAAGTGGGACAGACAGCTGGTTTGATAACTATGCTGGCGACCCCTGGGCTCCTTATACCCATCAGAACAGAGCCTTGACCCTCCCCTCAAGACCGCTGGAGGCAAAGGGGGTGCACCCTCAGCTAGGGACGGAGCTGCTCTGTGGCAACGCTGGCCACAGTAGCCAGGATCTCCAGCGTGGCACCAACGCCACAAAAGCCAGGGCTGTCCAAAGACTCCCCACCCCCTGCTCTACGAAGCAATGCAGCGATGCCACCCTGCACCCTGGAGCCCAGCTGAGCTGCCGTAGCTATCACTCAGGCAGTCCCAAGCACCGCCCGCCCCTGCACGGATTCGGAATCTGTACCCACATCTGGTCTACGCTATGAGAAACGGTCAGTGGGGACATCTCCATTCATGGATAAAAAGCAGCAATCTGCAGATGCGCAAGGCTCTGGACTCCTAACAACACATGCACAGAGTCCCCCGGGAAAGCACCACTAATATCCCAGCCATGACCGCTGCCAGGCTTGTGAGAGGAGCAGCTCAGCCTGGTGGCAAGCCGGCCTGCGCCCTGCCCCTCCCAGACAAGGGAAGCACCTCTCCGGTTACCTGCTTCCTTGATTTCAGGAGTATCTCGGCCAGCCTTGCTAGAGCCGCGGCTGGTAGACTCTGGGCTGGCAACCCCGACGAAAAGCTTCCACTTCCCTTGCTTGGAAGCCAGCTTGGGGGCTGGGTCATGAGGTGCTGACTGGCTCCCGTCGGAGAGTGGGCTGGAACCTGAGACACTGCCATCACCCTCCTCCAAGGCTCGCAGCTCCGCCTGCCACAAGAGCAGAGGGTGAGCGCCGCCGTGGGGAGCAACCCCTGGCACTTGCAGAAGAAAACTAGAGGAAGAGAGCAACGCCCCACCAGGAGCTACACCCCCAATACACAGTGAAGGGACAGCAGGACAGCATGGCCAGGTGAAACCCGAGCGGCGCTGCGCTAGGTGGCCACGACCACAGCAGAGAGCTGGGCCCAACCCTACAGGACAGGGGACAGCGCTGAGGGCAGAGGTGCACGCATGTAACAGCAGGTCCCCGAAAATCAGACAAGGTGCTGTTGGCAGGTTGCCTTGGTGAAAAGTCTAGGAATCACTGGCCTAGATTGTCAGGGGTCCCTCTGGCCTAGGGGTCTTCTGGCAGGTGGCACATCAGCCTGGCACAGAGGGGCAGTGGTAGCAATGGGAACCCCGAGAAGCCCCTGGCAGGAGGGTGGGGAGCAGTCCCTTTTCCCAGAAGGGGGAGACCCTCTCCTGAACTTTCCATCCCAACAATCCTCTCTGCCAGGGGAACGGGAACAGGAACAGCGCGGGGCTCGGGAAACACTCCAGCCAGTGCCACTCAGGACGACATGGGCTTGGTCTACTCTTCAGCTCCACCTAGCTACAGAGGTCAGGATGCAACAAAATCCAGCCGCCTGCCCCAGCGCTGTGGCTGTGCCGACCCCACTGCCTGCGGAGATGCGAGGAGGTCGACAGAAGAAAGCTTCCGATGACCTGACCGGCATCGCTCAAGGAGGGAAGTTCCCACAGAGCTGGGCCATCCCCTTCTGTCAGTGCATGAAGTGTCTGCAGCACAGCAGGAGCACCGCAGCTGCAGGGCCTCTAGTGTAGAGAGGGCTGTCGGGCCATCCCGCTGGAGGGAGCAGCATGCTGTGTGGTGCCTCGCCTCACACTCTGCCCCAGTGCTGCTGTGGGGAAGCCCATTTACCCCCACTCAGCTGGGTGGCGAATGTGACAAGGAGCTCTTAGCACACCTGGACTGCTAACGCCAGCACCTACTGCTCACCTTCTTCCTCTCCAGCACCATCTCCAGCTCCAGCGTGTCCTGCTCCTCCTCGCTGCTCTCCCCTGACTGCACCACACTGCACAGACCCTCCTGGGAAGGGTCTTCCAGCACATCCCTGCAAGGGTCCAGCTCATCCACAGCCACTGACGCTTCCTCTGTGGCTGTCTCATCTTCTGGCACCGGCTCCACCTCCTCCTTACAGATCACCTTCCTCCTCCAGCGCTCCTCTTCCTCCTTCACCACCTCAGGCACCAGTGGAGCCAGCAGGGACGCCGCCACCCCCTTCTTATCCTCCTCACTGCTCGAGAGGGCCTGGACGCCTTCGTTCACTTCCTGCGGGACAACGAGGAGTCATGGGCTCTGTCCCGCTCCAGATGTGCCACTGCCCAAGGGCATCTCAGACGGGTACCGGGGGAACAAGATGCATTTCCCCTGCAGAGCTCCCTGCAATGAGGGTCTCTTTCCCAGCCAGTGATTTGGAGCAATTAAGGGAGAGCCACAGGGGACCAGCCCAGTGCTTCAGTCTCCCACACCAGCAAGTGCTATGGTCTTAACAGGAAGGTGCAAGACCCATGCAGTGGACAATTCTGGAGCAAGTATCTCCCCTTAGCTCCCCTGGAGAGGGGTTCAGCTGTATCCCGCCCCGTGACCACCCACAGTTATGGCCAATCCCTTCTGGACTCTTTGACACTGCTGGCGTCCGGGGTGTGCAGCAGGCCTGCAAGACCCAAACATAAACGGGGCATGGTGTACGGCAATGCTCCCGCTAATGTTTTACATGTGTACAATGAATTTTATGTGCACCAAGGCATGTGCGGATGTTCACCACCAGTAGAAACACGCTGCTGGCTGTGGGCGCTCTGCTAATCAGCTGGGCAGTATTTGAATCTTTCCGGAGCAGGGCTGCCCAAGTGCTCAGCTTTCAGGAAACACTGTTGTATGGGGACTCGCTGTTCCTAAATACAGCCTGGGAGATGAGGCTACTGAGAGCACCGGACACACCACCTCTCCCTCACCCCACAGCTGCCTTTCTAAGCTGTACAGATGCAGCCTTTACAAACTCTTCCCAGGGATATTTTTCCTACCCATCTCAGGGCACTAGACGATGACCAGAATTTTTGTATCCCAATAACATGCCCAAGCTCTGTGGCTAACTGAGGCCCTCCCAGACTCTCTCGTACCTTCCTGGACCCTCTGTTCTCTGGGAGCCCAGGAGGTGCCCAGCCTGCAGCCTCACACATCACCTCCTTGAGCCAGCCTGCAGGAAAAAGGGCTGACTTCCACTGACCTTTTTCACCTCTCGCTTGGGTAGGACAGTCCCACGGCTAATGCTGGCAGCAGCACCCCCTTTCTCCTGAGGGCACTGGTCTGCAGACACCAGGAAACTCCCATCCACACCTGCAGCAGAGCTAGGGAAAAAGCAGAAAGCTGTGACAGGCTGAAGGGAGCGGGAGTGGCAGCTCCCTGACTCAGGAGACGACGAATCCCTCTCAGCACCTTGGTGGACAGAACTGAGCCCTGCTCCCTCACCTGGTTGGAAGGCAAGGGGCAGAGCTACCAGTATAAAAACCCCAGCCCAGAGGTAGGGCCCCGGCCACTGGACAAGCCAGAGAACAGTCCTGAGCTCCCAGGCTGGGAGGAGGATCCCTTGCTCCAGGAGGCAGAGGACTGACCCAGACCACTGGTGCCCTCTGCCAGAAGACCCAGAGGAGGAAGCACTCGTTGTGGCAGAGACACCGTACCCCACCAGACCCAGAGAAGCCCAACCAGTGCTTAACCAGGTATGAGGGAGATATGGAAGTGGCCCAGAGATAACAGGGGTCAGCATGTTGTGGTGTGGATCCCCGCTGACCCTGGCCACAGACCACTGCTGCTAACAGGGCCCTGGGCCAGGTCGCAGAGAAATGGGCGGGTCTGCACGCCCCGCCTGCACCCCTAACCCATGGGTGGCAGCCTCCCCACTCTCACTGGTTTAGGGATATGCCTGGGTTGCCCAGCGCGCGCTGACTGTGAGGGCCTGGCTTACGTGTTTTCTATGGACTGCCTGCTGCCCCGCCCTGCACCAGGGCTTACTTTATATTGATTGTCACTGTTTGTTTGCTGCCCTGACCTGCACCAGGGCCAGGGCTTACTTTATATTGACTGTTTGCTGCCTCACCTTGCACCATGGCCTGAGCCCATTGACCTTATACGGTCTCCACTTGCACTGGAGCCTGGGCACATACTCTGGACTTTAGAGCAGCTGTTGTTCATTGCCTCCGCTCTGCACCAGGGCTCAGGCCCTCTGATCTGGCATTAGACTAACGGTGCTGCATGCCTGGGAGCTGACCACAGGTCCGCCGAAGCCTGCACACAGGACTGAGCCCCAGGACTGGGCTGCACAGGGAGTGGGAGTGGCCGCTCCCTGAAGCGGGTAGCCTACACAGGCACAGACCACCCAGCCGCACCCTCGCCCCCCTCCACTCCAGAGGTGCCCAGGCCCCAGCCCTGCTGGCCTCACCCAGGCTGATAGCGCTGCAGCCCCTGAACCTGGGTGGCGAGGTACTGCGGCAGTTCCCAGGTCACCTCGTTGGTCTGCGTGTTCCAGTAATAGTAGCAGCCGGTGTTCTCATCCCAGACCTCCTGCCAGTCTCCCATCTCCACGCCCACTGAGAGAAGAAAACCACAGGTCCTGAGTGAGCAGGATGCCCTCAGGCAGCACCCCAGTGCTAGGCACCATGGCCCTCTCCACATGCCTCAGACAGAGACCCCACCATCCAGCCCTGCACTCACCCCCCCGCGCCAGCCACTCACCAACAGCCCTTGGAAGACACAAACCTGTGTGTGTCGGCCACTAAGTGTCTCACTCTTGGGGCTACAGCACAACATTCATCTTCTGACATCAGAGCTAGAGAACGCGGCTGTTTCCAGTCAATGAAAGGGACTGGCGTGCTGCTGGGGATGGAGGCCCCCCCAGCGCCCTGGCTGGAATGGCTGCCCACAGGCCCTGGGGCAGATGAATCTGGCAACAGAGCTCACCTCCTGCCAAGGAGCACTGGGTGTCATACTGCCACTCCGCCGGCTGGGCAGAGCCCGGGCCGTTCGCCGTAGCCGAGGGATGGCTCGAGGCAGACTCCTTGGGCTCTGGGCGCGGCGGAGTCGGCGGGGGTGCGGCAGAGGCAGCCGTGGATCCAGCAGGCTGGGGCGGAGCCGTAATGGCATCGATCTCCTTAAAAAGCAAAAAACGGTTAGGGGGGGGCAGAAGCTGCAAGTTTGGGCGTAAAAGCGTATCCCCTACACTGGGGGTGGGCAGCTAAGAATGAGGGAGGCCCCCACAGGAGTAGCCCTGCTTTGCCTCAGGGGGCTTCTGCAGCCCAGTGGGGTTTCACCCGCCACCCTTCCCTGCACCTCTCTCCCATAAGCCGCTGGCGCACCAGAGCCCCTCGCTTGCCGGCTCCTCCTCCGGCCTTCCAGGGCTGGAGCACCACAAACAGCTGATTTGGAGGGACGGGGAGGAGGGCAAATCAGGGGATTCATGGCACTCGGAAAGCGCTGGGAGGGAGAGACTTAGGAAGCGTAGGGTTCCAGTGCCCAGCTCCACAAGAGGCGCATGGGGGAGGGGAGCAACGTGGGGTCTGCAGGTGGCACCCAGGGTGCCCACCACTGGCCTACACATAGACAAGCAGCCTCTACCCCAGGCAAGCCCTCCAACCTCCACAGCTGAGGAACCCCATCCCCACCCACCAGCTCCATCCTCCGCCCCAGTGAAAGCATCTTTGTCCACAAGCACACTCAGGCTGGTCAGATTTCCCCATTCAACCCCAGAGCCCTGTCAGTCATCCCCACACTGAGACACAGGGTGGAATTTCTACTCACCGCCAGGAAGTTTGCCAGCGTGCTGTCAATGTCGGCTGAATTGTTGCCGTTGGCATCTGTGGATGGCACCGATTTCTCAGGTGCCTCGCCTTCCTCATCATCACTGTCTGCATATGCACCAAGCAGACATAAGCCACCTAGGTAGAGGGGAGTTACCAGTGAGTTTCCCTCCCACCACAGGCACTTGGGATTAGAGCACAGGACAGAGAAAATACTCCAAACGTGATCCTTAAAAGCAGCCACCTGCCGGGACTCTCTGGGGAAGCTCAGAGCACCACGCAACATGCGCACAGCCCTTCTGGGGGCACAGCACTGAGCAGAGAATGCTCACCGGATTTTCAGTAACTGAACAGCATACACAACCCGTTTGCAAGCTACAGCTGTCTTGCCAGTTCTCACCTCTCAGCCCATGCACACAAGGAGAGGCCACAATCCCCAAGTACACCAGCAGCAGCGAGCCATCAACACAGGCAGCTTCTCTGCAGTGACGACTGTTATTCACTGTGGCACAGGGTTAGGGCCAGACCACGCTGGACAGACACACCAAAGACATGGTCCCTGCCCCAGAAAGTGCATGTTCTCATGGAAAACAAATTAAACTCTGCAACCATGGAAGCTAGAAGCTTGCTGTGGTGAATGTGCTATGCAGGCCCTGTACATCCTGACCAAGCCTGTGCTTTGGAGGCTGCAAGCTCACAGGGTACTTCCCCAAGCGCTTGGTGGGGGGCAGCCCAGAACGTGCCAGCGCTACAAGATTTAAAGCTTATCGAGGGAACTGCTGTGAGCCACACTACAAATCAGGACAGCCAGCTGCCGACCCGAGAGTTACAGGAGTTCCAACTCCTGAATAAATCTGAACAAGTAAAGCAGATTTAACAGCCTGCAGATCACTGGAGCTCAGGAAACTAAATCAGGTTATAAGCATGGGACCACTGTAAATGTAAAAAGCTCTCTGCCAGAAACCTCTCCCCCTCCCGGAGACAGCTGCACCAAGATGAAACCGTCCCCTGTAGGTGCCATCTGAGCACATGGCTCCTGATCCCAGACTGGGATAGTTTGTCTGGTGGTACCACAAATTCCAAAAAGCAGCTCCCCAGTGGGCCGTAAAGGCAAGCAAAGAGGGTGGGGGAGGGCACCGCTGTCCCCCACCTCTTGCTTTGTATACTGGAAAAGTGTGACAAGTGGGGTTCCACAGGGGTCTCTGTTAGGACCGGTTCTGTTCGATATCTTCATCAACGATTTAGATATTGGCATAGAAAGTACGCTTATTATGCTTGCAGATGATACCAAGCTGGGAGGGGTTGCAACTGCTTTGGAGGATAGGGTCATAATTCAAAATGATCTGGATAAATTGGAGAAATGGTCTGAGGTAAACAGGATGAAGTTTAATAAAGACAAATGCAAAGTGCTCCACTTAGGAAGGAACAATCAGTTTCACACAAAGAATGGGGAGAGACTGTCTAGGAATGACTATAGCAGAAAGGGATCTAAGGGTTATAGTGGACCACAAGCTAAATATGAGTTGCAAAAAAAGCAAACGTGACTGTGGGATGTATTAACAGGTGTGTTACGAGCAAGACACAAGAAGTCATTCTTCTGCTCTACTCTGCGCTGGTTAGGCCTCAGCTGGAGTATTATGCCCAGTTCTGGGCACTGCCGTTCAAGAAAGATGCAGAGAAATTAGAGGGGGTCCAGAATAGAGCAACAAGAATGATTAAAGGTCTAGAAAATGTGACCTATGAAGAAAGGCTGAAAGAATTGGGCTTGTTTAGTTTGGAAAAAAGAAGATTAAGAAGAGGACATGACAGCAGTTTTCAAGTATCTAAAAGGGTCTCATAAGGAGGAGGAAGAAAACTTGTTCTTCTTGGCCTCTGAGGATAGAGCAAGAGGCAATGGGCTTAAACTGCAGCAAGGGAGGTTCAGGTTGGACATTAGGGAAAAGTTTGTAACTGTCAGTGGTCAAGTAGAGGAATAAATTGCCAAGGGAGGTTGTGGAACCTCCATCACTGGAGATATTTAAGAACAGGTTAGATAGATGTCTATGAGGGATGGTTTAGACAGTACTTGGTCTTGCCATTGGGGCAGGGGCTGGACTCGATGGCCTCTCGAGGTCCCTTCCAGTCCTAGTATTCTATGATTCTATGAGTCATCATTGGCACTAACAAGGGGCCTAAAGAGTTTCTTCCACCCTCTCTTCATGTTACAAATCCAGGTTCCTGGAAAAACCAGTTAAACGGAAAAGTCCATGAGGACTAGGGAGCTTAGTGCTTGAATCTAACTGAGACCTAGTCTGCGTTAGAATTGCGTATCAGTGGAGCTGTGCGGTGTGAAAAATTCAGACCCGAGATGCATCTTAGCTGATCTAACTCCTGGTGTACAGAGAGCAAAGTCAACAGCAGAATTATTCCATCAACCTACCTAGCACTTCTCTGGTAGGTGGGTGACCTAGGGTGCTGGGAGAATCCTTCCCATTGCTGTGGGTTCTGTCCATGCTGCCATGTGCCACTGGAAGCACAGGCACACCCTGACTGAGGTGGGGAGGGGGTTTGGTTTTATTGAAGCCAGAGGAGCCTGAGCGACCAAAACAAAGCCAAAGGGTTGGAACAAACAGCCAGCCAAAGACTCAAAACCTCCACACGATCAGTTAGGGCTGAGAAAGGTCACAAGCCACAGAGTCACCTGTGAAATCCTTCAGTGGAAAACCAGACCTGACATCCCTGCGTCTTCCCAGGCAAAGCACAAGCAGGAAGCTGCTGCTCTGAAAGGATGTTTAAAGTTTCCTTCACATGCCAACAGACCAGGACACAAGCAACATGTCTGACTTTGGCAGCTGCCTTCCAGCAACAGCACTTTGCACCTAGAGCCTCTGGCACCAGCCATCAAACAGACTTGGCTGCTTGTCCTCAGTGAACGTAGGCAGAGCGAGACGCAGAGAAAGGGAAGGAAGGCGAAATGCCCCACCTACCTGTTGGCTTAACAGCAGCCGGTCCAGCAGGCGCAGTCATTTGGGGCGGGTTTGAAGCTGTTTTGGGAACTTCTCCAGCCACCTCTGGTTCATCTGGGCCAAGGAAGGAAAAGTGACCATTTCAGCAGCCCACATCGTGTGATGGGCCTCTGCCAGCAAAGGTGCTTCACTGCCAGGGTAACACGCTTCCCGCTCCACAAACAGCAGCTCCATAGACACACACACACACACACACACCCCCCCCCCGTGAAGATTGCTGCGGAGGCACTACCAGGCACCACCCAGACAGCACAGCCCCACAGTACAGCCACACCTCACACACAGCTTGCCTGACCACTGTGGGGGGAGACACTGCTTTAAGGGTTAAAAGTTTTTCATGCTAACCAGGCTTCACTCTGTAAGGGGATACTAGAGGGTCAGCTGCACTTCTTTGAAGTCCCTACCTTGCCGCCTAGAGACGATTTATCCTGTAGGCTCCCGTGTCTGGGTTATCACGGACCTTTGTAGTGTAAACAGGCCTCAAGCTCAACTGGTGCTTACAGAAACATCTCAGGGCAATTCTGCTGAGACTTTCATATGTTAAAAGGAAACAACTAACAACTAAACTGTCTAAACAAACTATGTCAAAAGCCCTTGAAACTGTTTCTCAGGGCTCCCACTTCTCTGTAAGGTGGCAGCCTGCACGCATGCATAATAAAGTTTCCTTTTAGATCTAACTCTTGCCTCACCGCTTTGACCTCCAGCCTCGGACTACTGGGACCCCAGGGGAATGGGGATCCCCAACACCACACTGAGCAGAGGGAAGGGAGGAGGGTAATGAAAATAACCAGCAGCTACACACAGCAGCAGGAGGCTGTGTACACAAGTGAGGGGACTTCCTGCCTCGTTCTCTTCCATAAATAAGATCAGCGCTGCCCAAGAACTGCTTAAGCCCAGCCACCATAGGCCGGTGGGTGGCTTACAGGCAACACACCTTAAAGGGGGAAAGAGAAGGTGCACGACGTGGACAACTGTGGGCTTGACCCAAAACAGGAAAAGGGGCAGCTCTCACCCCTACTGTTGCTTCCCCAGGGGAGCCAAGAAGCCACAGGCTATTATGGAGCCAGGCAGCCCAGCAGCCTCTCCATCATGTGCCCCAGAGCATCTCCAGAGTACCCACTGCTAATCTCACCAAGGGAATTCTCCAGAGGCCATACTGCTTAGTCATCTACTAAACAGACAGCGCCAGGATTAGCAAAGAGGCAGATCCCTGCTTTGCAGAAGCCATGAACCAGTTCAAAACAGCCAGAAGGTCCAGGCCCCAGCCGCCACACTCAGTCCCCTCTGTCACAGTACGCTAGCTGCGGAGACCATCGGTGACGCATTTGTTTAATTAACTGACTTCTGAGGTCTTTATTTTCCTCTTCAAGAAACTGAAATTTCTGGTAGGGTGGCCCAATGCACAGCCAGGCACAAATCTCTTCGCTTCCCTTCCATTGGATATCAACTGGCATTCCAGTCAGGCACCAACCGGATGTGGATGGAACTAAGTGGGGGTTGCCAGTGGTGAAATAATCAGCTCATGAATGGAAACAGGGCAAGGTGCCATCACGGAAGCCACAGGGTTTACGGAGAGGGACAGTAACAGAGAGATAGCCGTATTAGTCCATAACTTAAAACAAAAGAAAAAAGTCACATAGCACTTTAAAGACTAACAATGTATTAGGTGATGAGCTTTCGTGGGGGCAGACCCACTTCAGCACTATCTCAAGATCTGAAGAAGCAGGTCTGCCCCACCAAAGCTCATTACCTAATGAGTTATTTTGTTAGTCTTTAAATGGCTACCTGACTGCTTTTTTGTTTTTTATGGAGAGGAAGGTTGTGAAGTGCAAGAGAAGACAGCCTCCAGCATGGAAAGGCAAAATGCTCTCAGAGAGGTGGATAGTGCTAGTTACTGCTTTGCCACTTGTGGGTATGGTCTGGCCCAGCTGTCCATGTACATCTAATTCTCCACGACCTGCTACATCTACCAAACACAGCTGTGTGCATGCTGTGATTAAATGTGTGCAGGGTTGCATCCCAGGTCAGATGTAAGTAATGCATCAAGCAAAAAAAAGGATATACACTCCAGGTTATAACACTGGGGACATCCTTCACAACTCTTACCTACGCAAGTTACTGAGCTCCTTGCTCCTAAACTATAACTGCTACTCATGTAGCTCAAACATGCCATGCCTGAAATATGCAAAGAATCCCAGCAGGAGCAAAGGAATATACTGCAGGGGCTGAACAGACAACTCAGGAGAGATTAATAAAACCAACTACCACAAGCACTTGCACCCCTATTCTGGAAAGGCTGAAACAGCACTTACTGCTCAAAAAACCATAACCCCAGCAATAAACCAAAGCATCAGGGAGTCATGAAGGTGTAAGAAAAAGCCTGCAATCCAATAAAGAAAACCCTGAGCAAATACAATGCAACAAAATGCTACCAGAGATGGTTCGACCTGCCCTCACAGCAGCACCCAGCTATTTCGGCTGCTGCATACCCATTGTCCTGTATGGAGGACTATAATGTACACAGAAACCAGCCAGAGCTCCTGTAACCACAGAGTACCAGTCAGGGCAACAACACATGTATAAAACTGCCCGGCAGCCCCATCCCCATCCCCCTGCCAGCAAGGACTACAATACACAAGTAGAAACCCATCCAATGGTCGTATATGCACAACAAACACGTAGAAATCAGCAAAATGAACTCACATCCACCAGTCCCATGGCACCTTATAAACTAACAGATATTCTGGAGCATAAGCTTTCATGGGCAAACACCTGCTTCATCTACTTATGCTCCAAAGTACCTGTTAGTCTCTAAAGTGCCACAGGACTTCTTGCTGTTTTTGAAGATACAGACTAACTCAGCTACCTCTCTGATACTACTCACAAGGAAACACGCCAAACAACCTGATGCCTATTGAACTGCCAGGGAAGGCTACAACACACACACACACACACACCATGCCCACTACTCTCCTAGCAAAGGCAACACCACAAACACACACACACACACACAGAGAAATTGGCAAAGAGACCACAGACCGCTTTCCTTTCACAAATTCTACCATCCACATGCAGAAAACCACTCAGCAGCCCTGTTCCCAGACCCATGCCCATGAGAGCTGCAATGCACATGTAGAAAATCCCTGAGTGACCCTGTACCTACCACCCTACCAGCTAGTGCTACAATACACATAGCAACTGAATCAAGAGACCCCGCAATCTTGCCTGCAAAGGTTCCCATTTACACGCAAAAATTTACCCAGGGGCTGCCTTCTCCCCCATCTCTGCCAGAGGGGGCTGCAATGCAATACAGAAACCTGCCCAAGCACAGGACTGGGGGAGTCACAATCACCCACTGGCACTACTTCCACCAGCAGCACTATAGAGACCAAGTATATGCCGGCTGCTGATCTACAGAGTAGGGACTTTAGCCTTCTCAAACCACTTTTGTTTTCACAGCTGCCCCACGTGCACTCAGCAACAACTGCCCAACCCCCCCCCACCCCACCAGCCCGGGGAAATCATGCACTGCCCACAAAGCCCCCAGTGCTTCTGGACAAGGCCCAGTGACCAGCACTGACTAGACCGACAGCCAGAATGAACCCAGCGGACAAGGGAGGTCACTGCTACTGCTCCCAGGAGTGACCGCAACACAAACGGCACCAGGCAGACCCCAGCCGGGTCTGTCCCGCCTAAGCACAGGAAATGGGGCGAGCTAACAAGGCAGCACCCACCCTGGGGACAGTCCCCTCTGAAGATACCCCAGCAGCTGCCTCCACCCCCACACCACCCTGCCTCAGGGACTCTCCCCCGAATGGCCCCTCCCCACCACATGCTCCCCTGTGGGCCTGCTCTCTGCTCCATCTCAGGAACCCCACCCCCCACCTTCCCCCAGCTCAGAGACCACCCATGACCTTCTCCACCCATGCTCCCCCAGCCCCACACGCTCCCCCTGCCTCAGGGACCCCGCCCCCACCTCCACACACACTCCCTCCACCTCAGGAACCCCGCCCCCCACAGTCCCTTGCCTCCACCTCAGGAACCCCGCCCCCACCCATACTCCCCCCACCCCCACACACTCCCCCTGCCCCCCCCACACTCCCCCCACCTCAGGGACCCCGGCCCCTCCCATGCTCCCCCACAGCCCCTTCCCCCCGCCTCAGGGACCCCGCCCCCACACACTCCCCCTGCCCCCCACAGTCCCTTCCCCCCATCTCAGGAACCCCGCCCATGCTCCCCCACGCACTCCCCCCCACCTCAGGGACCCCAGCCCCTCCCATGCTCCCCCGCCCCCACACACTCCCTCCGCCCCCACAGTCCCTTCCCCCCCCCGAGACCCCACCCCCACACACGCTCCCTCCATGCTCCCCCTCCCCCCGCGCGCCAGGGGCCCCGCCCTCCGCGGCCCGCTCCCGCCCTGCGCCCTTCGCCGCGCGCCGGCCAGGCCGCAGGCCGCAGGCCCAACCTCGCGTGGCGGGCGCCGCCCCGAGGCCCGCGCGGTCCCTACCCGCCTCCGAGCCCGAGCTGGCGTCGAGCGCGGCCGGCCCTTCGCGCGCGGCGCGGGGCCCGGGCGGGGAGAGCTGCAGGATGGGCCGGCGGCCCGGCGCCGCGCGACCCTTCTTCCCCATGGCGCGCGCGGGGAGGCCTGGGGCGGGGGCTGGCGTGGGGGTGGGGGGGGGCAGGCGTGCGACGGCGTGTGACGACACGAGGGGCGTGTGACGGCACAACGGGGCGGGGCTTAGTCCGAACCCGCCCCCGGCTGCCGCGAGCCGGCGGGGAGGGGGCGGTGCCTCTCCGCCGCAACGTTAGGACCGCCCCCTCGCCGCTTCGATTGGCCAAAATTGCAGCCAATCAGAGTGGCGGCGGGGAAAGCCTCCGGGGCTGCTGCTGCTGCTGCTGCTCCCTTGCAGCCCGCAAGGCGGGGTGAGCCTCGAGCCCTGGCTCCAGGCACGCGCCGGCCCGGGCCCGGCGTTGTGCCGCCCCGTAAGGCCAAGGCTGGGGTGCAAGCAGGTGGACGCATTGCATTGCATTGCACTGCACGGGGTTGGCAGGGTGGAGCGGTCCCAGGAGGCAGAGAAGCCAAAGGGCTTACCCCAGCCAATGGGGGCTGAATAGAGCAGGGGAGCTGCAGGAGAACTTTGACCCAGCTTCAGCTGTCCCAGTCTCCAGCTGTCCCTGAAGTCTCTAGAGTCCAGCTCAGCTACTTGGGTGTTTAACCCTACTCCATGCCCTGGTTGCAAGCCAGAAATCTGCTCAGGGTGCAGTTCTGCTGCTGTTGCTGCTGCCTGAGTCCATGACAGGGCCAGAGCTCTCAGAGCAGACTGTAGATAACTGGCACAGGACAGGCAGGCAGACCACATACCATGGCCGGGACTTGCCTACAGCAAACTGGTGAATGCATGTGTCATGAACGGTGCTCCTTGTAAGCTGAGCATTTGGAGAGCGCTCAGGGGAGGGAATGGTGCTGTGCAGCGGATTAGCAGAGTGCCCACGGCCAGGTTTTGTTTCTACTGGAAGTGCACATTCACGCACATAGGTGCATGTAGAAGAACTTTTGCCCGTGGATTGAAAAGAACCTACACCTAACTGCAAAAGATTAGAGGCAATGTTAGGTGCCCCAGCTCCTGTGGCAGCGGTGTTAATTTGCGCCATCTGTGTGCATCCTTCCTACCTCCCCTGTCATGGCTCTGGCTCAGCAAATCCTCCCAGAATAGCAATGGACTCTGCTTTCTAGGCACAGCAGGCTCATGTTCTCTGGGCAGCTTGGCTCAAATCCTTATACCAAGGGAGCATGTGCAACAGTGAGGTTTTTTGGTAGTATTTTGCACCAGGGGTGTGCCTGGTTTGTTTTCTCTCATGATGGTTAATTCAGTGGTGGGAGAGGGCTGTGTCCTTATTGCAAGTGTGACCGTCACTGCACTGCCTGACTCATCTCTACCCACCCAGAACTACCCCCCCCCCACTCCCTTAACGAGCCAGGCAGTTGTGACCAGCTGGAGATGAAAGGACTGAGGCAAAGCCAAGCATATTTAATGGAAGCTGCTAGAGGCAGAGAGGTAACTTGAGAGCTTTAGTTGACTAGAATATGCTGCTATTGCATCAGGAAACATACAGGACATCAGTTCTTCTGCCTCTAGCCTGAGTGGAGTCAGGCCCCGGAGGTGCTGGCATGAGTGTTACCTGCCAATCTTTATTCAGCCACCACCTGTCTGCACAGTCCAAGCAGGAGTAATGCACTTTGCTGTGCAGTGAGTGACCCAGCTCCATGGACTGAGGGAAAACCCACCTTCCCTCCCTTGCCCATCTCCGGTTCACAAGGGATACAGACTAATTTGACCCTGTGTCACCAAGCTGGACAGACCACTGAATGGCTGAGGCCCCTGGGCCGGGCCCAGCAGATGAGCAGAACAGGCCCTTACCTGTGGCTAGGCAGTCCTCCAGCTGGGTGCTCAGGAGAGGGATGGTAGCTCAGAACTCACCATTTCAAACCCTTTTGTGCTACAAATCCCAGCTGCCCAGAGCCTGACCTTGCAGACTGGCACTCCCCGTTAGGCAGGCGGGGAGCCCTTTCCTCTGAGACAGGAGCTGGCACTAACCCAGCTGCCCCCTTGCAACCACTAGCTGCAGTCTAGGAACAGGCACCATGTAAATGGAGGAAAACTATTCCTCTTTCTGGGCATCTCTGCGCTCCCGGCATCTTCCTTCCTTCTCCAGCCTCCTCTGTGGCCATGAGCACCCATGATGTGCATGTGGGGGGCGGGGGTCTAAGGGACCACATACCTGTTCCAATGCTGCAGGTGGGAGGGACACGGGGCTAGAGCCTCTGGGTAGTCTGGGGGACTAGCAGGGAAAATTGGGGTCCTCTCCCACCAGTTCTCTAGGCTGAGTGACCCTGGGGAGGATGCAGGGGAAGAAGCGTTGCCTGGGCAGGGTGGAGGGAGAGGGAGTTGTCCCAAACCACCATTGGTAGTGCATGGAGGCGGCATGGGAGGTGTGGGTAGATGGTCATGTGGCTTATGCCCTGGCAGAGCCTTTCAAAACCACTGGCTCCTGACCACGAGGCGTAGTGCATGCGTAAGACAGGTGCCTGGGTGCCTTCGTCATGTCCACGAGACATGGTGCAGACAGAACACAAGGGTCAGTCCCTGTCTCAAGTGCTCAGGACCTGAACCCAAGCTGGTTTTAAAGGCAAGCCGAGATGGTCTCCACTTCAGAGTCTGCCTGTCACGCGGATTGGGGCTGTGATGCACCACCATTAAGGCGTTTTGGCCTGCAGGATAAGTCGCTCTGGCTGAAGGTGAAGCAGCTGCCAGTCACCCCAAAGCGCCAGAGGCCAGACCAATATCCCCTCTCCGTCAGGCAAAGCAGCCTTCCACGTGTCCCCCGAGTGCTGCTGCGCAGACACTGAGCCGGCGCTCCTGAGCCGCACCTTTGGACGTGCCCTCTACAATGGCTTAGTATGGACAGCTCAGCTCCGGCTTGTAACAAAATTTCGTTTTATTAAAGATCATTCAAAAAAATGCCACAATAAATAGAGCTGACCAACCCTTGCGTTCCCATGGATAATATGGGCTATGCCTCCTGGCCGAAGGCATCCAGTAAAAACAGAACGGGAGGAACTCGGGGCTTAGGGAGCGTGGGAATTACAGTGCAATCTACTAACCCACCGTCGTCTTGGCTGGAAGTGGTTACACCAAAGGAGAAAGAGCAGCTCTCCAGTCCCCTGACTTGTGCAGGGAACACTGGTTTGCACCCGTCTGGAAAGACAGACTGCGTAGAGTAGCACCACCAGCAGAGCACCCCCTGGCGTTCGCTCAGGGCGACAGTCCCATGCAGAGAGGAAATCTCGTGCGAGACACGTGGTTCCTGCAGAACATTGTGGCCCTGTCTGGGACTCTGTCTCTAGCCACGCTGGGTAGCGAGGGGTTACGCAGGCCACCTTGACGGCTAATTCCGGCGAAACAAGAGATCTCGGGTGGCCATGTCCACCTTTTGTTGGTAGTCCTCCAGTTTGTCTTGCACCTTCTGGTACAGCTAGGAGAGACGAGAGCGAGCAGAAGAGATGCATCAGCTCTGAGGACAGACAGACACAGGCACTTCCCCCTACAAATCCTCATGGAGCCCAGCAGTGTCAAACGGGCCCTTCACAGGACCCAGCCCCACAGTTCCCTATAATTATTTATTTATTTATTTATTACTTCTACAGGCGGAATACATTTTGCGATGTGCACCAAGGCATGTGCGGATGTGCAGCATCACTAGAAACGCAGGCTCCCACTGTGGGTGCTCTGCTCATCAGCTGGGTGTCAAGTGAATCTCTCCAGGGCAGCTCCCCAAGTGCTCGGCTTACAGGAAACACTCCAGGCCTGCTCCCGGCTCTGCTTGAGCCACATCCACATATTTTTCCTCTGCTTCCCCTCCCTCGGCTGCCCAGGACACAGGTGACACGAGAGACACCACACAGGCTGGAATGACGGCACCTGCGGGCTGGCCAGCGCCCTGGGGAGCGAATGGGGCAGTTGTGAACTCCCCTTAGCCCTAGAGCAGGGGTCAGCGACCCCTGGCGGGGGTGCCAAGAGTAGCACGTGAGCCAATTTTCATTGGCACACGAGGCAGGCGCTCAGCCCCGCCCCTCCTCCCCCACACAGCCGGGAGCTTGCTCAAAGCCAGGTCACCTGTGGGTTAACAGGAAACCAGCGAATGCTCCCAGCCACCCCCTAACCGGTGAAGCTCTGCAGCTTCATCTATTTCTCAACAAAGCTGTTGTGAGGAGGACTCTGAGTGAATGTAAAAGTACCACCGGCGCTCGGGCCATATGTCGAGGGCAAAAGGTCATGTTTCGGCTCTCCTCCTTGGAAAGGTTGCTGACTCCCAGCCTAGAGGGTGTAAAGAGCCTGGTGCTGGGTATATCATGCCACACTGCGTCCACTCTGCCTGGGCATGGCCGCCTTGCTCCGGCAGCCCACCTCCTGGGGCGCCCTGACAGGCAATGAGATGTCCAGATGCCGCATGCAGGACCTTGACCGCCCTGCTCTGCACGCTGACTCTGCACACGCAGGATGGAACGGTGGGTCCTTTGGCAGCCACACTGCGCCCCGACGAGTCGCTGCTCTGCCGGCTGCCGTCGCCTGCTTTCACCGCACTGCTGGTTGCAATGGTCCTCCCCGCGCTGGGCGAGCCAGGCTTTGCTAAGTTACCTCTTGCATGTCCTGCCCAGCTCACCCTGCCTTTGCTGAGGAAAGCTACTCACCCATGACCCCTGTCCCCCACGTACTGCCCAGCTCTGCCAAGGAGAACTTTACCTAGGCGTGACCCCGGCCCCCTCCCCTGTACTGGTTAGCCCGATTTTTAAACTCGGGACAATTTCTGGTCACTCCATTCCCTGCACTAGCCCTCCAGCAACTGCTCTCAGCCTCGCCATTCATCATCCCTCTCCACAGCCCTCCCAGCCCAGGGGGTCTACAGACTAGACATTCACAAACGAAAGACGCTACAGCTCTGTACTGTCAAGCTGGGACTTTGCTCCACCCGCCGAGCTCACAGAAACAAGCCCCTTTCCTCCCCAGGCGCACCCTTGGCCAAGTCCCACTCTTCTGAGCTGCTCCTTGCACGGTTCCCCCTCCAGACCACAGGCACCTCCACGGAAGCACCCCCAAGCGAGGGATCGTTTCCCTGTCACAGTTCCGCTGGCTGCGGGGGCCGGAAGGGAGCTCATGGCACAGTGCAGCCCCTGGCTGGTGCAGACTGGCATTTTGCATACAGCTCAAGCGTCGCGGAAGAAAGGGCGGGTGGGGGTCCCCTGCTGCCAGTCTCAGTGGCTGGGGAGTGTCTGACTCCGTGCTCACAGGCACAGCTTACGCACCGAAACATTTCCAGCTGTTCATCCCCGGCTCTGCCAACGTTTTTCAGTGTCTTCTCATCCTCCTCCCGGCAGACCAGATGGAGCTTTGCAGCTGCCGGTCTCCGACCCTCCATTTCTAGGGGGCTCCTGCCTGCTCCCTTTCTCCCCGCTGCAGCTGTGACCACCCTTGGCACTGCTCCTGTCCCTGGGGCAGAGCCACCCGGCGGGCAGCACAGTGGAGACGTACTCACCGCAGCACTGTGACGGTTCGTGGTGTTCTCTCCCAAAGCCTGGAGCAGCCAGTCAATAGCCGAGTAGGGCAGCCACACCATGGGTGCTACTGCAGACAGCGGACGCTAAGGGGAAGAGCAGCTGTTAGTAAGGACAGCGCTCAGCACGTCTCTAGCACTTTTAAACCATGGACTTCAACCGGCCCCACTGTACAGCCAGGGAACCGGGCACAGCTGAGACGTGGCTCGCCTACAGTCGCCCCGCAGGGCAGCGGCGGAGCTGGGAGCAGACCCACGCCAGCAGAGCCAAGTCCAGTGCTCTGGCCGGCGGGGGACACGGCTGCTCCTTCACGCTGGTTTTGGGTCACCGCAGAGAGGCTCAGCGCTGTTACAGGCCAGGTGGGAGTCACGGAGGCCAGGCCTCGGGAACCTGCTTACATTCCCCAGCAGGCGCATTGCGTTACATTAAGCCAGCCAGGGAGGTGCCACGTGTTACTCTTTGTTGAGCCCCTCATCCTGCTGGGAGCATTGCACACCCGGAAGCAGTAACAGCTCTGGCCACAATCTGCCCTTACGCACCGCAGCAGCACCGTACGGTGGCCTGAGCAGGGCCCTGCCACGTGGGCCTCTGAAACACTTCAGCTGGCAGCTCTCCCTCCACCACGGGCACCTGCCTGGGGAGGCGTGAGGGTACCTGGGGCCACTGCTTGCCCTTCCTCCTCTCATCTGAGTGGGGTAGGGCAGGCGCTGCCCTAGAGCTGCTGCCTGAGGGGCTCTGCAGTGGGTAGATGGGTAGGCGGGGAGCTCTGGGGGAGCTGTGCTGAAGCTTGGTTCTGAGCTGACAGCCGCGAGCAGCTAAGGCAACTGGGAATGACTTCGGGAGCAGGGGAGGAGGGTGGCGGGTGTTTCAGCCCTCACCTACCTCAATCCCAAAGTGCTCATGGCCCTTCCCTAGTAAGGCGTCCACGTACTCCAACACCAGGTCCACAGCTTCCTCCAGGA
This sequence comes from Carettochelys insculpta, assembly GCF_033958435.1. Lineage (NCBI taxonomy): Eukaryota > Metazoa > Chordata > Testudines > Carettochelyidae > Carettochelys > Carettochelys insculpta. The sequence goes on along the minus strand of NC_134142.1, from coordinate 121,807,389 downwards.
GGGCGTAATTCAAGTAGAGGCGAAGGAGCTCAGCAGCATCCACCTTCTGCAAGTGAACAGGGTTAGCAACAGCCTGGGACTAGCTCTGCTCGGCTGGGAGCAGGGTGGGGTCACTCACAGCCCTAGCAGCTGCTGCCCAGAGCCTCCGGACCAGCCCCACAAACAGATCAAGTCCCTTTTGACTTGGATCTTAAGGGGCCCTTACCCCAGCACGGCTGCTCCAAGCTGGCAGTCCCTGGGGAGAGGCCAATGGCCGGGGTACCCAGCCTGGCCACACACCTGCCACCAGGGATCTGCTGCCTGAGCCACTGCCACACAGGCTGTGGATCTGCCCAGGTTTTGCCTAAACCAGAGAACCCCACTCAGGGTTCCACTCCCATGGCACCAGCCCCTCAAAGGTACGCACCCACCAGCCCCGGTCAGTGGCAGGCTGGGACTTGCTCTGGCCAGAGAACACAATAACCCTCCTTGCTGCTGTGGGTTCCTGCCCCTGCATTCTTTGCTCACGCTTGCCCCAAAGCCCGAGTCCCCTTTTAACAGGCGTTGGGACCCTGCACAAGCCTCTGCTGGTTCTCACCTCTCCTGGCTTCTGAATCGTCCTGCAACCACACCCCTCAACACCCTTCCTTCCAGCTCACTCAGCCCCTAGTATAACCTTCCTCTTCCGCTCACCCCATAAGCACCCTACCCTACTACAACCCTGCCCACTGCTGCCCCCTAGCCCTCAGAATATACCCACTTCACAAGCACGGAGGGGGGCCCATTTTGAGTTACACAGCTCGCCTTGCAATCTCCCTGGATGAGCCAGTCTAGAAAGGAGCGCCGTCTTTCTCCGTTATACTGGACAGCGCCAGGAACAACCACAAGCCCAGAACAGATCTCTTGATCTGCACATGGCACACTTGGGAACAAAGTTACAGCTGCCGTAGAAGCTTCCTTAGTTCCCAAGTGACATTTCAGTGGTGGGGTAGGCTCGTAGCATTTCCTTTTCAACAGGCCAAAGCTGTAGCTGAAGCTACCGTGGCTTCAGTGGAGGACCTATTGTAAGATTTCTGCAGTGAATACGGCTGCTGGTTTCAAATGGGGTTAGCCGCACTTCAGAGTAGAGCTGGAGAGATCCAGGTTTCAGACTGCCCCCTTTCAGATCGTGGCACTGGATCCGCTACAGAAGTTTAGCCAGTGAGTCCCTTTCTCTCTTTCCAATATCTTCCTCTTACATGGAAACTCAACACAAAGAAGCAAGCGCCTAAGTAGATGCTTCGAACGAAGAGTGTTTCCCCAGCAGCTGGACCAGTTTTGGGAGATCCATTCATCGAATCAGAATTAGAAGGGACCTCAAGAGGTGCAGCTCCAGTTCCCTGCCCTCGTGGCAGGACCAAGCACCATCTAGACCATCCCCGAAGGATGTCTGCCTAACCTGCTCTTAAGTATCTCCAACAATGGAGATTCCACAACCCCCGAGGAAATTTACTCCATTGCTTAACCACCCTCACAGTTAGGAAGTTCTCCCTCATATCCAACCTAAACCTCCCTTGCTGCAGTTTCACCCCATTGCTCCCATCATTAGAGGTTAAGGAGAATATTTTTTCCCTCTCTCCTCCTTGTAACAACTGTTCGGTACTTGAAAGCTGTTATATTCTCCCCCATCCACATCTCTGTTCCAGACTAAACAGTCCAAGTTTTCAGTCTTCCATCATAGGTCATGTTTTCTAGACCTTTCATCGATTTTGATGGATTTCCACTCCATACAGCTCAATGCAGTGCCTTTCATGGTGACAAGTGTCAGAGCGGGTCTTTGTCCACGAAAGCTGATGCTCCAAAATATCTGTTAGCCTATAAGGTGCCACAGGACTTCTTGTTGTTTTTGAAGGTACAGACTAACTCGGCTCCCTCTCCGATAGTCACCGATTTTGTTCTCTTCTTTGGATCCTCTCCGATTTGTCCGCATCATTCCCAAAATGTGGTGCCCAGAACTGGGCTCAATACTCCAGCTGAGGAGTAATCAGCGTGGAGTAGAGCAGAATTACTGCTCATGTCTTGCTTAAAAACACCCTGGAATGACGCTTGCTTTTTTGCAGTAGTGTCTCACTGTTGCCTCATATTTAGCTTGTGGTCCCTTGGGGCCCCTAGATCCCTTGCGGTACTCCTTCCTAGGCAGCCATTTCCCATTTTGTACGCACGCAGCTGATTATTCCTTCCTAAGTGGAGTACTTTGCAGCATTCGTCCTTGTTGAATTTCAACCTATTTGTCCAGACCGTTCTGAATTACAGTCCTACCCTCCAGAGCACTTGCCACCCCCCACGGCTTGGTATCATCCCCAAACTTTTTAAGTGGACAGTCTATACCGTTGTCTAAATCATCTTGGACACTGAACAGAACTAATCCTTATGGAACCCCACTTGTTATGCCCTTCCAGCACGAGTGTGAACCATTGATAACTACTTTCTGAGTATGGTTATCCAACCAGTTATGCACCCACCTTATAGTGGCCCCATCTAGGTTACATTTCCCTTGTTTGTTTATGAGAAGGTCATGTGAGACCGTATCAAATGCCTTACTAAAGTCCAGATAAGCCCCTTGTACTGCTTCCCCCTTTTCCACAAGTCTTGTTATCCTATCAAAGATAAATGGTTGGTTTGACATGATTTGTTCTTTACAAATCCAGGCTATTACATGTCACCTTATTATCTAACCAGGATGGGAATTTTCTGAGTCACTATAGGAGCTCGTTTGCATACTTGGCTTCATCTAATTCTTGACCCCCTCATCCCCCCACCTTCTACCTCTCTATTCTCTGATTTGCTCACCTGGATCATTTTTTTTTCTGATTTGTCCACCTTGCTTACTGTTTTTGGTTCTCTGTGCCTTAAATATTGAGTCTGTTCTGGTCTGGCTATGGGCTGAAGAGGTGGGTCTGTCCCACAAAAACTCACCTAATAAATTATATTGTTAGTCTTTAAAGTGCTACTTGACTGCTTTTTTGTTTTGATATTATCTTCTAGGGGTTTGCAAGTGGATTTCTCAATTGTTTGCTCCATTACCTTTCCTGGCACAGAAGTTAAACTGACTGATCAGTAGTCTCCTGGGCTGCCCTTACTAATTTCAATTGATCCAAACACATTTTGCCACCCATAGGGAAAGTTGCCCGACACTTCTCACTCCAAAGCTTCGCTTTCAGTTGCTCAGAATGACGGCAAACCATTTGTGCTGGAGCTTCCCCATGCCGAATGTTCCTGGTAAGTTTAATTTTCTGGAACAAGAGTAGAACTAACGCACTTTTTTGCCCATAAAAAATCCCTCCAGCTCTTTCACTGGGAAATCCTAGCACCTCTGTGCTTTGGAGCAGGGATTTGAAATCTGCCTGAGTAAGAGACCACCATGATGCCACGGATGTGCCTTTCACACTCGCACAAAAATCTGCCCAAATCCTCAAGATCTTCGTTTGCACATGGTTATGGGAGGGGGGTTGGAAGTTGGACAGCTAAGCTAGCCAAAGATTCCATTTGCATTGAGCCTGGGCTGTAGGCAGCCTGTGAATTTCTCTGCCATCGCTGGTCCAGGCAGCCAGGGGCAGTGGCACTGTCTGCCCTGTGCGGTCACTAGACTCCTGCTTCTCTGGTGGTGCAGCCCTCAGTGAAGGAGAAGAGAACTCATCCCTCTTTAGTACCTGGCCCACACAGAGGACAACCAACTACTTGCTGCCTGGTCCCTAAGAGGCCACATGATAGAACATCCCAACTTTCAGTTTGCTTTTACAAACTTTGAAAACGCCTTAAAAATACATCCACTTCCACCCCATGAGTCCTGACAGCCACACATCCTCCACCCCCTGCAACCACCTCTGGTCCTTTTCCAGCAGCCCCTTTGTCCCCCAGTCTCCTGACTTTCCCCAGCCCCCGTAACAAAGGAAGTTACTCCTCCCAGATCCTCCTTATCCCAACATCCCCCTACAGCTGCCTCCCCCAACCCTGTGCAGCCTGGCCCAACGCTGCCTCATTGGCCTGGCTTTGCAACAGCTACAAAAACTGCCTGTTTGCAGAGGAGGGAAAGGGGCCGTCTAGCTTGGAGCTCACACTGTCTGGCCCCGGGCACTGTTTTAGCTTTGGTGTGGCTTCCAGCAACAACAGGTGTGTGAAAAACAGCAGGAGCACAAAATTCTGGCCCAGCAGGCGTATCGGCAGCAACGACACAGCCACACAATCGGGGCCCCTTCGCCTTCATTTACCTTGTAACTGTTGATGAGCCAGTTGGGCAGTGGCACGCCATGGGAGAGGAGCTTACTGATCACACAGTGATGGTACAGGTGGTTCTGGGATTTGTATCTGTCCAGGTAGGAAGACAACAGCCGCCAGGCTTCGTCTGTTGCACTAGAAGACAGGAAAGAGTACGTTGTTTGATACTCCTGCGCTTGGATGGCAATGGGATAGCTTGTAGTGCACAAGCTGTGCTTTGGGAGGGCGCGGGGGGGAGCCACAGGGAAAAGGGTAATCACCAAGACCTGGTGCTGAGAGGGAGCAGCCAATGGGAGAGGAACTTGCAGCAAGATGCAGAAGTAGAGGAATGCAGAGCAGGTTGGACTCTAGTCCAGCACACTCATCCGGCAACATCCATAATCTGGCATGATTTTAATTAGCCGGACAACCACTGAACATGGGTGTGGCCAAGTTTTCCGTGGCCCCATAAAGCTTGTTTAGAGCCCCCAGTCTTGGCTCTGTGTTCTGGGCTGTTATTTAGCTCTAAATGTCTTCTGAGAGCCCAGTAAGCAGTGGAAACGTTGGTAAAGTGCTAGACAATAATGACCTCCTGTGGTTCAGAAAATAGGCTCGTCCGGCACCGCTCAGGTCCTGAAGGTGCCGGACTAGAGAGGTTCAACCTGTATTCACTTGAGGGGTGCCTGCCTTCAGACAGTGCATTGACAAGCACGTCTAAGCAAGGCAGAGATGAACACTCGTTGCTGTTGCTGTGTGGCTGGAACCCTGGGGGAAAACAGGGAGGCTGTGTTTGAGTTACATTGCCAGAGCACCATCCTCTTTCCCCAAAGCTCCGAGGCTCCAGGGTCACCCCCAAAGCACCTGGAATCCTGGGATTTTTAGGAACTCGAGAAACACGGTGAAAACCTCGTACAAAAACCCACCAGAAGCTGCAGCACTGCTTGCCTGAGCTGTCTTGTCCAGCAGGAAGCAAAGCCCCTACCTGGATTCTTTGGTGGTAATGACAGAGGAGAGCTGGTTTGCAGCCAGCCAATCCCAGGCCTCCGTCTGAGCTGCTTCGCCTCCCAACTGCAGATTGATGCATCTGAAAGAGACAACACCCAACACTGTACAGACCTCACTGTGCTGCCTCACTTCTCACAGCTCCATCACAGAACTGGTCAGTCAGGTGGGACCTCCCCAAAGCGGATGCACTCCCAGCAGCTCCTGGTTTAGCTGGTTTAACAGGGACACAGTGGTAACTATTTGGTTGAAGTCAAACTCTTTGTTTTTAAATTGACCGATCACTCCCATAACAGTTCTTCAGCGACAACAGCCCCTCAGCCATCTACCAGCCCAAAAGAACGTGACCAGCTCGGTGTGCGTTAGTGTCAGAAATGAATGCCTGTAAAGGGTTACACCTTTGGAGGGTTCTCTGTTGGGGGGGGAGCCAATGGGGAGAAAGGTGGAAATTTGAATGGAAGAGTGGCCTGCTGAGAGAGAGGGTCTTTTATTTTTGTTCTGGGCTGGAGCTGAGAGACACGGACAAGATGCTTAAACCTCAAGGATAAATGAATCCAGTAAATATCCCGGCTATCTTGTAATCAGTACATAGACGTGTAAGTAAAAGAAAAACTTTTGTTAGATGCAATTGGTTTATTTTTATTTTGGATTTGGTGTGGGACCTCTCAGGCTGGTTGATGATTCCTCCCGCCTCCCCCACGCAACTTCTAAGCTGTATCCCAGGGAAGTCACTCTCTGTGCTCTAATATTGATAATCTTTAGTTGCTTTAATTACTTCTATCAACCAAGTACAGTAATCCCTTGAGGTTCGTGAGGGTTGTGTTTCATGTACCTTGAATTTTGTGAAAGTTGGGGGAGGATTTGGGGGATGGGTTGGGGCCCTCGAAGGTGGTCGGAGCACCCGCGGCCACCATTTCCCTGGTGCTCCGGGCAGAGGGAAGGGGGTTTTAGCCCACCTGGCTGCCCACAGGGGCAGGCAACTAGGCGAGCTAAAAGCCTTCCCCCTACCTTCCCAGAGTGACACCTAGCGCCGCTCCGGGAAGGCAGGGGAAAGGGCTCTTAGCCTGGCTGGCTGTGAGAAGCTAGAAAGGCTGACAGCCCAGAAGCTTCACACTGTGCAAAACTCACGTTAATGCAAGTTTTGCGCAAGGTGTAGCCGTATAAAATGAGGGTTTACCTTATGCTTAGTTACTTCCTTGGTATTTTTTCGTCTTTGGTGTATAAAATTATTTTAAGGCCATGATTTGATTTCTGTGTCCTAGAGGAGTGTCTGAGTATATGCCCAGGCCAAAAGGGGCAGCTATCAGCTTGGAAACAAAGAGCTGTAATCTATCTCCCAAGGAAAGGGTGAAGCTTGGGGTTACCTCACAGGGCAATATCCAAGGGTGTCTGCCTGGGTTTTCAGGGGGGCTCTTCCAGTTGGCGGTGGTGGCGGCACTATCCCTCTCCCCCAGAGTCAGGGAACATTATGACCTCAGGGAGCTTTTTTAAGCAGTGCTTAGAGAGGCGAGGGATTTTTAAGGTTTTGCAGGCCCCCACTTTCTGCATTCGCAGTGTCAGAGTGGGGAACAGCCTTGACAACTAGGCAAAGCCAGGACACGCAACAGGGGAATCTGGTCTGCACATGCCAACAGGCAGGAAGGGCCTCTGAAGCACTCCCAGCATGGCCCCCTTGCGTTAGCAATACACTTCCGCGAAGCACAGCATTTGCTGGTGTGAAAAACACTGCAACAGGACTCCAGGTGTTCCTGCTGCCTCCGGAGAAGAGAAGCCAGCCCCACAAGTGCTCTAGCAGCCACAGTGCGAGGCCAGCAGAGCCCCACGCTGAGGAAGTCCTGTGTGTGCAGTTCAGAGAGCAAAGCGCTGCCAGGCCACGTCAAAGCCAACACGCCAGAAGGCTTTAAAAGCTCTGCTATTACAGTCAAGCTGGTTTACTGACTTCTAGATCTTAGGGAGAAGCCCCTCATGCCCTTGATGTGTCCCTGAAATCATTCTAGCGTGCAAACTGAAGCTCAGATGCACACACATCCCCACAGCAGCTTGAGAATGTGCTCTTTGCACTCCCCACCCCAGGACGGTGACCGGGTCTCACTAACCATCTCTGCCTCCTTTCCTGACCCCCGCCCTCCTCAGTAAAATCCAGCTGTTCCCAAGACTTTAACACCTTCACTTTGCAGGCCTGTGAGACAGTTGGGCATTGAGGGGCCAGGAATATTCCTAATGCCACAGAGCTCCAGAAATACAAGCTCTTCAGTCCTGTAGCACCTTAAGGACTTTAAATATATTTACTAGGGAATGCGCTTTCATGGGTAAGACCCACTTCTACTGATTCCTGAAGTCTTTTTCCTGGATCTTACCCACAAAAGCTCATTACCTAATAAATGCGTTAGTCTTTAAGATGCTAGAGGACTGCTTGTTTTTGGTGAAGCTACAGACTAACATGGCTACTCCTCTAGGTTCTTCAGAGCGTGTGTGTAAGAGACAGAGCAGCGTTTCTCGACCTTTTCTTCCCCCGCCGAAGTACCCCTTTTTCAAAAAAAGTATAAGTACCCCCAGACTTCTTTCATGTACCCCAATGGTACACGACCACCAGTTGAGAAACACAGTTCTAAAGTAATCTGAGGTCCTGAAACAAATGCCATTCAACCTTTCCAGATGACTGTACCCTTTGCAGAAGTCAGATTTGTTTTGCGTACTTGCAAGTTACACCTTGCTTAAAAACTGCTTACAAAAAAAGACTACTGCTGAAAACGTGTTGCCTTTCTACCATCTCATTAGCAAATATGTGAACTGGAATAGAAACGTTGTACTGGCATTTCAGCGTAGGGCATATGAAGCAATAGAAACAAGTCATTCTCTGAATGATGTGACTTGTGATTTTTATGTAGCCCGTTGTAAAACTAGGCAAAGATCTAGATGAGTTGATGCACCCCTGGACGACCTCGGTGTATGCCAAAGGGGACATGTATCCCTGGTTGAGAAACACTGTTATAGAAGGTGTCACATACTTGAAAGCCAGTCCCTCAAAGACAGGCGTCAGGGGGAGCCTGAAGGTCTGGCAGAGCGAGATGGCTGTGTCAAAGAGGCCAGCCTGAACCAAGAGAGCGACTATTTCCTCTGGAGAAGAGCTCCCTGCGCAAGGAAAACACAGTCAGTGCAAGCCACTGGCACAACATTCCCATACACATCCTCAAACGCAACACTACAGCCTGGAGTAACTCCTTACTGACCGTCACCACAAAAGCTATGCCAGGGCAAGGCGCTGAAAGTCAGGAAATTCTCCACAAGGCAATGCAAGACTCTGCCGAGCGGCCGAGTTATAAAGGGTTTAAAAAACAAAAAGTGTGTTGGGAGAACTACAGAAATCCACGCCTGACTTTTCAGAGCCAGGAAACCTGGCTGAAATAGCAGCTCCAGGACTAGAGAAATGTGATGACTCTAGCCTCATTCTCCAAAACTTCTGGACTTCAAAAAATTTAAAAAAATAATATAATACAAGTCTGACACAGAGTGCAGGATTGGAAAGCCTCAGCCCGCATGGTTCAAATTGAGAAAATTAAAACTCACCCAAACAGATTATAACCAGAAAGCATTGGGCTAACTTAGCCATAGGCACTGTTGATCTATAAATCAAACCCTGCTTGCCTCTTGGTAGCAGGGAAGGAGCTTGATGGGGAGATTTTCACTCATAGCAAAGTTTGTACTATGCTCCCAGCCACCAATGATAAAGGCGAAAGAGGGATTCTGCCTCTGGGATGGAACACAGTAGGGCTGAACAACACAGAGTGCATTGGTACTTTAGTCAATGAAAACTTCAGGGGACGTTAAAAAGGAAGAGGGGTAATTAGATGCTCATGAGCATATTCTAGACGAGACCCCCTATTCCTTCAAGATTTACATCTCTCATTCCACATTTGCCTAAACTTCTGAACAGCAGCAAAGAAAAAGCAGTCAAGTAGCACTTTAAAGACTAGCAAAATAGTTTATTAGGTGAGGTTTCATGGGACAGACCCACTTCTTCAGACCATAGCCAGGTCTGGCTATGGTCTGAAGAAGTGGGTCTGTCCTATGAAAGCTCACCTAATAAACTATTTTGCTAGTCTTTAAAGTGCTACTTGACTGCTTTTTGTTTTGATAGTGTATAGACTAGCACGGCTTCCTCTCTGTTACTACAGCAGCAAAGAAAGTGATTCTCAGCTGCCATGCCCCAGATATTTTGCTGGGGCGTTGGTTAAAGAATAGACTTAAGAAACCCTCATCATCCACACTCCTTGCAGCAGCTCAGGTTTCAAGACCAGAGGGATCCCCTAGTCCGACCTTCTGTGTAACACAGGCTAGAGAACTGCCCCCAAAGAACCCCCAGAGCAGAGCTAGAGAGAAACATCTAGTCTGAACTTAAAAATGGTCAGTGATGGAGAATCCGCCATGACCCTTGAAAATCCAGCTACCCACTGCAGTACTTAGACTGTCATCAAGTCACCCCCTTAACTCTCCCTTTGTTTAGCTAAATTGATGGAGCGCTTTGGCAACGTTTACCCTGTAATTAGACACCCGCCCATGTCAGCTGACTCAGGGCTGTTTAATTATGGTGTAGATGTTTGGGCATGTGCTGCAGGCCAGGTGCACACACCCTGCAAGGCGGGAGGGTCCCAGAACTGCAGTCTGAGCCTTAATAAAAACACTGCAATTCACCAGCCCAGTAAGTCGGCTCTAGGCTCTTCACTGCAGTACAGACATACCCTTTGAGTCTCTCGCTATAAAGCACATTTTCTAACACATTCTGATTCTTCTCTGAACCCTCTACAATTTCTAAGCCTCCCTGGTAAGGTTCCCATGCCAGTGTGGCCTGGTCCATCCCGGCTTGGCTTGTAAGGTCCGATGAGCTCGCAAGACAATCCAAACCACCACTCGGAGCATACGAACTAATCCCCGCTTCCCCGAAAGCAGCTCTGAGCTGTGGGCCGGTATCCCAATTCCCACCTGCCACAGCAGCTGTTGATGGGTCGTGCTGCGCCAGCGTTAGTCGGATGCGAGCCAACATGCACTCCTTCTCCAAATCCTTCAGCTCCAGGATGTCAATCTGGCGAGCTGCTGTACAGAATAGGGGCATGTGTTTAGGGTGTGCCCAGGGCAGGTCGGATGGTTCACAGACACAGGGGATGGGAAAGCCCCAGCTTTACAGAGCTTACGGTCTAAGAAGTCAAACAGAAGATGACGGAGACGCAACCTACGAGTGACTGAAGACAGCAAACGTGTCGTTATGTAGGATATACATCTACACCGTAATCAGGCAGTGTGACGACAGCACACGCAGGCAGCTTCAACCCAACACGAGACTTGATTATCTAGTTAGATTACAACTAGTGCAGGTGTATTTTTATGTGCTGCAATCACACCTCAGACTGCAGCACAGGGATTCGCTTAGCTGGACAATTCCGCAAGCGGATCATCGGGGGAATCCCACTTTTTAAGGAAGGTCCTGCAGGGGAGAGCGTGGGGAGGTCGCACACGAGGCCAGAAAGGGAGCTCTAAACACCAAGCCTCTCAGAGAAGCTGCAGAACCTGCATTTATGTATGAAACAAACCAAGGGTAGAACATGCTCGGCTGTGGTGAGTAAAGCAACTCTCCATCTCATCCGGAGGGGTACGTTAGGTACTTGTGTAGCCGCCCGACCTTTGACTGTTACCCCCTCTGCCTGCCTACCGTGTTCAGATCACAGCTGATGCAGACTGCAGGACAGGCAGGGCTGGGGGCAATTCTGTGTCAGGATGGCACCTTGCCCAGGCTGCAACACTCAATGAACGTGTAAGTTATAAACATCCTCCATCAGTGAAGCCAAACGTGGACAAGCCACGAGGACCACAAAGATCTTCTAGAGACGCAGTGGGCTGTGCTCTCCACTTAGGGATCTGGACTCGCCTGTGACTCTAGAATTTTGCTGGCAACAACCAGGATTTGCTCTTGATATTTTAAATAAGCGAAGGACTGTTAGAGGATCGGTTTTCAAAATGGCTCCTCTGGGCATCGTACAAATGAACTGCCATGTCCGGGTGTCCCTCTATCAATTTATGGAGTCCTAGGACAGCAGACAATTGAAGAACAGAATTCAATTTGACTGATGGCTCCTTGCTAGTTTTTTAACTTGTACGCAGCATTCAGACAGATGCAGCTAAGATCGTGCACTTCCGTGTGCTTGCTCTGCAGACGCAGTAATGCAACATGGAAAGACGTTGTTATCCTAACTGCTATTTCTGTATTTTTTAAAAATCACTTTGAGGGAATGTCAGGAATGTGAACAGCAAGACCCCAAGGGGGGGTGGAAAAAGGCAACGTACGTTTCTACTGCTACTTCATGCGGTTTGGAGGCTGTGAAAGGAGGGCGCCCTGTCCCAGGCTACCAGCACGCAGCACAACTTTCGAGTCAAAGGCAATGATCGCTGAAATTCAAGAAATATGGAATACATTAGTCACTTACCTGGGACAGCTGCGCACTCCCCATCATGGCTCCTCTTTGGAGATGCTCCTGGGCGCTCATACTGCCAGGAAGAGAAAGGTTTAGTTGAAGCTTGATTTCGAAGGGTAGGCCACTTCCCCTTTCGCACCAGAGCCCCGTTGGTCTGGAAGAGCTGTAGGGCTATTTAGTAACTGCAAAGCTACATCGGGATGGTTCTGGTTACAACAGTGCAGTGCGAGTCTCACGTACTCTCTTGCCACATGGAACCCAGCAGCTGCAGCGACAGCTCAGACACCAGGTGCAAAATGAAGCCTTTGCAGTTAAGAGAACGATCAAAGTTAAGGAGAACGAAGGAAACGAGGTTTAGAATGTATAGTTTTGGCCTTGATGTTAAGCTATCATTCCCCTGTGTGTGCAGGAGACATTCCATCAGTGTTAGAAATCAAAGAGCAAGCCAGCCCCCTTCCTTTGTGAAACGCTTTGGAGGACAATGCCCAGAAAGAACAGCGTGCAGCTAAAACCAGCACAGCACACCCTGAATGGGACTGGACGTGAGTTTCAAGGGAGTTCTTATGACTGCAAGGGTCTGAGGGAGTAACTGCAAGTTACCTGATGGCTTCCATTCTAAACCAGACTTCACATACTAAACTTGCTCCAAAAATTCTCCTTTGGGGGCTACAATGTTCCCTCTTTGCTGTCAAGCAGAAATCCTTTTCTTCCCCGACTCTGAGTGCAAAGAAAATCCATCTCCATGCATGTGTGATAAGGCTGGCAGGGAGGGAGGGAGGGCCCATAAATATTGTTTGCAATGCTTGATTCCTGGCCAGCTGACCAAACCCCACTAACCAGGATGTGTCTTGGTCTCAGCCAAGGTGCAGAAAACTGGGCAAGCTGAGGATTTTCAAGTTTTCTGCTGAACATGGTCAGCGAGCTTCTGACCCTTTCAATCACCGGGAAGTAGCTCTCCTTGCATCACATGGGCCTTGTCTAGGAAAACAAGGGTTTGCTGGTGTAGCTGTTTGCCAGAGCAGCACCAGCCCAAGAGCTTTCTGGGCAGCATAGCTTAGCCCAGCTCTCCCCCATGGTTCCCTCAAGACTGCTGTCTGGACACTCAGCCGCATAACCGTTCCCACTCTAAGGCATTGGCAGCTGTGCTGGCCAGGTTGCAGTTCTCTCTCACTCCACCCAGATGTAGCTGTGCCAATCAAACTGGCAGCACAGACCCCACTCTGCTGATGTTATGAAGCCCAGAAGTTGCCAAGTGGACCCCTGCTGAGTACGAGCAAGGGCTGAGCACGGCAGGCTCGACTCCCCTCAGGCGGAGCCCTGGCCCACTGGTAGGTGCAGCCTCCCTTCTCCAGGCTCCCAACACACAGAGTCAGTCCTGTGTGGGGAGAGCAGCAATAGGGGCGTTTGAGGAGGGCAGCCACCAGTCCCTAGAGTCAACTGCCACCACGTTCGCTGTCCATTTGATCTGTTTCACAGCCACAGGGTTTTTAAATTGGCCGGCCTCATGTTTCCATCCGAAACTCCATGGCATGTGGATTCCAACCCAAGGGAGGGCTGATCCCACCCCAAAGCAGCCAGGCAGGTGAAGAGGAAGTCAAGCCCACCTCCGCCGGCGGAAGGAACTTCTAGTGCTGCAGTCCCGCCCCAGGGCTTGCTGCAGCAGGGGGAGGCACTCAGACGTGCGTCTGAGCTCCCCCTTCTCCCTTGAGAGTGGCCGTGCAGGGGAAGAACAAGTCCTGTCCCCTTCCCAGCCTGGCTGAGAAATGGAGCTAAAACTGCCCCCGTCCACCCACTGGAGTGCTCCCAGCAGAACGAGGGAGATCAGATTGCATAGAGAAGGACTTATTTTACATCCGGGACACATTTTTTTACGGCTGTGAAATCGGCAGGGCCCTTCCTATACGGCCTCATATACTCTATGGTCGCCAGAGCAGCCGGTGAACGCCACCAGGGGCACGACTGCAAGCAGCTTTACAACAAGGAGGTCTGCTACGAAACCGCCAGGTCATAGTTTACACTCAGTTTTAAAACAAGCCAAAGGTTCCCGCTTTCCTACCACCGCTCCAGAAGCCGGCTGCACGATCCAGGCGTATTCCGGGCGGATCAGCCGCAAGCAGTTGATGGCGGCGAGATAGCAGTTCCCTTGTTTCTGAAGCCCCCGGAGCGTGCGTACCTCCCTGCCCAGGCGCATGCCGTACTCAAACATCACCGTCCCAGCTGGGGAAGAAGACATCAATGTTCCAGCCCTGTGGAATTCTCTTCTCATTGGACTCTTCCCCCCCAGGCCCAGGGATTTGCTAGGAGGCACTGGCTAAGCCAAAGAGAGCGGGGACGAGATCCCACAGCATCTGGGCAGATAAACAGCGCATGTGGAGACCACCACACAACTGACTGCGCGAGGTTACAAGATCTACTAGCAGAGCTGTACCAGGCAAAGAGAGCCATGAGGGCAGATACAAGGGACTAGGGACCAGCATTCCCTGTAAGCTGAGTGCTCAGGCGGCCACCCAGGAGATATTCAGGTGCACCCTCCGCCAGCAGCAGCATGTGTTTCTATTGGTGGTGCACCTCCGCGCATGGCTCAGTGCACATAAAATTTATTCTGCACATGGAAGTTAAAACGAGAGGGAACAGCGCGAGGGACATCCACTAGCCTCACCCTTGCGATAGTTGTGCCGGTAGATGTGGAAAGCATACAGCAGCTCGTAGTAATTGTGAGTCATCAGGTCCACGGCGCGAGCTCGGGACTCAATGATTCCCACCACCTAAGAGGAGAGACAGGAGCTTTTCAGCTGGCTTCCCCCTCCCCCAGTTCCTCCCACCCCACCCCACCCCGCAGCCCACGACTGACCTCGTTGTGAAGGTTCACGTAGGGGAACTCCACCAGGTCCTGCAGCTGGGAGCGCTCGCACAGAACCACCACCAGCTGGCGCAAACAGTCCAGCTGCCTAGGAAGAGACAAAGGCACCACTGCTCATGAACTGGGACCGGCAGGAGCTCACAGCTGCACAAGCCTCAGGAGGTTCAGACTGGCGATGAGGAGCGTGGACTTCCCATCCCTTTCGGGCTCCGGCAGAAGGCCCTGTGTTTGACCTCCAGCCAGGCCTTCTGTGGGCGGAAGGGGGTAGGAGTGGAGAAATTTGCAGGAGGCGCGGCTGCAAGCCAGGACCCTGGATGGGGAGTTAGATGCATCCTAGAGAACAGCACTCCCCCTTCCTTCCTTCCTTCCTGGCCAGAAGGTGAGGGATTCAGGCAGAATTCATGCTAGTGAGGCTTCCACGCAATCCTCCGTCCCCACAGGCTTAAGAGAGAACTTCCTAACTGTCAGGGTGGTTAAGCACGGGAATAAATTGCCTAGGAAGTTTTTGGAATCTCCATCACCAGAGAGATCTGAGAGCAGGTTAGACAGACATCAATCAGGGATGGCCTCGAAACTCCAGAGGGTGTTTGGTCCTGCTATGAGGGCAGGGGACTGCCCTTGATGACCTCTTGAGGTTCCTTCCAGCTCTGGTTTTCTATGATCGCGTGGGAAAGCCTCTCAGTGACAGACCGGGAAAGGCAAAGCGATCCCTACCCCTCTTGGGCCTGTGCTCGTCTCCTGCCAGGAACTGGCTTCCTGGACAACAGACAGTCTGCTCAGGCCTGTTGAGCACGGGTTGACAAGAGGGGATCGCAAACTATTTTTGCTGGGAACTCCTGTGAAAATATTGCAGACTGATGGTCATGAATGAGGGCAGGGAAGTGGTTAACCTCTCCTGAGATAACGTGAGTCAATGGAGCGAAATAACTTTGTTTAAACTGAGAACAATTGCAGCTTTTGGGGACTTTTGTCTGCGGACCAGCAGAGACAGTCTGGGGGAGAATGTGTCTCCCAGGCAAGTGAAATGAAAAAATCAGAAATACCTTAACTGTCGCAAAACCAGCCATCAAGGTGCAAGGAGAAGGGAAATAGGTTATGGTAATTTTGAATTTGGTTGGACTGGCTGCTCTGGTTCTCTCTTTTGTGGTGGTGTTTGACTTGAGATTTTTCCCCCGTAATTTTTAAGCTGAATCCCAGGGAATATACTCATCTGTGTGCAACCCATGATTTACTTTTCTCTTGTTTCAGGAATAAATCTGTTTGCAAGCAATGGATCTGATCCGGTGTATTAAGAACAGGCTGGAGTTTCCCCACAGGGAGCATTCCCCAGTGCGCCTGCCTGTGTTAAAGGGGTCCCCAAGGACTGGGGTGGTGGCAGCGATACCCTCCAGGGTGCAGGCGATCTCTGACTCTGGGAAGTTTTAAAGTAAAGCCTTTGTCTAGGCAAAGTGTTTTAAAGATTCTGCAGGAGCCCACTGTCCGCACTCAGAGTGCCAGAGTTGGGAAGGATACCTGGAACTGATGGACCCCACGCCCCCACGTGGCCTTCCACACAGCATGGCCAGCACCAGCAGCGCAGGGGGGGTGGCACGGTATGATATTACAGCTCTTACTTCTTTGCTGCTGCTGCTGCTGGTAATGTTGCCTTCAGAGAGGGGTGCTCAGCTAGCAGCTGCTGCTCTCCAGCCACCGCAAAAGTAAGGGCAGCAATACCACAACCTCCTTTCAATAGCCTTGTGACGTGACAAAACACTGGCTTACAGCAGACCCAGGAATAAACCGGGTTCTAGCTTTCAGGGTGAGGAGGTACGGCAGCCAGGCAGACCCTCAGTCAACCACAGCCAGGCGACACAGCCGTAAACACAGCCCTCTGTCTACACAGATAGGTTCAGTGTAACCCGTTCGGCCACACGTTCACAGGATTTAACCAACACCTTGCTCACCCAGGGCGGACAATGCCTTTGCTGGGCGACGAACCCCCAGCAGTGGCTCCCTTCCCACTGCAGGGCTGATAAGGGTTCTCCAGCTGCTAGCTGCTGAAAGCTAGTCACAGGGACAGCGCTTGCTCCACGACGCTGCTGCCAGCCTGGCAGTCGGCCTCCTGGGTACAAGCAGCACCTCAAAGCAGCAGGAAGGATGAGCTGGAGCCCTGGTTCACGTGCTGGTACAGAGTCCAGCCACCCAAAGCCTGTAGCTGAAACTCAGTCTTGTTCCCATCTCGCACAGTGCTGCGGCGAAAGGCCCCGCGTTGGAATCTGACCAGCCAGCAGCACCCCGAGCAGCTTCTGATGCTGCCCCAAGCTAAGCACCAACATCCCACCAGAGGGCTGTTGACGTCCTGCCCGGACAGACTTCTGAGCGAGCGAGACAGGTGTAAAGCACCGTTCAAACCACAGAGCTGTGGGATGCATGGCTGTTACCTGCCAGAATCTGGATTCTGGGTTAAGGCCTCATACGCTTGGCTATTGTGCCCTAAATCCAAGTGATGTTTGAAAATGCATGTCCTCAAGGTAGCCTAAAACATGAGAGAGCATAACTCAGGTCAGTCAACATTACCTATGCCAATTAAGATACATTCTTGTGCCAGCAATAGTGGCTGCGCGGAAAAATACCCAGTGCCTGAGCAGAAAAACTTTTAATGCCTACCTGGCTCCTCCAATCATCAGCTGCTTCTGTTATTGCTAGGGTAGCTAACTGGATGACCAGTTCAGGTAACCCAATAATATCCAGCAATCGCAGGACCTAGAGAGAAGATGGACACTGATATACCCCAAACCAGAATCTAAGAACAGGGAGAAGTTTGTTTTACCATGAAAAAATTATTTCCACAGTCAC
This sequence comes from Carettochelys insculpta, assembly GCF_033958435.1. Lineage (NCBI taxonomy): Eukaryota > Metazoa > Chordata > Testudines > Carettochelyidae > Carettochelys > Carettochelys insculpta. The sequence goes on along the minus strand of NC_134142.1, from coordinate 121,790,016 downwards.
TGAACTCAGGAAGAGACACAAAAGAATTGGCCGACAGTTACAAAATAAATCATCTCATCTTTGTTTTCTGGCAGATGGCAAAAGAGGAAGATTTCAGCCCCAGAGAGGGCTAGGGTAAGTGATGGACTAGGATCAAATCACAGTTCTGTGAAACACACCAGTGCTGTGACCCACAGTCTAAACTTCTCTCTCCCATTTTGGTTATACGCCCTTGTGAGTGCAAAATTCCCAAAGAACAAACCGTTAAAGAAAGTGCGGGGAGACTTTTTTGGGTTGGAGGCCACGCAAGTGAGAAAAGAGAAACACTATCCTCACTGACATAGTCCCTGACTGAAAAACAAAAATAAAGGAGACACTCCCCTTCATACACCAGCCCCAGAGCCTAGGGGATCCGAGGCTGGTACATTCTGTGGGCACCATAGAGTATGGGGTAGGGCCAAAAATGGGAGGCTCAGTGTGGGAAGGGGCTGCCAGAAGAGGGGTTCGAGTTTGAGTGGGAGCTTGCCTGAGTGACACCCATGCGGGGCCCACGAGGTTCTGCACCCTTCCCCCACACTGCCCCCAGGCACCACCCTCCACTGCTCTGAGGGGCTGGAATTCCTGCCCATCAGAGCAGCAGCATAAAGCATCCAACCCTGCTTCTCCTCCCCTTTCTCCAGCTTCATACCCCACTCCACACCCTCCCAAACCCAGGCTTACATGGCTCCAGCACACGAGGCTCAGGGCTCCCCACCCGGCTGTGGGCCAGATACTGGGAAGGGGCACCCTAAGCCTCAGGCAAGCTGCAGACCAGATCCAGACTGCAGGCCAGCAGTTCCCCACCCCTGCCTTCGAGCAAGGGCAAGCCTCTCACTGCGGGTGTGCAGACTGGAACGGCAGCAGTGGAAGATGCAGACTGCTCCATTCACCTCAATGGGCATAGGACAAGGCACATGCCAGGGCACTTACTCGCCACTCCTGGGCTCCCTCTTACACTTCTCCAGGTGCCCTAAAGCACCCGCCGGCCCCTACTCAGCTGCCACAACCTCCACCCTCCCCACCACCTGGATAACTGGTTTGTACTGCGGTAAGTGCCCAGGAGCCCGAGTCATGGAAGAGTCCCCAAGGCGCTGTACAGGGGGAACAAAGACACAGCCCCTGAATCACAACCGCCATTGAAGTAGCTACCCCACTGCAGTTATGCAGACAGCAGAATTCACAGACTCAGGCCAGAGACTCTCACCTAGTGATTCCTGCCTGGAGCCCACAACGGTTCCTCTCTCAGGACGGTGCACGGAGTCTTGGTGAAAAGCATCAAGCGACACATTCCCCATCACATCCCCAGGTCAGTTACGCCAAAAGATAATCACCCTCACTGTGACACACTGAACCCAGGCAGTCCTGACTAGGGATAAGGGCCAGTTTCCAACCAGTGGCACTCGCTCTGCTTGTGTGTGACTGATGAAAACCCTCTGCCATCGCTTCTTCGTGCGGATTAGCCTCCAAGAACCAAGTCACCACTAAACCTTTTCCTGGATCATTTAAATAGACTGAGCTTCTGTAAGTCTCCATCTAAGGCCGTTTCTCCCAATCACTCTTGGAGTTTACTGAAAGCTACAGAGCAGATGACTCACGTGCATTTAATATCAGATGCACATTACAAAGGCGACTGCGCTGACCTGCTTCATTCCAGAACAATGCCGACGCTTAGAGGGGTAGCCGTGACAGTCTCTAAAGCACCACAGGTCTCCTTGTCAGAGTAGCAGAGGTATTGGGACATAGGCTTCTAGGGCCGGAGCCTGCTTTGTTGGATGCATCAGAGGAAGTTGCTCCCCCCACCAGATTACGCCCCAATAAATCTGTGAGTGTTTAAGGTGCCACAGGGAATTATTACCCCATTCGCAGCAGCAGTCAGAGATTTCCACTCTGCGAAAACTGGAGTCCTTGCTGCAGAACAGATCTCTTCCCTGTCGAGGGGCTAAACACGGCTCCTGTTCCAACGCAGATCATTTTGTGCCCCCCACCGCAGAAGCTGGATTTAAGTCTTTAACACAGCTAGAGAAAGGCCTGAAGCATGAAGACCGTCTGCATGGGACACAGAAAGTGCCACCTTGTGGCACTGTCACACCAGCCATACCTTGTCATAATACTGCAGGCGCGGGGTGGAAACCATCTCGCCATCCTCGGCTCGGATCAGCCTGTCCAAGAACTCTTCTTTGCCAACTTCTGATGCAGCCTGACAGAAACAGTCCAGAGCCTGGAAGAAAAATAAAGCTGCCAGGCACTCCCTGCCTCTGGCGACTGATTCAGTCCAGAACGAAACTTGGTTCTGTGCCAGGCTGAGCAGGGTCACCACAGGCCAGTCCCTTAACCCTGAGCACGTCCTTAGGCTTCCCAGGGGTTTAAAAACAACCTTCCCCTGCCCCTTCCCCGCCTGAAGGAGGAATAGTTTAACCCGGTTTATATATTTGCTTGCTCCTTTACACGCGCGTCGAGGAGCGAGCGGGTGTTAGAATCCAAGGCAAAGCTATGCTAAAGAAATGAGCTCTGCGTTTTTCTGAGCAATGCATCTCTGAGCCTGCGGAGCAGACAGTAGTCAGCGGCCCAGTAGGTATGACAGCATGGTTCTGCATAGCCACCACCGAACCCCGCAGACAGAGCACGCTCTACGCTCAGCAACGGTGAAGCTATTTTGTACCTTGTGTCCCTCGCCCATAACCAGGTAACACCTTCCCATCAAGAAGCGGCAGGAGCCCACGTTCACGTGACACCAGGGCTGCAGCAGGCGAATGTATTCCTAAGAGGCAAAGGCATCCTCAGATCAGACACACAAAAGCTTTGGCATTCCCTCAACACCAGGGTCATGAACCCACGTGCGCCTGTATTCCTCCAAGACAGTCCCTGCTGTCCCTGAGAAACAAACTGGGGATTTCAGCTTTGGATTCCCACAGTGCTACTTCGGTGGCAGGTGGTAACTACAGCGCCACAGATGGACGCAGAGCTACAGCGTGACTGTGTTCTGAACCCATTTCCAGACCTTAATGGAAAGTACAAAGGGTATTATCAATGGAGGGCCCAGCAATAACCCTAGCAAACTGCACCTATGTGCTTCCGTTCTGGAGGCCGTTGTGTTTGGAGAATGGGATGAAAAGCCATTTTGATCTGGCTGAGTGAAAAGGGGCCAACAGCAATATTCTCTAAGTTTTCCATCCATAGGTGGGATAAAATTTATGTGCCCTGAGGCATACGGGGATGTGCACCACCCATAGAAACACAGGCTGCTGGCTGTAGGCGCTCTGCTAATCAGCTGGGCAGCATTTGAATCTCTTCTGAGTGGCTGCCCCAGCGCTCAGCTCACAGGGAATGCTGGTCAACACACATTTGATCAAGCTCACACCTAATAAGGGGATAAATCTCCCCCTCTTCCCCAGCTGCAAGCACTGGACACAGGCATAGCCCGGCTCCCATCACATTCACTGTGGCAGGACGGCCCACAATGAGGATCTGGCAGACAGCATACAGGTGGGTCAGGAGTACTTCAGTGCATACAGACACACACCCAAGCAGCCTAGCACAGTGCTCCCAACGCTGTTCAGGGTGGCAAGCCGTTCACTCACCAACTCTCACGTCACATTTTTTTCTTTTATAATAAATGTGTCTGCGACAGCAGCAGGTCTGTGTATTGCTGCGCATGTTTCAAGAGCTTGGCAGTGGACGCGTGATCTTAGGAGGTCAGAGCATGCTGCGATGGAACAAGATCCTCTGCTTTAGATGGGTATACAAGGTCTCACAGCCCTCTCCCCACAACTTGCTTTGAGGAACCCCTGGTGTTAACAATCTATGTTCCCTGTAAGCTAAGCACTTGGGCGGCTGCCCAGGAGAAATTTCAGTTCCACCCCTCTGACAGAGCGCCGAGCCCTGGCAGCGTGTGTTTCTATGGGTGGTGTATGTGCGCACATAATATTTATTCCGCAAATGGATGGAAATGTTTCTCACAACCCCATGGACAAGAAATACTCGCTCAGCTGAGGTCCAGCTGCTCTCTGATCCTGCAACATCCATTGTCCTGCCAGATGAGGGACGGTGCCAGACGAGAGCTTGCAGGATAAGGGCGTTTCAACCTGTACATCCACTGAGGTTGCTCCAAATTTACATTCGTATAAACCAAGACTACAGGTAACATGTAAGACTTCAGGTAGAGGAGGTCAGGGACAGGGCTATTTTCGAACAGATATCAAACACATGTTGAATCTCTTCCTGCTGCCCTTCCTGAGACATGAATAAGGTAGCAGCCCTGCAGAAAAAGAATGTGTGATGGTGCAATTCAAGACCACAGCATCATACAAGCACAAGGAGGCAGAAATCAGCTGGCACAAACAACCCGGCCACTTCGCGAATGCTTTGCACCTCTGACTATCTTTTAGACCGTTTGGCTACCGGGCTTTTTACACACAAACTGCAGCAGACTGATGGCTGCCCCCAGGGGCAGTCCAGTTTATACACACACAGGTGCTGATCCATTCCCCAGACGTAAGCAGCATCAGGGACAAAGAGCCTATTGCAGCTATACTGAAATGTACACAAGAATAGGTGTGGCATGAATAATTCAGCAGCAACTGGCCTCCGCACTCACTACACATTCACCTTCCGCATCAGCGTGCAGTACAAGACAGCTGCCGTGTTTTAGTGTAGAAGAGTCAAAGAATTCAGAGTTGTGACACCAAGAGCAATGGCTATGGGGGAAAAAAAAACCTTTCGGCGCAAGAGCCTGACGTTACAGAGCCGAAGAAAATTCTGAGAACCGAGTACTGCACAGAAGAGCACCTGAAAATAGTAGCTCATGCTGAAGACAGTCTCTCATTTGCACTACTACAGGGTGAACCTCCCTCATCCGGCACCCTGGGGACTTGATTAGTGCAGGACAAAAGGAGGTCAATATTGTCTAGCAACATTACCAACCCTTCCACTGCTTACTGGGCTCTTAGATGACATTTAAGGGTAAGTTAGTGCTAAATAACAGCACAGAACACAGAGCCGGGCCTGGTGGCTGGAAACAAATTTGATGGGACTACAAGAAACTTGGCCACACCCAAGATAAGCGGTCACCTGGCTAACTAAAATCATGCCAGATGATGGAGTGTGCCGGACGAGAGTGTTCCGGATTAGAGAGGTTCCACGTGCACCAGCATGCTGAAAGCAGCAGGTGGTGAAAAGATTTGCTTATCTGACATATCCTGGGCACTGAGTTTGGCCCAGGGGTGTTTTCAGCATACTGCTCACTATCCAAAGTTACAGCTCTCGATTGGGCTCACAGAAGAAGGCAAAGATCGAATCTTGAATCATAGAGCACTAGGACTGGAAGGGACCTCGAGAGGCCATCAAGTCCAGCCCCCTGCCCCAATGGCAGGACCAAGTACTGTCTAAACCATCCCTGATAAACATCTGTCTAACCTGTTCTTAAATATCTCCAGCGATGGAGATTCTACCACCTCCCTTGGCAATTTATTCCACTGTTGGACCACCTTGACAGTTAGGAACTTTTTCCTAATGTCCAACCTAAACCTCCCTTGCTGCAGTTTAAGCCCATTGCCTCTTGTTCTATCCTCAGAGGCCAAGAAGAACAAGTTCGCTCCTTCCTCCTTATGACACCCTTTTAGACACCTGAAAACCGCGATCATGTCTCCCCTCAATCTTCTCTTTTCCAAACTAAACAAGCCCAATTCTTTCACCTTCTGTCATAGGTCATGTTCTCTAGACCTTTGATCATTCTTGTTGCTCTTTTCTGGACCCTTTCCAATTTCTCCACATCTTGAAATGCGGTGCCCAGAACTGGACACAATACTCCAGCTGAGGCCTAACCAGCACAGAGTAGAGTGGAAGAATGACTTCTTGTGTCTTGCTCACAACACACCTGTTAATGCATCCCAGAATCATGTTTGCTTTTTTTTGCAACAGCATCACACTGTTGACTCATATTTAGCTTGTGGTTCACTATAATCCCTAGATCTCTTTCTGCTGTAGTCGTTCCTAAACAGTCTCTCCCCATTCTGTATGTGTGAAACTGATTGTTCCCTCCCAAGTGGAGCACTTTGCATTTGTCCTTATTAAACTTCATCCTGTTTACCTCAGACCATTTCTCCAATTTATCCAGATCATTTTGAATTATGACCCTATCCTCCAAAGCAGTTGCAACCCCTCCCAACTTGGTCCCATCTGCAAACTTAATAAGCATACTTTCTGTGCCAATATCTAAATCGTTGATGAAGACATTGAACAGAACCCGTCCTAATACAGACCCCTGTGGAACCCCACTTGTTATACTTTTCCAGCAGGATTGAGAACCATTAAAACTACTCTCTGGGTATGGTTATCCAGCCATTTATGCACGCACCTTACAGCAGCCTCATCTAAATTGTATTTGCCTAGTTGTTTGATAAGAATACCTGGAGAGACCGTATCAAATGCTTTACTAAAGTCCAGGTATACCACATCTACCGCTTCTCCCCTATCCACAAGGCTCGTTATGCTATCAAAGAAAGCTATCAGATTAGTTTGACAAGATTTATTCTTTACAAACCCATGCTGGCTGTTTCCTATCACCTTACCACCCTCCAAGTGCTTGCAGATGATTTCTTCAATTACCTGCTCCATTATCTTTCCTGGCACTGACGTTAAGCTGACTGGCCTGTAGTTTCCTGGGTTATTTTTATTCCCCTTTTCACAGATGGGCACTATATTTGCCCTTTTCCAGTCTTCTGGAATCTCTCCTGTCTCCCATGATTTTCCAAAGATGATAGATGAAGGCTCAGATACCTCCTCTATCAGCTCCTTGAGCATTCTAGGATACATTTCATCAGGCCCTGGTGACTTGCAGACGTCTAATTTTCCTAAGTGATTTTTAACTTGTTCTTTTTTTTATTTCAACTTCTAACCCTACCCCTTTCTCACTAGCATTCACTATGTTGGGCATTCCTTCATCAGACTTCTCAGTGAAGACCGAAAGAAAGAAGTCACTGAGCATCTCTGCCATTTCCAAGTTCCCTGTTACTGTTTCTCCCTCCTCACCGGGCAATGGCCCTACCCTGTCCCTGGTCTTCCTCTTGTTTCTAATATATCTAGAAAAAGCCTTCCTCTTTCCCTTTATGCCTGTAGCTAGTTTGAGCTCATTTTGTGCCTTAGCCTTTCTAATCTTTCTCCTGCATTCTTGTGTTGTTTGCCTATATTCATCCTTTGTAATTTTTCCTTGTTTCCATTTTTTATGCAATTCCTTTTTTATTTTGAGATCATGCAAGATCTCCTGGTTAAGCCAAGGCAGTCTTTTTCCATATTTTCTATCTTTCCCACACAGCGGGATAGCTTGCTTTTGGGCCCTTAATAATGTCCCTTTGAACAACTGCCAACTCTCCTCAGCTGTTTTTCCCCTCAGTTTTGCTTCCCATGGGACCTTACCTACCAGCTCTCTGAGCTTACCAAAATCTTCCTTCCTGAAATCCATTATCTCTATTTTGCTGTTTTCTGTTCTACCCTTCCTTAGGATTGTGAACTCTACGATTTCATGATCACTTTCACCCAAGATGCCTTCCACCTTCAAGTTCTCTACCAATTCCTCCCTATTTGTTAAAATCAAATCTAAAACAGCTTCCCCCCGGTAGCTTTTTCAACCTTTTGGAATAAAAAATTGTCTCCAATACAATCCAAGAACTTACTGGATAGTCTGTGCCCTGCTGTATTAGCTTCCCAACATATATCTGGATAGCTGAAGTCCCCCATCACCACCAAATCTGGGGCCCTGCTTGACTTTGTTAGTTGTTTAAAAAAAGCCTCATCCACCTCTTCCATCTGGCTAGGTGGCCTGTAGTAGATGCCTAGCAGGACATCACCCTTGTTTTTACCCCTCTTAGTCTAACCCAGACTCTCAACACGTCCATCTCCTACATCCATCTCCACCTCAGTCCAAGTGTGTACATTTAATACACAAGGCAACACCTCCCCCCTTTCTTCCCTGTCTATCCTTCCTAAGCAGGCTGTACCCTTCAATACTAACAATCCAATCATGTGTATTATCCCACCAAGTTTCTGTGATGCCAATGATGTCATAGTTATATTTCATTTATTAGCATTTCCAGTTCTTCCTGCTTATTACCCATACTTCTTCCACTTGCATACAGGCATCTAAGGTATCGATTTGATCTTGCCTCCCTGTTTTGCCCTGACCCTCTTTTTACTCTGACATTGTTGCCCATGCTGCCTCCCATTTCTGACCCATCACCCAGGTTTCCATGTTCTCCAACTTACCTGTGGGCTTTGCTCCCCTCCTCCCATCGAACCTAGTTTAAAGTAAGATTTATAATAAACCACACACAGGTCCCACTGAGATTTGAACTCAGATCACAGGATTCAGAGTCCTGAGTGCTGACCCTTACACCATGGGACCTGAGAAGTTCACTTGTTTACACTGTTGCATTAGAGTGAACAGGGAGCACCAGGATGAACTAGGTATCAGGTGCCTGTGGGTTCAGATGACTGAGTTCTAGTTACATGACTACACTGTAATGTTATCAAACTCCAAACAAGGGAGAATGCCACATGCCTACAGAGTTCTGCTTTAGAACAAGACCTGAGACGCAGAACTCCTACCCAACAAACCACACAGAGCCAGTGCAAGGCCTCCTTTCCGGCTGTACTGAAAACAACTAAAGATCTACAGTGCTTTATCAGGGATTTACAACCCATCCTGGACAATGATCCCCCACTTTCACAGGACTTGGGAGGCAGACCAGTCCTTGCCCACAGACAACCTGCCAACCTGGAGCAAATCCTAACCAGCAACTATACACCGCACCACAGTCACTCTAACTCAGGGACCCATCCATGCAACAAACCTCGTTGCCAGCTCTGCCCACATATCTACACCAGCAACACCATTACAGGACCTAACCAGATCAGGCACACCATCGTGGGTTCATTCAGCTGCACATCTCCAATATAATTTATGCCCTCATGTGCCAGCAATGCCCCTCAGCTATACACATCGGACAAACTGGACAGTCTCTACGTAAAAGAATAAACGCACACAAATCAGATATCAGAAATGGCAATATACAAAAACCCGTAGGACAGCACTTCAATCTCCCAGGCCACACAGTAGCAGACTTAAAAGTAGCTATCCTACAGCAAAGAAATTTCAGGACCAGACTCCAAAGAGAAATTTCTGAGCTACAATTCATCTACAAATTTGACGCCCTCAGCTCAGGCTTAAACAAAGACTGGGAATGGCTGGTTAAATACAGAAGCAGCTTCCCCTCCCTTGGTGTTCACACCTCCAGATCAACTGCTGGTCGTAAGCCTCACCCTTCCTGACTGAGCTAACCTTGTTATCCCCAGCCTTGCTCTGGCTTATTTATACCTGGCCCTGCAGATTTCCAAGACCAGCATCTGATGAAGTGAGTCTGTGCTCATGAAAGCTCATGCTCAAAACTTTTCTGTTAGTCTATAAGGTGCCACAGGACCCTTCGTTGCTGCAACTAAAGATCTAAACTTCTGCAGAGACCATCTTCCACTACTTGCTTCACAGAATCTGTACCATGTTGTAATTCCGTTTACTGATGTTATCAAAGAGCAACTGCCAAATGACTATCTTCTTAACCTCTGGCTGTCTTGGGATCAGCATTTATGAGCGACAGAAGAATGAGGAAGAGGTTTAATATGTATTAACTTTTTATGTTCCACCCCTTTGATAGCCACTATTTCCTCCATGCTCATCCGTTGTTAATTCCAGCAGGAGTGGATAAACAGTGTTCAGAGCCCTTCCATTACTTATACTTAAAAGAGCAATGGAGGTATCAGTCGGTCTGTGGCTGGTCCTAGGGGGGGACATCTCAACCAGGATTTCATCCCAGGGCCGGTGAAGGCAAGAGGGGTCAGCGGTGTAGCTAGCCCTGAATTGTAATGGAAAGACCTTCTCACGCAAGAGGGGCTGAGAGAACACGGCTGTGAAACCCTCTTTAACATACTTTCCTATCAGGTTGTCCCTCCACCTCCACTAAGACTGTCTGGCTTTCTGACTCTAGCTGGTTAGAGAGAGACTCGGTCACACCTAAGCTAGTTTCTGGTCACCAGCTGTTCCTCCCTCCACCCACCCCCGCCCCCCACAGGATCTTTCCTGGTTGCAAGAGTAAGAGCACCAGACAAGTTCTTCATGTGGCAAGCACTGCTGCTAAAGAGGGAAAAATCAATCACCGTGTGTTCAGGGTGCTCACCTGCAGCTGGGTGTACTGACAGCTGCCCATCAGGCATTCCGGGAAGAGGAACCCAGGGTTACTGGGCCATCTGAACATTAGATAAGGAACAGAGCAATTCGTCCATGGTCAGGGAAGAGCTTTGAGAACAGGCTTGAAAGGTATAAGCCTCTGGTGCTTGGCATTTGTACGTGTTCTTTCCTGTCCTAAGCCAAAGGGTAGCCCATCACCTCAGATACCACCACCAGACCCCATCCTGCCTCTATGCCACACGTTTCAAACCCAACGGCCTAAATGCCACTTGTGAGCATCTAGCAGGCGGCCTGATCTTGAGATGTTCTGAACACCCACAAATTATACTGGAGAGAACTGGAATCAGGTCACGCTTACTCAGGGGGATAAACACAGATACTAAAGCCCACGATCAATAGCTTTGGCCTCATTCATCGGGGAAGACTCCACACAGTCTCCAAGGAGACGGTACAATGCAACAGTGGGCGAGAGCTGCCCCTTCTCTCTGGGGTAATCACTCAAGGATACAAGAGAGGCAGGAGCTCGGCGGTAACCGCAGTGATCAGGTGAGGCCAATTCAATCTTGTGTCGCTCAGCGCGGTGCCAGACTGGGAGAAGAGGTGAGAGATGATGTGTTTTCGAGCCACTTCCTGGAAAAAGAGCTCCACGATGGTCTGAGGGCTGGACACTACAGAGAAAGGAAAGAAGAGCTCGCGCGCTCCAGAGACACAGCACAGACAACACCGCACCCTGTGCTCATCACAAAGGGTCCAGGCTACTCGTACACCCAACGTTTAACGCTAACGTACACCCCTGGGGTGGCGGCGTTCTGCCGGGGGTACATCAGCTCATCTTGATATTTGCCTGGTTCTGCCACAGGCTACATAAAAAGCACTAGTGAAGACAGTACCAGGGACGTTAACAGGGAACCAGTAATCCTAATGGGTGAGGCTTACCAGCTGCGGGTAACCGGCAAGGGCTGCAGCAGTCCCCCACCTGCCAGGGGCTGCTCCAGGGCTCTCTACAGGCAGCGAGGTGCTCCAGCCCAGCCAAAGTGCACCCCCATCCACAGCCGGGGGCCCCACTCTAGCTCACCCGCCCCTCCCCTGACTGAATCAGTTAAAAAGCTTTAACCAGTTGACTGAACAGGATGTTACATTCCTAGTCAGTACAAACTAAAATCTCCCCACGGACAATGACTTGTTCATATTGCTGCGTCCACCCTAATGGTTTACAAGGACCTAAAAGAATATTATGAGGAGGAGGAGAAGGAAGAATTGTTCTCCTGGGCCTCTGAGGAGAGCACAAGGAGCAATGGGCTTAAACTGCAGCAGGGGAGGTTTAGGCTGGCAATGAGGAAAGACTGTCCGGGAGTGGGGGGTTCGAAACGGGAATAAGTTGCCTGGGGAGGCTGTGGAATCTCCATCCCTGGAGATATTTAAGAGCAGCTTAGACAGACACCTCTCAGGGATGGTCTAGAGGACTCGGTCCTGCCAGGAGGGCAGGGAACTGGACTCGATGACCTCTCCAGGCCCCTTCCGGTTCTAGTGTTTTAGGAGTCTACGTACAGACATGCAAGTAGGGTACTGACAGTTGATTTTTCCAAACAGGCGGTAAAATAGGAAATTAGCCACACTAGTCCTGAGACGTTGCCTGTGATGCTTGTGTATTGGTAAGTCCAACTTTGTAAGCAAGTCATTTTTAAGGGAGGTGATACTTAGGGGAACACAAGATGGCTCAGACTCCTCTCAGGGCTTCAGCAGTCTGGGAAGTCTGAGAGCCACGGCTCCAACACACTGAGCCAATGGTTTTGGATTACTCTTAACACCTCATAGACTCAGATTAAGGTCAGAAGGGGCCAGCGTGATCCTCTACTCTGACCCACTGCATGTCACTGGTCACAGACCCTCCCCAGTCCTCTCCCAGAATAGGCCTCTAATCTTTGGTTGCGCTACTGAAGTCCTCAAATCACGATTTCAAGACCTCACGTTATGGACTACCCCCCATTTATTCTAGTTCAAACCAAATGAGATGGCTTCCCTCCCCTCCCGTTGCTGGCATCCAGGAGTCCATGAGCCAAGTTTTACTCCTACTCTCTGGCAAGCCAGCGGCCGCCAAATGAGTGAGGCTTCCCATCCGACTGTCCCCCAGGGGTCTGTCCTGGGACCCACCCTATCTAACACATTCATAGAATCATAGAAGAGTAGGACTGGAAGGGACCTCGAGAGGCCATCGAGTCCAGCCCCCTGCCCTCATGGCAGGACCAAGCACTTTCTAGACCATCCCTGAAAGCCATCTATCTAACCTCTTCTTAAATATCTCCAGTGATGGAGATTCTACCACCTCCCTTGGCAATTCGTTCCAGTGTTTGATCACCCTGACAGTTAGGAACTTTTTCCTAATGTCCAACCTGAACCTCCCCTGCTGCAATTTCAGTCCATTGCCTCTTGTTCTATCCTCAGAGGCAAAGAAGAACAAGTTCCCTCCCTCTGCCTTATGACACCCTTTTAGATACCTGAAAACTGCTATCATGTCCCCCCTCAATCTTCTCTTTTCCAAACTAAACGAGCCCAATTCTTTCAGCCTTTCTTCATAGGTCATGTTCTCTAGACCTCTGATCATTCTCATTGCTCTCCTCTGGACCCTCTCCAATTTCTCCACATCCTTCCTGAACCGTGGTGCCCAGAACTGGACACAATACTCCAGCTGAGGCCTAACCAGCACAGAGTAGAGCGGGAGAATGACTTCTCCTGTCTTGTTCACAACACACCTGTTAATGCATCCTAGAATCATGTTTGCCTTTTTCGCAACAGCATCACACTGTTGACTCATATTTAGCTTGTGGTCCACTATAACCCCTAGATCCCTTTCTGCTGTACTCGTTCCTAGGCAGTCCTTTCCCATTCTGTATGTGTGACGCTGATTGTTCCTTCCTAAGTGGAGCACTTTGCATTTGTCCTTATTAAACTTCATCCTGTTTACCTCAGACCATGTCTCTAATTTGTCCAGAACATTTTGAATTATGACCCTATCCTCCAAAGAAGTTGCAACCCCTCCCAGCTTGGTATCATCTGCAAACTTAATAAGTGTACTTTCTATGTCAATATCTAAATCGTTAATGAAGATATTGAACAGAACCGGTCCTAAAACAGACCCCTGCGGAACCCCACTAGTTATACTTTTCCAGCAGGATTGAAAACCATTAATAACTACTCTTTGGGTACGGTTATCCAGCCAGTTGTTCACCCACCTTATAGTAGCCCCATCTAAGTTGTATTTGCGTAGTTTATTGATAAGTATATTATGTGAGACCGTAAGCAATCTAGAGAAAGAGGTCAACAGCAAGGTGAGAAAACTTGCAGGCAATACAAAATTATTCCAGTGTGGGCAACAAAATGGCAGATGAAAATCAATGGTGACAAATGCAAAGCAACACATATTGGAAAACGAGCTCTGCTACACATATAAAACAATGGGGTCTAAATTAGCTTGTCCCACTCATGAGAGATCTTGGAGTTCTTGTGGATAGTTCTCTGAAAACATACATTTAATGTACAGTGAATATCAAAAAAGCTAACAAATGTTGGGAATCATTAAGAAAGGGATGCACAGAAAACATCTTATTGCCTCTTTGTAGAGTCAGGGTGTGCCCACATTTTGAACAGTGTGTTCAGATGTGGTCGCTCCATCTCAAAAAAAGATATACTGGAATTGGAAAAATATCAGAAAGGGCAACAAAAATGATTAGGGGGCATGAAATGACTGCCACTTGAGAAGAGAGAGATAAGACTGGGACTTTTCTGCTTGGAAAAGAGATATTCCCCCTTCAGTCATGACTGATGTCTATAAAATCATGACTGGTGTGGAGGACGTCAATCAGGAAAAAAGTTATTTGCTCCTTCCCATAACACAAGAACTGAGGGCGAGGGATAGCTCAGCGGTTAGAACTTGGCCTTATAAACCCAGCACTGTGAGTTCAATCCTTGAAGGGGAAACTTTTCAAGGGTTAGCAGCCGGTGATAGGCCCTGCCATGAGTGCAGGAGACTGGACTGTTCCGATATGATGAAGAACTAGGGGTCACCAAGTGAAATAAATAAGCAGCAAGTTTAAATCAAGCTAAAGAAAGTAGTTCTTCACACAGCTCAGTCAACCTGTGGAACTCCTTGCCAGAGGATGTTGTGAAGGGCAGGAATTTAACAGGCTTAAAAAAAAAAAAAAAAAGCTAGATGAGCCCATGGAGGGTAGGTACATCAGTGGCTCTTGGCCAGCCTAGGCAGGGATGATGTCCCTATCCTCTGTCAGTCAGTGAGGAACAGGGGATGATCCACTGGGTGATTCCCTGTTCTGTTCATCCCTCTGGAGCACCTGGCACTGGCCACTGTCAGAAGACAGGACACTGGCATAAATGCACCTTTGGTCTGACCCAGCATGGCCATTGTTACATTCTTACTAGCCAGTGGAAGTGAAGCCCATGGACTGCTAGATCCCACCAAAAGGGGGAGAAGTTGGACACAGAATCCAGATTTCCAACACACCAGAGCTGAAGCGTAACCCTTTAGATGCAACAGGCTCCTTCTGACAGGCAGTGTGGCTAAAACAGAGCTATGCTGTCAGCACAAAGGGGGTAATTCAAAAACAGTGTTTAGCATGTTGTACATCTTCCTCTAGAGGCTGGATAACAGAAAGGGTAACAGCCTGTTCCTGCTGCTAGTTACTGTAGTTAACTGTCACCTGAGTGGCAGAGGTCACTGCTATCGGGCTCAATGTTTGAACCCTGCTGATAAGAGGAAGGGGCTTCGGGGATTACATTTAAAAACTATACTCAAAGAACCTTAGTTAAGTTACAAATTCACACGTGAAAGTTGGATAACACTTGAATAGTGGCTTGGCCCCATGCAATTTTTGCGATCCATCATAACAACTTCAAGAGAATGGGGGATGAATATACTGAGACAGGTCCCTTGAAACTGGGCACCCAAGAACCTCACAAAATCATTAGTCACATCTGACAGCACAGGCCTGATGTTAGAAGTAAGAGCTGAAAACGTGGTAGCTCATCTCTTACCTAGTTTATGTGGCGTTAAGGCAGAGGTGTCTGTTAACTCCAGTACCGATAAGTGCTGCAGGTTGGATTCCCTAGAGGAGAAAAATGTAGCTATAAAAGAGAGACAAATGCATCTTGCGACAGTCCTGAAACAAAAAAATTTCAAAAATCAAATGGAGAGAGAAATCGCCGAGCTGAAATTTATTTGCAAATTTGACTCCATGAACCAAGGCTTAAACAGAGACTGGGAGTGGCCCGCAGCTTACAAAGGCGGCTTCTCTGCCCTGGGTGTTAATAGCTCCCCATTAGACTCTGACAATGGGTCATATCCCCCTGTCTGATCTTACTTGTTTTTTCCTATTTTGATATGTACTATTGCTAATGGGCCATTTCCATCTTGCTGAATAGACCCTGTCAGCTCTGGCCCTCCCTTTTACTGGGACCCCACTCTTTAAACACCCCTCTGAAACCCCCCTCCCCCGACTCATGCATCTGATGAAGTGGGTCTTTGCCCACGAAAGCTGATGCTCCAAAATATCTGTTAGATTGTAAGATGCCACAAGACTTCTTGTTCTTGAAATGCATCTAGTGTTACATGTTCTAACGCTGTCCACTGAACGGGCAGAGGTATGACACTCTGACACTGCACAGCAAAGAGACTCAGTACCCAGGGAGCGTTAGAAATGTTCAGGTACTTTCAGCTGCCACCAGCAATACAGCTGGAAACAGAAATGACAATGTGCAGCTGTCACAGGTACTCGGCTTCAGCTCAGATTCTCAAATGACTGCTCCCAGAGCAACTCACTGTTCAGTCAAATTTTATTAAAGAACTAGAGGCCTGGTCGCAGCCCCACGTGCAAATGGAAGATGGGCTGGAAGAAAGTACGAGACAGAAACTTCTTGTAATACACGTCCCAAGTGAATGAGCCAGGCCATGAGCTGGCCCGGGGAGCGGGGAGGCGGGCGGTGAGAAGCTGGGCTGGGCTCTAAGCTGGCCCTTCATCTGCAGGGCATGAATCTTCCTGGGAGAAGCAGCAGAATGAACAATGAACTTACTCCACCCCTCACCCAGTAAGGAGAAAGTGCGACCCAGGAGCTGTGTTAACAGCCTCTTCAACTTACATTTAAGACTCACTTCACACTCGCAGAGAAGTAATTTCTTTGAGATTCTTAAAATAAGACCCCAGGCTGATTTCCCATCTGTCTAAAGGATACTTCATACATCTCAAAGGATTTCTATAAAGCCTGGCAACACACATTGACCAGAGAGAGAGAGAGAAACACCAGCACTTACAGTGTGTCAACTGGAACGTCCGACGCCAAGCGCTGACTCGCCCACCTGATCAGGTAATAAGACAACAGCAAGGGAGAAGTGCGATGAAGCAGGTCCTGCTGAGACTGGAACAGCTGGCCCCCTCCCAGGATCATCTGTGAAGAAACCAAAGCCTCTGTCACAGAACGTCAGCTAGACGGGAAAGAGAGACACTTTCATTCTGCAGCGTTAACACAGACCTGCACCAAACACTGCAAATTCCTTTCATCATATTGGTGCAAGCCTGCATGCGGTCAGTCCTCAACCCCAGCCTGGGTCACTGTGAAAGTTTAACACAGAGGCAAGTCTGGCAAGATTTGAAGGGCATGACACACAAGGAGGGGAGAGGAGGTGATCTGAGTTCCCCAGGGGATGAATAATTTTCTTTCTTCCTTGTTAATTATGAGCAAGACATTTGAGGCTGAAATTGGTCTTAAAACAGCAACACCTCTTCAGCCTGGCCCTTGTGTAAAGTTTTGTTGGTAAAACAATTTCAGTACGGGGTGGGGGGGGGGGTGGGAGTAATTTAAAAAACAGTTACAATGGTAAGAGCTCTCGAGCAGACAGTGAAAAAAGCGCCTTGCTTGGATGTGGCTATTCCCCTTTGTGCGCGAGCACAGCTTACCGGTACAGGTATCCTCTGCACTGACGTGGAACCAAACCAACTGGAGGTTTGGTTTTGATAAGTCTGGTAAACTGGCCACAGGAATTAACCTTGGACCATGTGGCCACATTAAATGAAATTACAACAGAATGATAACCAAATCCAGGTCACCAACTCTCCCATTTAATTCACCGGTTAAACATTCGTGGAGGATAGGTCCACCAATGGATTTCACAGTCCAAGGCGCATTTGTCACAGCTGTGACTTTGGCAGTGCCCGAACGGCGCCACCAACACGAAGAGACTAAGAAAAAGGCAGAGGCAATCGTAGGATGGATTAGGTGAGGCACTTCCTGGAGAGCAAGAGATACATTAATGCCAAGGCACTCTAAGAGCTCCTGTGGAACACAGGGCAGAATTCTGGTCACCTCTTGCAAGACCTATGAATTTCAACTGACCCAGGTGCAGAGAAGAACTACTAGAACAATGAGGAGAATGGATGGGGAGAATTGACGGGCTCAGCTTGTTTGGCCTCCCAAAGGGAAGGCTGATGAGGCATACGACTCTCTCCAACATTTACTGCCTACCAAGGAAGGTGAAGAGTTATTGAAGCTAAAGAAAAACACTGCCACAAGAATAAAAGGATACGAGTTGGCCATCAACAAGCTCAAGCTGGAAATGAGAAGGTTCTGGACCAGCACAGGGGTGAGGTTCTGGGACAGCCTCCCAACAGGTGTCACGGGGGGCAAACAAGTAAGTTTGAAGAGAGCTGGATAAACATATGAATGGGGAGGTATGATGGGGTTGCTGGCGATGGGAGGATCAGGGCATGGCAGCCCTGGGGTCTTTCCTTGTCTGCGTCCCCCCAAAGCTCAGGCAGCAGGGATCTTCCCCAGAATGTGTGGAGGTGTTGGCGTCCTTCCTCTGCAACACGAGATGATGGTGATGGTTGGAAACGGGACAATGCTCTGAGGACACTGGGCATTCTGGCACAGGTGCTGGTCTGAGGAAGAGACAGACCCCGCCTCTACCACCAGCCTGACCTGCAGGATGTTGAGGGCTGCTCACCACGCTCTGTAATATGCGGCTGTCACCTGCCAGGATTCTCTGGGTGCATCAATTGTTTCCCTGGCATTAGAAGCCACTGGGCACACCTCAGTCCCTCTGATTCAACGCTGGAACAAACAGACTAGCCTCCTGCGGGCTGTAATAGTGATGTCGGCCATGGGGTTTCGTGTGCTGCCGCTTGGGAAGGGGCAGGGAGGGGCACTGATTTGTGATACACAGGAGGCCAGAATACATGAGTGGAGCTCCCTTCTGACCTTAAATATCATGACACTACTAAATCCACTCTGAACTGCCTGGGGTGTCCTGGCCTGGCTGAAGCGGTACAGCTCTCCAGAAGAGACCAAGCCTTCGTCTTCAGCCTGTTAACACTACCATAGCAGGCTGGGGAACAACTGCAGAGGGTGCTGCTCGGGAACAAAGCACTGAAAATGCTGCTCACGCCCCTGTAGAACAAGGGAGAAAGCAATTTGCTTGTTGCTGTCCTAGCGCTCAGCACGCCAGCGGAAAGAGGAGCGCAAGGTTGCTGCTTGGTTTGTACCAATGAAGGCAAAGAATCTGGGGGGAGGGCAGGAAATGCCAGGCCATGGCTGAACAGCACTGAGGATCTGCAGGACAAGAGTTACAGCTCCAGTGTAAGGCACGGGCCAGGGGGGATCAAGATTTCAAATTGTTCCCTATAAGCCGAGCACTTGTGCAGCTGCTCAGCAGGAATTCAGGTGCTGTTCAGCAGATTAGCAGAACGCCCACAGCTACCCAGAGCTGGCAGCATGTGTCTCTACTGGTGGTGCATGTCCTCACGTGCCTTGGTGCGCATAACAAAATTTATTCCACCCCGAATGGAAAAAATTAGAAGGACCCCTGATCCTCAGAGTAGGTTTGTGGGCCATACTCACAGCATCGCTGAGCCTCAGCAACAGCTGCTGTAAAATCAACAGGTCCCGACAGATGAGAAAGCGGATGGTGGCGATCTTACACACTCCCCGGCACACTACGTTCACTGCCGTGCCACTGCCGTAGAGCTGAGAGAGGTTCATTCGCACGTTGAGGGGCTGGGCTGTAAGACAGGGCAAGAATGGAAGGTTGGCAAATTGCAACCCTTAAGCCACTCCCACCTTACTAGGTGACCAGCAAAGGTGGCGCCCTATCACCTCTTTCCACTTCCAGCTCTGTCTCATAGTCCATTTCCCGGATCAGCACCCCGATGGCATGGACAGGGTTTCTGATCTCTTGCAGCTTACTGTGAATCTCTTCCATCACGTTCTCTCTGCAAGGGCAAACAAAATTCATCAGCACCAATGGATGTAGTGTCAACAGACATCCTCCACCAGTAACCCCCATTTAAAGGAGACCCAGAAGTGAAACTGTCCTGACCACTGGGGAGGGGGGAAGTCAACTCTCCTTCCACTGTAGTAAGGAACACCTTTTTGACCCAAGAAGGCACCATATTCAGGATGAATTCACTTGCTCCTCTCCTACCCCCCCGCCCAGGAGTGAGGTCCTTGGCTGAGGATATGGACTCTCCATGAGATAAAATGCTAGGATCTTTCTGGAGCCAGCTATCCAGCAAGGTTAAGCCACACTTGCTTTGACAGTTTGCAGAGGATTAGCCAATTCAGAGAAACTTCTGCTTCTGGGCATCACAGCTCAGAATTCCTTGCCACTTTTTAAATCATCCTGAGGAGAGCTTCCAGGCATTAAACAGCAACGACCCTCAAACTCAAGGTCTCAAGGTTATTAAATTGGGGCGTGGGGGGGTCACGAGTTGTCAGCCGCCAGCCCAAACCCTGCTTCACCTTCAGCATTTAGAATAGGGTTAAATATAAAAACCAGCACAGGTGGAACCTCACTAGACCGGCAGCCTCTGGAGCTGCCCGTTGTAGAACCAGAGAATTTGCTGGACTGCTGGAGGTCAATATTATCTAACAGCATTACCAACCCTTCCACTGCTTTCTGAGCTCTTAGAAGACAGCTGGGTAAGTGAGAGCTAAGTAACAGCACGGAACACTGACAGCCAGGACTGGTGGCTGTAAACAAACTTTATGGGACCAAGGGAAATTTGGCCACCCCCATGGTAAGTGGGCATTCGGCTAACTAAAATCATGCTGGACCAGGGATGTTGCTGAACCAGAGAATGCCGGACTAGAGAGGTTCAACTTGCATTTTAATTTACAGGAATGTTTCCTGAGTGAAATGGGTCACCAGTCCAAAAATCTACAGGATTTAGGAGCACAAACCCACCAAAAGCCAACTGTGACATGAGCTCCTAAGTCCTTTAGGAAAATCTCCCACAGTGGAGCTTGAATTCACACATCCTGAATCACACTTAGCACAGACAATTCCTGCCTTAATCTCTTCACAAAGGATGCACATTGCACAAAGAGGCCTCTTACATGTCATTAGCAATCAAGTCTTCCAGGATCTGCTCTGCAGCCTTCTCTGGAGGCTGAAGGCAGGAGCAAGCCAACTCCATTTCTAAGGCCATTTCCACGGAAATAGATTCTCCAATCAGCCGAAGGCACTGGACTAGGCACACGACATCACGCGACATCTCCAGATCTGCAGTGGAAGAACCGGACCATACTTTCATGCAAACTGTATCAAGTTTCCAGGCAAAACCAAGTTAGTTCAGCTCACTCCTTTTCAGCCAACTTGTCCCAGCAACACAAGACTGATCTCCAACCTCTTTATTTAGTTCATTACAGGCTGACCTTACATGGGGAGCTGATGGTGGTGAGATTTCAGTGCAGCTGGCTTTAAAAAAATAGGCCACAAGAAGTTTTCCTTCAAACTTGCCCAGTTACAAGAGCTGGATGAAAATAAACTCAATGGGTGGGGAAACCAGGCCTAGAAAATAAAACTCACGGCCAGTCGTGCCAGGTTATGCCTTGGCTCCATCCATTCAGAACAAGGATTCCACGACACGCTGCACCCTTAAGCAGCCATTTCCATCATACTGTCGACATCCCCTGGCCCCCATGCTCACCCACCAATGCAATGCATCCAACTTCCCCGTAGCTGGTAAGGACTAGGAATAGTCCATCAAGGGGTCTGTTGTGTCTAGAACAACAAGCACAGCCCTGAAGTGCTGTATTTTTTAAAAATTTAAAATCTAAAGAAACAAGCATCTCTAATCCAGGCTCAGAACACCTCCACTGGCCCTGCTGTCTGCACTTGGAAGAGTTTTACTGTATCTTCCAACAGGAAACACTTAAGCTATGTCTACACTAGAAGCCTCTGTCAACAGAAGTTACTGTCAACAGGGAAATGTTGACAGAATACCTGTCAACAGATTGTATCTACACACAGCTTGCTCTGTCGAGAACAACAAGAAGTCTATAAGGTGCCATGGGACTAACAGACATTTTGGAGCATCAGCTTTCGCGGGCAAAGACCCGCTTCGTCAGATGTTTGGGGGGCGGGGGGGGTTCAGCGGGGTATATAAAGAGTGGGCTCGCTCTGCCAACAGAGAACTGCCAGACTGCACTGCCCTCTGGTGCCAGAAAGCGGAATGGCAGCTCTGCAAAGAGGGCTGCCCGGCAAACTGAATTCCTCTCTGTTGACAGAAGCGCTTCTGTCCATTAGACGCTGACAAAGGCTCACATCCCCGTCTGATCTGACTTGTTTTTTCCTCGTTTTTTCCTCTTTTGATAAGTGTTGTTGATACTGGGCCATTTCCACCTTGCTGAATAGACCTTGTCAGTTCTGGCTCTCCCTCTTACGGGGACCCCACTCTTTAAATACCCCTCTGAAACCACCCCGCCCCCGGCATCTGACGAAGCAGGTCTTTGCTCACGAAAGCTGATGCTCCAAAATATCTGTTAGTCTGTAAGGTGCCACAAGACTTATTGTTGTTCCCGAAGCTACAGACTGACACCGCTCCCTCTCTGACACTGCTGAGATTGTTATGCCTCAAATTTTTGAGGGATAATACTGTTGAGGCAAATGCAGAGTTCTGTCAAGACTCTCTCGATAGAAGGCTTTAAGTGCGTAGATGCTCCCTGAGTTATGTCAACAGAATGCCCCTTCTGCTGACAAAACTCTCTAGTGTAGACCCAGCCTTGAGGTATAGCAATAGCTCGTTAACAGCTACACCCCTAAAGACAGGACAGCACGTACTCGTCTTTGGGGGATACCTTATGCTCTGAGTGAAGGTTAGAATTCATTCTTATTTCCTTGAACTAAGTCACAACAACATTCTTAGCATGCACACATGTGCTTTTCAAGTCTCCAGGCTTCCCACGAGGGAATCTACCCCTAGACCGAGGCAAAGCCAGAGAAGTTTCGACCCAAACAGCTTCAGAAAGTTCAAAGCACGTGCAAAGAAGGTTAATACAGAAGCTGATAGTTCCTTAACTATAGCGCTTGTGGCATGCATGCTGTCATTTCCTCTACAGGGGAAGGAGTGACCGGACTCCCCTCCCTTTTACCATCAAAAATGGTGCTGTCGTCCTCCGTCAACAGGTGTTTGTCAGGCAAGAGGTACAGATGATCCACCAGGGAACAGGGCACAAGGAAAGACAGGAACCCCTGGGAAAGTGAAAAGTACACCCACCATTTACATCTCAGTGGGGAAAGTGCCCTACAATCACATATGGAACTCCAACAGTAACTCACTACACTGACTACACCAGTGACGAGTGTTTACAGCCTAAAGCAGCTTCTCCTTTTGGTCTCTCACCTTTTTGAGCAGGCACGCCATGTTCGTGTACGGATTCAGGTGCAGGGCAAGAGGGCGTGAAAGGGCTTCTTGGTACTGAAGGCAGCAGGCATAGAACTTGGACCAGAACTCAACCTGTAACTGTCGGAACTCTTCCTGGGAGAATTCGTACTCCGTCACGCTGCCCTGGAGCTGGTGGGAGGACAGCAGAATTCCAGGTCAGCGTTTGACTCCCCAGAGATGGCAATTCAGCACTAAAACATTTGATGGTTTTGCCTCCAACTGAAGGAGGGTTTACATCTGTTTCCGTGGCTTATACATTTGCATCACCTAAGTCGTAGGAAGGTCGGCGCTGCAGAGTTAAGAACACCAACCTCAGGAAATGAAATTATAGCTAGATGGGTAGCTCTGAACCTGTCCCCTTGAAAGTACACGTTACCTACGCCAGCTCATTACATGACTGCATATTCTGGAAACATCATGCACGTTTTTTTCTACGCTTTTAGGTACAGGTATGTTTGCATCCTCTACTACTGAATATCCCACAGCCTCAGCCAGACGAAAGTCCATGAGCACTCAGGGTAAACACCAGTTACTTCAGGGTAAAAATCACTACAAGTTCATGGTGAGTTCCTTGATCAGACTAAGACCCAGGGACACTCAGTTACAAGGACAGAGTCTACTTGATTTTTCCCTTTCGCTAGACTAAAGAAGAAATTTTCCAACAAGCACCTTTGCAACCAGATGCACTTTCTATAAAAAGCAGAGCAGTTTCATACAGGTTTTGCTGTTTCCCTGATGATGTGTAAGGGTGTTTCCCAAAGGGAGAGATGACAAGCCTGGAAGAGCAGCAAACAGACTTGTCTGCCAACACTCCTGCATGCCAGCTGTCCTCCCCTTCACAGCAGCACTCTGCATAGGCCTCCCAACATCTGCACACCTCTCGGGTGCACAGAAGAATCATGGTCAGTGCTCCCTGTGAGCTGAGCACTTGGGCACACGGGTGCCCAGGAGATATTCAGGTGCCGCCCAGTTCATCAGCAGAGCCCATCCGCATGTGCCTCAGGGCACGTAACATTTATTCTCCACATGGATAACAAAAATTAGAGGGAATAATGGTCATGGTGGGTGAAGTCACATGCCCGGTCCAGCTGCACCCGCACCCCTTTGGCTCTCGTTCCTGCAGCTTGGAAAAAAACTAGCGTATCAATGATGAGGGCAAGACAGGAGTTGAAACGAACCAAAACCAGCACCACCGGCTTTCAGCAGAGTGAGTTGCAACATAAACAGACTCCAGTGAAAAGGGAAGGGTGCCGCACTTTGGCACTGCTACATCTGAAAGAGCAGAGGACAGTAGTGGGAGGTGGTAAACCCCTGGAGAAAGAGGAATAATTAGAGATGGGGAAGTAATTAGAAGAATAATTAGAATTTCTTTTAAAACATACAACAGCCTTGTGGGAAGTAGGGGGAGAGGAAAGCCAGGCCCTGGTTTACCTGTGGATTTAGTTTTTAGCTTCTACCTGAGGCACTAAGACACCACAGTGATGGTTATCGTGATAAAAAGACCCAAGAGGGAAAATTCACCTCATTTTCCACAGCTAAGGTCACCTCTTTTTTCAGCTCGTCCCAGGTCAGATCCATGATTCTCTCTCCTCCTCGGGAAAAGATCTAGAAAAACATGGCACAAAACTTTTGTTCCGAAGCACCAGACCTGCCACAAATCTGGCTCAGCGATAGCACGACGTGATGATGTGCGACAGGTGAGTAACGTCGCTTACCCCAGAGAATCACAGCTAGCCACAGGCAGTCAAGTTACATCGACGCCAAAGTGATGGCTGGCAGCGCTAGAGGGTTACGCAAAAGGTTCCCTCCAACTTTTCCAGCCCTGGAGTGGAATCATTTTGCTATGTGAACCAATGTGAAGATGTGCAACATGTCACCTTTATATTAATGTGATGGAGGTGGGCTGAAAGGTTTTGAGTGTGGGATGGGGCTCAGGCCCTGGGGGGGAAGACATTGGTGTTAAGGAGGTGGTACTGGCTCTGGGTGAGTCACTGCTAGGAATGGCAAGGAAGGGTCCCTTTTCCCTTGTATGGGGCCAACGGGGAAGGACGCTGCCCCACACCCCAAAAAGCCTTCAGGCCGTGGTGAGAAACCTCTCCCTCCTGCAGCCCTGACCTCCGGCACAGGGCTTAATTTGAAGCTACGCAGCCATGCAGCTTAAGGAAAGCTTAGCTCCTGCCTGCTCTCATTTCCACTCCTCCATCGGTCCCCTGGCCCTACTGAGCCCTCCCTTGTCTTCTCCTCTGGCTCCTTCCTTCTTAAACACCTCCACGCTCTTGCAGGCCCCCATCTGTGATCAAACAGCTGGTCCAGATGCATCCAGTCACTATGTAAACATCCTAATCTCAGACTGCTTCTGTCATCACGCCCAGCCATCACCTTTCCCATCCAAAGCAACTGCTCTCCCTGTTCTTCCCAGCTCAGCACCCTCGGGGCCTTTCACTGCTGGAACCTTTTTCTTCCCGTCACTCCCTGTACTTTGCAGTGTTACATTTGCGGAAAACTGAGCACCTGAGGGCAGAGAGCTTTCATTTTCCTCCAGCATATCAAATCACAGAACACTAGAACTGGAAGGACCCTCAAGAGGTCAAGCTCAGCCCCCTGTCCTCACAGCAGAACCAAGCACCATCTATATCATCCCTGTTAGATATTTATCTAACTTGCTCTTAAAGGTCCCCAGTGATGGCGATTCCACCACCTCCCTAGGCAATTTATTCCAGTGTTTAGCCAGCCTGACAGTGAGGAAGTTTTCCCTAATGTTCAACCCAAACCTCCCTGGTTGCAATTTAAGCCCATCTGCTTCTCGTCTTATGAGAGGTCTCGGAGATCAAGCTCACCTCTGACACGGAACATACACAGAAATGTGGCTTCTGCAGCCCCAGATATTCCCCTGCACGGAGACCTTGGCCGTTCAGGTGAAGCGGGGCCATCACGGAGAGGGTTGTGCCTCCCTTCCCAGCCCATCAGCACAAGTTAGACATGTTTCAGGGCTGCTCCAATTTATGGAGGGTGGTTTCTGTGGGGGGCCTTATCCTAATGGATGGCGCACAGGCCAGCAGAGAGCCCAGCTCGTGTGGCCAAGGTCCACTTCGCGCACAAGGTGGCTGGAGCCAAGGGAGCACAAACCGATTGCTTGCTAACCTGGAGGGCTTTGAGTAAAGCAGCGTTTGTGAACTGGCCAGGCATGAAGAGAGACTCCAAATAAGTTTCCTGTGAAAGAACAAGGGTCACTCAGAGAAGCACATTTACGCAAAACGATGCAGGCAGGCAATTACAGTTTGTTATTCAAGGCTCCTGAAACCCTGCGTCTCTAACAGGGGGCCTTTCAATGGTTTAGTCTGCAAAAGGGCTCTGAGCAGTGGACACACAGCAAACACTCCCCTCCATCCCCCAATATGAGCTCAACCACCTTGGAACTCAAAGCCACCAGACAGGTGCTGCAGGGCAGAACTCTGCAGCTGACGGCCTGGACACTGCATGCACAGAAGAGGCTCTTCGCAGTTCGGGTGGGCACAAGGCGGGCACAGCTCCCTAGTGCTAGTAAAACTGAGGGCTCGGTTTTGTGGCAGCCACTAGAATTCAGCAGCCCCTCTCTCCATCCCACCTTAGCCATAAGCAGTCAGGAGCAGCACCTTCACCTGCCATGTCTAATGCCTACTCCACTTCCCATGGCATGGCAGCTCCAATACCTCCAGCAGCCCCAGTAATGCCTCTCCTCCCAGCTCACCGTCCCAGGTCTGAGGAATTCACATCCTTCTTTTCAACCTCCAAAGATCCCCCTGTGCCAAGTTCCCACGCCCTGTCCCCGCTTCAGAGTTCTACACAGCCCCGCCCTTGCCTACACCTCAGTTCTGGTTTCCAGCTATCCTCCTCGGGCCTTTTCACAGCCCCTCTGGCGCCTCATGCTTCTGGCCCCGTCATTCCACCATCCACCCAGAGCCTCATTCCTGCTCCAGCCTCTCAATCTGCTCTCTTCACTGCACCTGCCAACAGAGGCAGCCACCCCATATCACCCTGCTCTCTGATGTCAGGCCATTTACAAACCTCCTCTCAAGAGACTTTCTCCCTCACTTATCATACTTCCTGTTCCTTCTCGCCTAGTGGCCTTATGGCCATTTCAAATGTTTTACACCCCTGTCATGTAAAGTAGGCGTCTCTTGTCTCATTTAGTTCTGAGATGCTTTAAAAATACTGTTTGTACAAACGACACTTACAAAAAGTTACATTGCTTGCATGGATCTACCCCAGTGGTCTATTTCTATCCCCTACAGCAAAAAGAGAGGAAGGCAACTAGGGACATAGCCAAAGTTTCTTCTGGTTGGTGTATTGTCCACTCACCCGAGGGTCTTCGCCATCTCTGATAGTCACTTCTTCCGGCAGAGACTGCACAAAAACTTGGTTCCACTGGCCTGCGATATTTCTGGGAGGGAAAAAGGATTTGTTAGCCATGTAAGGTCAATTACAATGAACACTAAACTCTTGAGATGAGGTGGGCCCTGTAAGCCGAGTGCTTGTGCGCCCGCTCAAGAGAGGCTCAAATGCCGCCCAGCTGATAGGCAGAGTTCTCAAAGCTAGGTTTCTGTTTCCACTGGTGGTTCACATTTGCACATGCTGAGGTAAACAGAAAAAATTTAGTCCACACAGAGAAAAAGTTGGAGTGAACATTGCTGGTAATCCTAGACACAAGTTTAATGCTGGTATCTTCAGCAGTAATCACACATTTTAATTCAGTGCTGGTCCAGATGGGGCACATGCTCGGGTAATCTTAACCAAGATGATTTAAGCACAAGTGCAATATCCTTCTTTCTGCTTATTTTCCAGTCCAGTTAACTCATGGACCTAGCCAACATCTGTCCAGATTCTTCTCCCACGCCCACCATTGGGACATCATATGGCATTATCCCCTTGCCTTGCTATACATACAGATGGGTTGAATCTCAACTGTCCACTTAGAATAATGGCAGATTTAGCACCTAAGGGGAAGCAGCCACTTCAAACTCCTTTTACCCAAGTATTTCAGTCAGTCTAAGGACCCAGATATAGCGTATACGTGCCCAAGGCTAATGAACAAACTAATCCCTTTACTCACTGATCCTCCAAACAGCTCCTACATACCCCAGATAAATACGTTAAAAGTTTGCAAAGGCATGAAGGGGAAGCTGACAGTAGCACAGCCATTGCCCACAATGTTCAGGCCATGCCAGTCCTCTGAATTCTTAGCCCTGCCGGCTTCCTATCTCAACTCTAGCTGCCACAGTAAAGCAAGGTTTTAGAAGATCTAGATTCCCCTTGCAGCACAGGCTCAGGAGCGGACAAACACCACACGCCCTGGGATATTATGGAAATTAGCGAACAAACAGCGAACTATTTCTGAAAAACGGAGCACAAGCGGCTAGAAGCAGAGAGAAGCAAACGTAAGAATTATTTTAAACAGTGGTGAGCGCCACCTTTGCAATTACTATCCCACAAGGTTTGACAGGAAGACGGGGAGAGACTCACTGCTCAAAGTTGATGTATTTCACGAGCGTCTGATTCTCATCATCATACCAAAGCGCCCAGATCTCAGCTGGTGTTAAGGCAAAATCAACAAGCGTCTCCTAGGAGAAAAAGGCAGCATGGAGATTTAATTAACACACATAAATACAAGCAGTGTTTTAACATTGGCTCTCAGTGGGTACAAGTGTAGAAGCCAGAGTAACACAGTGTTATTTTGTCACTTTCACAACAACAAATTCAGGCCTTCTTTATTCTTACTAAAAAACCCCACGCAGGTGTCTGACTCATGATCTATACTCTTCTTCCGGTGAGACTCTGCTAATGGCTTTGCACCCCCCCTCAGCCCAGCACTGGCATTCACTCACCTGAGAGGTGAACAGGGAGGATATGTGATCAAGACTATAGCGGTTACTCTCCGTGCTCACCAGCTGGAAGACACAGAACTGCACACGCACAAGGTAAGTCAGTGGCTGGGAAAGAGCCAGCCTCATTCAAACAACAATGCTACTGAAGTGGCACAGCAAAATCACTCTACCCCGGTTCCCACCTCAGGCCCATCACGACGCTGTCCCAGCACCTGGTACCGAAGCGCTCGGTTCCGAATCTTATGATGGAAAGAACTAGGTAAGTGCCAAGTAGCGCAAGGCAGCGCACGCTATGCTAAAATGCAACTGCTTTGCCCAGAGAAGCGACACACACATGTATATGGACAACTGTGCCACACCATTCCAATACCGTAAGAAAGCCAAATCCACACTGACTTATTTCTAAACTATGCAGGGACAGGTGTAAGCTCTCTGAGGCAGGAACCACTGGTTTCTTCCATGCCCATACAGCCCCTAGCACAACAGGGTCCCGGGGCCAGAAGGCTGACTCCTTAATGCCAGCACATTGGAAACTAATGCAAAATACAGCACTCAAGTCAGGAGCTGCCAGTGTTAAGGCAACACATACAACAAAAGGCATTTGGTGCAGGCGTTCAGGGACCTGCTAATTCCTGCTCACCGAGGGCCGCATGCTGCCTGCAATTACAACAGTGGATGAGTCTGCGATGTAAACAGCGAGCACAGAAATAACGTAACATACTTGTGCTTAGTTTAAAACACAGCATGTAACTAGCGTTTCCAGAGCATTCACGAAAGGAAACCGGTAGAGACTGCGAGCGCCTTTGGCATATATCTGCCCTCTTCATTCCTGCTCTAGGCAAGATTTTCAAAAGCAAATGTCGCATCCCTGTCTCATTTATCGTGCACTGAATGAGGCAGGGCTTCTACAGGGATCAAGGTAAAGATTATCAACATATGTACTTCCCCAGGGTCCAAAAGCTAATGCTGTTGGATCACTTACAGACTTTTGATCGCTTCACTTGATAACCTTAGGGTTTGTCACCTGGGTGTCTGGTTGCTGAGAATTTTCTAAATGACTTTTTGTTACAAAGCCGCCACAACACGAAACCAGTGTGCGCATCAACATCTTGTGCACGTCAGCCAGGCCGTTTGCAATGGTGCTCTAAGCATTTCATATGCAAAATCCAGCAGCCTTTCAGTTGTTAAACACGGAGGCTGCATCACTACATGCCACTTCCTCCAGAAACAGCATGCCAATGAGCTAACCAGAAGATGCTAATGAGGTGCTGATGCAAATTTTCCATGCCTCATTAGCATATCAGCACGTGGTTCGGAAGAAGCTCTTCCAGACTCTGGAAGTACATGTGGAGACGTGCGGCCCATGGGGATGTTCCGGAAGGAAACCCTCCTTCTGGAAGCCCCTTCACCAAAATTTTGGTGCTCTCTGTACTATTACATGCCATCTCATATGTGAGCTCAGCAAACTGGGAGCATCCCATTCGTTTACCACCCTTGCCTACGATGGCAGGCCTTAAGGCCTCCAGTCACGGCATACCTGTCCTCGTTTGGGGGCATGCATATAAACACCAAGGTAGAGCCCCAGTGACTGCGAATAGGCCAGCCGCAACCGGTGTCCAGTTCCAGCAGCGAGCCTCATGTCCTTATTCACAGGCACGAACTCCAGCAGATCGGCAACCATCAGGCACATCTGGTCCTGCCCAGAATGAAGACAACAGATGAAGCATGCCGGAAGGTCAGGAGTGGAGCTTTTCTACCTCCTGCGCTTTAATACCCAAGTCCTGCAGGGATTTCCAGCCCTCTGTCGGCCCGTACCATATGGGGGACTAGTGACAGGGCCATTGTTCTCTTTCTATTCCCTTCCCACCGCACCTGATTTTCGTATCATTGCTTCCCCATTTGCGTCATTTCTGCTCCCTTAGTTGTTCCTCCTGCCTTCTTCTGTTCACCTACACGACGGCTACAGGCTGCCCAACAGGGGGGCCGCCACATCACGCTCTGGGAGGGATGCACATGATCTGAAAGCTGAGCTGACCGTTACAAGGGCAAACACAGAAAGCTCGTACTGCTTGTGGGGCCTGCAGCCCTACGTCCAAGCGCCTCCCAAAGGCAGGGCCTGCCACGAGGGAAAGGGGTTTTAAGAAGCTACTCATTGCTGAGCTTACAGAAGCATATCTGCTGTGGAGAACCAGAGCTGACCCAGGGTCACACTGCCGTTCCCTACCTGGTTGCCCCCTGCTCCAGACTATATCAAGATCTCAAATTGAGGAATCTGCCTTAACATCCAGGGTACATCTCTGGTGTTTCTCTAATGCTATTAAGAGATGACTAATCTTTCAGACTCATCTCCCTTGCAGCCTTCTGAACAGCAGTGAATTCAAATACAAGTCACTCCAGACACGCCTGCTCTCCAGGCAGCCTGAAGCAACACACACAGCCTGCGCAACTCTCTGAACCAGGGTTCACTCACTTTGCTCTCCTGATCCTGCTCGTACCGAGCCTGTGCTCTGAAAGAGCCGGGGCAGCAAAACCACACCGCCAGTTTACTCAGCCATCCAAACAAGCCAAGTTTGGGCTCAGGGAGCTGGCACTTGGGTATGGGGCTCACAGCACGTTCTCCTGTGGACAGGCAGCCCCGTCACATGACACACTCCTTTTAGTCCATCTCAGGAAAGGGGAAGGACTGCATCAAAGCGTCTTCTCACCCCTAGGAGTGGTCTTAGGCACCTTGGTAAAGCAATGCAGCCAGCTCGCTAACTGGCTGCGCACAGTTACCTCCTCTCGGACATCATTATATCTACAAATCATTAAATTTTTCAGTAAAGTATCAATAGGAGTCAGATGTGACCATTTCTTTGTCCTCTCTGAAACCTGGCCAATTCATGGCCTATCAGCTTGGCTAAGTCTCACAATCGCTGCTTCATCAACAGCCCCTCCTGCCTCACAGCATCCTGGTGTCATCCACATAGCGTGAACAATGCCGAATCTAAACCATGGGCAAAGCAAGCCAGGGCTCCCGATACTCACTTTATAAGACCACATCCGGAGTTTGTGATCCTGGCAGAGTGCGAACAGGAAGGCATCGTGTTCAAGGCAGTGAACAGAGAGGCTGACAGGAAGGTCTGAAGGGCCGTGGTCACCTCTGAAAACACAAGCAATCGTTCAGAATGATTTCGTTCCGTATTCGTGTTGAATCTCCACACACAAGACAGAGTTAGCTGCCTGCCACAAGGGGTTTACAGCAGAACAGGTGAATAATACCTCAGATTCCAAGGTCAGACAGGACTGTTGTGACCATCCACTCTGATCTCCTGAACAACAGAGACCAGAGAACTGCCCAGAAATAACACCTGCGGCAGAGCTTTCAGCAACACATCCAATCTTCATTTTAAAAAGTGTCAGTAACAGAGAACCCACCACAAGCCTTGGTAGTTTGTTCCCATGGCTAATTATTCATAATTTATACCTTATTTCCCATCTGAATTCATCTAGCTTCACTGTCCAGTCACTGGATGGGGTTAGGCCTTTCTCTGCCACACTGAATAACCCATTACTAAATAGTTGTTTCCCACATAGGTACTTTTAGCCTGCGATCAGCTCACCCATTAACATTCTCTTTATTAAGCCACATTGAGCTCCTTGGATCTGTAACTCTGAGGCACGTTTTCTAACCACGTATACTTTCAGCTCTTCTCCGACTCCTCTCCAATTTAGCAATATGCTTCTTGAAGTGAGGGCACCAGAACTGGACACAGGATTCTATCCGCAGCCACACCAGGGCCAAACACAGACGTAAAATACCCTCTCTGCTCCTACTCAAGATTTCCCCTGGTCATGCACCCCAAGGGTCACATTAGGCCATTTGGCCACAGATGTACCGAGCACTCCTGATCAACTAATCATCAATCCCACTAAGAAGAGTGACTCTTTTTCGGAGGCATTGCTGGCCAGGATACAGTCACCCATCCTAGAAGTCTGGCATATGTTCTTTGCCCAGAGACATCGAACCATATTAAAACACTTGCGAACAGTTTACCCGAAGACCCAGTTTGCTCTGTATCCGTGGCCTGTTCTCTTCAACTGCGTGTGCCACCTGAAAATCGTCAGGGATGAATTTATATTTTATTCCTGGCTTATACGGCAAAGCCCAGAAGTGATCCCTGCACAGCCCCATTAGAAACACAGCTGTTAGTCGTTCTCTGTTTACAAAGACATTTTAAGACCTGTTAGCTAGCTTTTAATCCATACAATTGTGCCATATTCATTCTGCATCACTCTAGGGGTTGTTTGTTTGTTTTTTAAATCAAAATCTGATGTAATTCTGTCAAGACCACAGGGAGAGAAGGCAAACAGAGGATAGTAATAAGTTACTTTAAACATTTGACACCTCCCTCCTCAAAAAATCCCCTGAACCATCTGAGCTTGCCCATTACCACTCCATCTCTAACCATCCCCCTCTGGTGAAGGTCACAAGGATGCATGGAGTCTAACTAGGCAGCATTTTAATGCACTAAACATTTCAGGAATCCTTGAAACGAGAAGCGTTTTACCAGGGTACTGACTAACCTTCTCAGGGGTTATACCAACAGACGACCAGCTTACAAGTTTAGCTTAAGTTCCTTCCTCCAAGCAACAAGCTAACCGGAAAAGGTCAGAGTGACAATACCCTCGTAGCGGGTTATGCCAGCATAACGATCTTGTTAAACTCACACCCTGTGTCTCCTGTAAACTACACTCCAGGAGAGATTCAGGTGCCGCCCGGCTGATGAGCGGAGAGCCCACAGCCAGCAGATAAAATTTATTCTGCACAAGGATGACCAAAATTAGAGGGAATATTACCTTATCTTACACCACTCAAGAACCTTCCCTTACAGGACATATCTTGGATCCACTTAATTACACTCCATAGCGCACAGACAGAGCTGATGGCAACAGACAGGTCATAAGTTCTTGCTAGCGTTTTCAGATCTATGCCTTGACTCTGTTTAACAAAAGGAGCTGTGGACTGAACCAAGAGAGCTAGCGGGGAGGGGTGTAGCCGTGGCCACAAACCGGAGCCTTTGTGAAAGGCTCCAAAGGGCTGGCAGATGCCATCTCTGCTCCGGCATGAGAACTCTCACTCGAGAGATCCCACAGAGCAGAGATCTTTAAGCTGTTGGGGGTGCTCCCCCCCAGGGAGCATGTGTGGAGCAACACTGGGGGGAGAGGAGGAACTGTGGAAGCCAGCAACACACCCCCAGGCCTCAGATCCCAGGGAGGAGAGGAAATTCCTGATTTAGTCCCAAGTGAAGCACAGGAGCTGGTCAGAAGAGCTGAACTGCTCACTAAGAGCAACCATTCTATAATTAAATTTAACAGTTCTTGGGATGAGTGGAGGGAAGAGGGGACAAACACCAAAGAAATCACTCACCACGGCGCCATTTAACCGCAGAAAGGTAAGCGACACAAAAATGAAGTTAAACAGAAATCAAAAGAACAGCCGCAGGAGTGAAATGTCTGCAAGTTTCACGGAAATGTTTTAAAGATGCCATATTAAATGTATAGCCCAAATTAAAAAAAAAAAAAAGTAGTAAGGCCACCAAATAACACCCCCAGAGAAAGAAAGAGGCAGTCAGAGACAAAAGGGCATCTTTAAAAATTGGAATTCAAATCCAACTCAGGAAAACAGAAACAAACTATGGTAAGTTAAGTATAAGAGCCTAATTATGCAGGCACAAAAAAAAACCAAACAAACTGAAGAGCAGCTAGCAGAACGAACACACACACACACACACACACACACACACGGTTTTTATGTACATCACAGGCAGGAAGCCTGCCAAACAGACATGGAATATGGTGCAAAAGGAGCGCTCAAGACAGATAAGCCCATTGCAGAGAAGCTAAATGAATTCGGACATGAGGAAGAGTGCCACCTCTGCCATTCTCTTTTAATGACGCGTCCAAGGAACTGCCACACATTAAGGCATCGAAAGAGGAAGTTGTAGAACAAACTGATAAATTAAAACAGTCGTAAGTCAGCAGGACCAGATACTATTCACCCAACAGTTCTGAAGGAACTCAAACGAGACCGCAGAACTACTGAACTGTGATAGGTCATCTATCACTTAAATCAGTTTCTGTGCCAGATGACTGGGAGATTGCTAATATAATCCCTACTTTTTAAAAAGACTCAGAGGTGATCTCAACAATTACAGGCAAGTCAGCCTAAATTCAATACCAGGCAAACTGGTTGGAATTTACAGAATTATCAGACACCTAGAGGAACACCATTTGTTGGGGGAAGTGTCAATACAATTTTTGTAAAGGGAAACTAAGCCTCACCAATCCATTAGAATTTTTTCAGGTCAACAAACGTGCACAATGGTGTTCCAGTACATAGTGTTACTTGGACTTTCAGGGAGACTTTGACAAGGTCCCTCCCCAAAGGCTCTTAAGCAAAGTAAGCTGACATGCGATAGAAGGGAAGGTCCTCTCATGGGTCACTAACTGGATAAAAAACAGGAAACAAAAGGGAGGAATAAATGGTCAGTTTTCAGAATGCAGAGAAGTAAACAGGGCTAACTCCCACAAGTCTGTACAGGGACCAGTGTGGTTCAATATGTACATAAATGGAAAAGGAAGCAAACAGTGAGGTGGCAAGGTTTACAGATGATACAGTTACTTGAGATCTTACTCCCAAAGCAGACTGAATTGTTACAAAGGGATCTCACAAAACTGGTTGTCTAGACAATAAAATGGCAGCTGAAATTCAATGATAAATGTAAAGTAATATATATTAGAAATGTTACAAATTCACAAATGTAAAGTAATATATATTAGAAAATATAACCCCAACTATACATACAAAATGACATGGTATATATGAGTTGATACCACAAGAAAACTTTGAATTATTGTGGATAGTTCTTTCAAAATATCTGCTCTTTGTGCAGCAAGAGTCAAAAAAGCTAACCATGTTAGGAACCCTTAAGGAAGGGATTGAGATAAAATGACAGTAAATATAACACCACTATATAGATCCACCCCTTGAATGCTGCATGCAATCATCCCATCTTGGAGAAGGATAGTACAAATGACAGAGTACGGAACAACCTCCATATGAGAAGAGATTAAAAAGACTAGAAAAGAGTTGAATATGGGGGAGCGGAATATAATAAAGATCTATAAAATGGCGAATAATGTGGAGGAAGTAAATAGGGAAGCATTATTTACCCCTTGCCATAATGCAAGAACTTGGGGTCACCAATTATATTAATAGGCAGCAGATTTTAAACAAACAAGAGTACTTCTTACAAATTACAGTCAACCTGGGGAACTCCTTGCCAGGGGACGTTGTGAAGAGTAAACATCTATCAGGCTCAAAAAGAATGAGAGAAGTTCACGAAGAATAGATCCACCAATGGCTACTGGACAGAACGGTCAAGGATGCAACCCTGTGTTCTGAATGTCCCTAAACCTCTGACAGCCAGAAACTGGGCCCAGAAAGACAGCTCACTTGATAATTGCCCTGATCTGTTCATTCCCTTTGACGCATCTGGCATTGGCCATTGCCAGGGTACTGGACCAGACAGACCACTGATCTGACCTATTATGGACAATCTCAGGTTCTGATGAAAGCCAAGGTAGAAGACAGCACACTGAAGTGGTGACATGTATGATGTCTCCCTGAATTATGAGAAACTTCCCAGTGACGGTCCAAGCAATTTGCAGTCTTACTGGACTTGTCTCCATTTTCAGCTGTCAATGGAGCAGCAGTGGCTTAGAAAACCTTATATTGTCTCCAGTTATCCAAGAGATACGGACTATGAAAATCCAGGCATTGGTCACTATTAGATATCGTAATGTGTTTTACCTGAGCTGACTAAGGAAAAGAGCACAACCATCCTTAATCTGCACTGGCTGCCAAACCCACTCCTGGTTGAGAGTCCTCGTGCAAATTACTAAACTTAACATAGATCTCAGCAGCAGTAAACCAGACTAAGCCAGCTCCTTGCTCCTAAACCCAGTTCTGTCACTATGACTCTCTGTGACCTACACCAAACTCCTCTTTCTAAAAGTGCTATTTATTTACATGCTGACCAATACCCATAGAGAGCGCTTTTTCCCCCTCGAACTTCTCTGACTATACTCCAGGCGCTTCCTCACAGAAGGTTAAAAAGGACAGTCCAATTTGCCACATGACACCACTAACCTGATAGCAGTTGGCATCCAACCGGTAAGCAAACGTTGCATCACAGAGCTCTGCTTCAGCTCCACAACTGAAACGACCCCTGGAAAAAAGTAAAGAAAGGAAACTGCTGAGCAACATACAGAAAAGCATTGGTTGCTTCGACCGGCCTGAATTACCATCCCATATGGTAACAATCAATACCCAAGACAGTCTAGATCAACTGAAGCCCAAATCTGAAACAGGAAGGGTTACCACTGGTCAGAACTGAGATGCACTGTAAAGTGGGACACTCATACACGACAGTGGATTCAGACCAGTATTAATCTAATCATGGCCACCATTCTATACCAGCATGAAAGGACCATCTTTTTGTGGGCCGAGCAATTGTGAGGAAACACTAGGACCTGCTTCATAATGACACAGATTTGATGACACACACTACCCCCAACTCTTACCGTGCGCATCATGAGGAGGCAACTTGAGGACAAAAATTCCTCCCGAAGCAGAGGGCAGAGCAAAGAGAGCCTCCCCGTCGCTGCTAAGCCAAGCTGCTGAAGCCGTAGAGTTAGAGGCCAGTCCAGGAATGGAGGGGATCAGGTGGTAGTTTGAAGGGTCCCTAAAATTAACTTTTCCAATATCTGTAAATACAGACTGCATCTGTCCCTCTGTTATCAGCTCCTGTGAGAGAGAGAGAGAGAGAGAGAGAGAGAGAGA
Source organism: Carettochelys insculpta (assembly GCF_033958435.1). Taxonomy (NCBI): domain Eukaryota; kingdom Metazoa; phylum Chordata; order Testudines; family Carettochelyidae; genus Carettochelys; species Carettochelys insculpta. The sequence continues at coordinate 121,752,291 of NC_134142.1, read as the reverse complement.
GAGAGAGAGAAAAGAACTGACTCCGGGTCCCAAGAACACAGGGACTATTATATAAAAAAAGCACCTGCCAAAGGAATGACAAATATATAGTCTCTACCACTGTGGTGTTTTACTTCCTGAGAGAAGATTTTTGGTGCTGGTTCTTTGGTCAGCTACACACACTGGCTCATTCCCTTATTTCTAACAGGCAAAGGTTGAAATCTTCTCTTAAATGATCAAAGTGTAAATGGATTAGAAAACTGATTCAATAGCAGACCCACTCTCCCTCCCAGATATACACCAGGATCCTAAGAATACTACCACATTCCTGCACAACTGTTTTGCATCCCACAGAAGAACAGGTGGGTCGCACACTTCACAACTTACGTAAGCCAAGCTATCCAACCAGTGGGGCCCCTCAGCTCCACTCTGGCCAAGCCCAGCTGCGAGGGCCTGTCCAAGGCCACAGCGGGGAGGTAAAGGACTCACTAGCCCTACCCCAAAAAACATCCTTCACTCTGAAGTCACTGCCTCATGCCCTGAATCCAGAAGGGCTCTGCTCCACTGCCACAGGCCTCCATGAAGTCCCTGCCTCACCTTTGTATCACCAGTGATTAAACTGGAATTTCAATAAACTTGGAAAACTGGAAAAGCCCATTTTCACCAACATTAATGGGTTTCTGGGCATCTAGAACATGCCCAAAAATGTCAGCATTGATCTGATAGACTGAAAAAAGCAGATTTTGTTTTTTTACACATAAACAGTGAGAATAACCAATCACTGGAACAGTTTACCAAGCTCATGATGGATTCTCCAGCACAAAGATGCAAGACTGTCACAGAGATCCTGGAAGTGATGAATTACATGCTTTCCATGACTGCTGGGACTTCTGCAGCTGTGTGACTGACCCCAGGACCACCTGAGCAGCTCAGGTGGCCTCAGGACCAGCGCTGTACCAGCTTCCCTAACCTTCCCTCATCCCTTCCAGAGCACCAGAAGGCAACCCACCAGCCCTTCTCACTCTCCAAACACCACTGGAAGTTCCCAAAGCCGCCTCCTCTGCTGGAGTACCAATGGGCTCTCTGAAGGCCCCCTTCCAGGGCAGCAGCTGCACCCGCCAAACCTCCTACCTCTCCATCACCCAAGATTTAGTCTGGGGTTTCTAGAACAAGTCACGAACAGGTCACAGTGCTGCAAATTTTTGCTTAGTGCCCATGAAGTGTCCGTGACCTTTAATCATGGGTAATTTTAATAAAACTTCGTCTTACACATCACTTACAAATTTTAAATCCAGATTGGCTGCTTCACTCAAAGCTCAGCTCTAGGAATTATGTTGAAATATATTATTTTAATTCTCTGGCTTGCGTTACCTAGGTCAGAAGAGATGACCACAATGGCCCCTTCCGGTTTTAGGATCTGAATCTACAGCACTTCCATCTCTGAGTGTAGCACAAGGCCTCACTTCACTTGGCCAGTGATTTGGGAACAAAAATTGTGCATCATACCTCTACAAGAGTCTCAACCAGAAAAAACTGGGAATCACAGTTCCAAACAAGTGCATATATATGAAGCCTTTGTGATTTAAACAGAGATCCTCTGAGTTTGCACTTCTCTTCTACATGTCTGAAAATGGTAATGGCCAAAGACTTCACGTAATTTAGGACCAAATGTTTAAGTTCCCCTGGATCTAATTCCATAACTCCCTTCGGATCCTTTGAAAATCCTAACTTCTGTATTCAAAAAAAGCAAATCAGCAGGGATGTGTACTTCAAATTCCCATGCAATATCCAGCACGGTATCAGCACTACTATTTCAGCAGGCTGGCACACTAAAAATGCTCTAAGATTTTTACAAACACAGGAAAATGCTCGTTAGAGAAACTTGAGGTTTCAGATCACTTTCCATCTAAATTTATTCCAATGATCCAGGCCAGCGCAATGTTCATGCCAAGACCAATCTTTGATTGTGAATGTTCTCAGTTTGTTAGGATTACTTTCTTGAACCAGTCTCAAAGCACAAAGTTCTTTGCACTTAGACTACTTACGCTCCTGTACATGCGAGCAGGGTGCGGCAAAACCAGACGGTGAACAGTCTGATTGGTCACGATCAAGAGGACAACAAGATTCTGCGTCTCACACACATGCACCCCTCCAGGTAAGAGGCTACAGTTCTGGATTTTGAGGCGCACAGCATTATTCAGGAGGTTTATATCCAGAGATTCCTCCACCAACTCCAAAGTGTCTCCAGAAGTGATCCTGGAAAGCAAAAAAAAAAAAAAAAAGTTTTTTATGCTGATGATTGTGAAGCCTTTCAGGTGGGCATCGACGGATGTAACTCAGGTTTAGACTCACAAGGCAGGTCTACCCTTAAAACACTGAAGTGACATGACTGTAGCAACTCAGTGAAGATTCCTCCTACCCAGGCTGTCAGGAGGTGGCGGGTGATGTGGGAGGGGCTGCCACAGGGGTTAGGTCAGTTTAACTGTGTTGCTCAGAGGTATGAATTTGTCATACCAGTGAATGATAGTTACAATGATCTAATTTCCTAGTGTCGACCTGGCCATAAACTGCCGCAAGCAGATGAAAGTACTCTGCTACAGGCAGTCGTGGGCTTGTTCCCACCAACTAGAATTCAGGATGGTCTGCCATGCAGTAAAAAAGTCTCAGAGGGGTTAGTCTGCAACTTTAAAAATAACAAGCAGTCCTGTGGCACTTTAGAGACTAATATACTTACTAGGTCATGAGTTTTGCTGGGTAAAACCATCTTCCTCAGATGAGCTGCAGTGGAAATTACAGCAGCCAGGGTATATATAGCAACAAAAGAACTTACCTGTCAATTGCAGGACTAGCGTTAATAAGCAAATTAAGTGAGGTTGGGGAAATCTCATTCCTAGCATGTGATGTAGAAATGTGCATATCAGTGGAGAAATTGCTTTGTAATGCGTTAACCGGTAAAGATCATTATTCAAACCTACGTGGATGTTGTTAAATTTGTAAATGAACTCCACTTCAGATGTCTCCCTCCATAATCAGGTGGCAAAATTCTTTACTAGAAGAATGGCTATTTTTAAGTCCCTTACTGAATGTCCAGGAAAGTTGAAATGTTCCTCTACAAGTTTATGTATGTTATTCACCCCATTCTGCAAGGAGTTGGGCATGTGCTTACACTGATACACTGACTTTAAAAACAAGAAGTCCTGTGTCAGCTATTTTGAAGCATAAGTTTTCGTGGGCAAAGAAAGCTTTACCCACGAAAACTTATGCTCCAAAATAGCTGCTCGGCTATAAGGTGACACAGGACTTCTTTTTGTTTCTGAAGATACAGACTAACTCTGCTATCCCCCTGATACTGACTTTAAAGGGACTCCTTCTGCCAAAGGGGCCCTGCTGTTCCCTGGGGAAAGAACAGCCTCAGGTATCTGCCTCCTGCTAACCCAGGGGACGATATCTGCCTGGAGAATACACACCCGGGGGGCAGGGCCCTTGATACCCACAGCCTCCCTGCCATTTACCAATGGATGAAGCGGTTCCGGGTGACCGACACCAGCTGGGCGCTCTCCTGGTAGCAGAATCCACCAGCGCTGTCCGCGTAGCGCCCGGCTCCGGGGCCTGCACTGGCACCTGTGGGGAAGGGCAGGGAAGGGGTCAGGAGGCAGTGGGAGGGGGCAGCACTCCAGGGCAGGCACAGTGGGAGGTGTCAGGAGCTGGGGTGAGAAGTAGGCAGAGCGAGGGTGCGGCAGGAGCTCAGCGGGGTGGGAATGTGGGGCGGGGAGGGGGTCCCCGGAGGAGCAGGTTGGGGGGTGGGAAAGGGGGCTGCGGGCAGGAGATGCCTCGGGCCGGGCCAGCAGGGGGTGCACCAGCGCGGGGGGGGGGGCAGAACTGGGGGTGACCTGGGTGCAGGGCCAGGCAGAAGCTGGGGGGGATGAGGGTGGCCGGGAAGATCAGGCGAAAGTGTGGGGGGCGGGGCCCCAGGGTGTGTCCCAGGGGCGGGGCCAGGCGGAAACGAGCGGGGGGCACCGAGGTACCCCCGGGGCGGGGCGGGGCGGGGCGGGGCAGTGGGGTGCACGTGGAGGCGGGGCTGGGGAAAGGTCCCGCTCCGGCCCCGGCCGCGGCCGCGGCCCCGGTACCTGGCGGGCTCAGCGCGAGCTCCCGGACGCGGCGGCGCGGGCCGCGCTCGGCCCCGCTCAGCTCCAAGCAGCTCCGCTCGGCCAGCGCCGCCGCCATCTTCCCTTCCCGCGCGCCGCGCGGCCCCACGGGAAGCCGGGGACGGGAACGAGGCGGGCGGGGGCGGGGCTCCGAGGAGGCCCCGCCCCTCCCTCTCTCCCGCCCGTCCGCAGCGGCGCTCGGAGGGCGTCAGCCGCGAGCACGTGGGCCGGGCTCGGGCCCCAAGGCCCCGGGCGGGACAGGGCGCCGCTGTGTGGACGCGGCCCCGCGCCGCAGCAGCCTCGGCCCTTCCCAAGCGGGGTGGCGGCCGGGCTTCCCCGCTGGGGCCATGCGGGGCTCTGCCCGCTCCGGGCACGGTGGGGCTGAGCCCCTTGGCTTCCCCGGTCTAACCCGCTGCTCCAGCCCTGCGCGGACACGGGGCTTGGATCAAAACAGGACCCGCTGATCTGCGCCGACGGCCGCGGGCGCGGAGACCCCCACGGACCTGTGCCCATGGGCCCGGAGACCCCCACGGACCTGTGCCCATGGGCCCAGAGACCTCCACGGGCCCGGACACCCCCCCCAGACCTGTGCCCCTGGGCCCGGACACCCCCACGGACCCGGGCCACGGGCTCGGAGACCCCCACGGACCTGTGCCCATGGGCCCAGAGACCTCCACGGGCCCGGACACCCCCCCCAGACCTGTGCCCACGGGCCCGGACACCCCCACGGACCTGGACACCCCCCCCAGACCTGTGCCCACGGGCCCGGAGACCCCCACGGACCTGTGCCCCTGGGCCCGGAGACCCCCCTGGACCTGTGCCCACAGGCCCGGAGACCCCCACGGACCTGTGCCCACGGGCCCGGAGACCCCCACGGACCTGTGCCCCGGGCCCGGACAGCCCCACGGACCTGTGCCCCTGGGCCCGGACACCCCCACGGACCTGTGCCCCTGGGCATGGACACCCGCAGAGACCTATGCCCAGGGACGCAGAGACCCACACGGACCTGTGCCCCAGGCGTGGAGACCTACATGGACCTGTGCCCCTGGGCCCAGACGCCCACACGGACCTGTGCTGACACCCATGGGTGCGGAGACCCACGCAGATATGTGCCAATAGCCCCGGGCACGGAGACCCACACGGATCTGCGCCAACAGCCAGGGGCACAGAGACCCCACACAGATCACATTTACAGGGTTGTAGATAAAAAATGTCCCCCCTCTGCATCCATAGCTGCAAAAATGAGCTGCCCTTCTCAGCATCCGCAGGTGTTGATGTCCATGAATTTTCAGGTCTTTGTTGAGTCTTACAAAAAAACAAATGAAGAAAAAAGTGAAATCCTGGGTTTTACAAAAAGTATTATGCAGGGTTAGGATGGGAGGTTCGATTTTCTCCCTGTTTTTATACCACTTCATGAGATCTATGTATTACAATAATATATTGGTCTCTCTATGGAAAGCTGCCTGTGAAACAAAGCTTTGTTTTCATCTAATAGAAGACAATAAACTAAAGAGACACACACAAGTGTGCTTGCATCTGAATGTACAGCTGCATTCACGTCCATCACGTCCACATCTCAAGCTGCTGGCTGATACTGGACCACAATTGAAAGATTTGTTTGTCAACAGGAACGACTTTGTCACACAATGCACAGTTAACCTGTGGAACTCCTTCCCGGAGGATGTTGTGAAGACGGAGAGGATAGCAGCGTTTAAAAAAGAACTAGAGAAATTCATGGGGGATAGGTCCATCGATGGCTGTTAGCCAGGATGGGCCTGGACGGTGTGCCTGGCCTCTGTTTGCAAGAGGCTGGAAATGGGCAACAGGGACTTATTCGCTTGATGATTACCTGTTCTGTTCACTCCCTTTGGAGCATCTGTCCTTGGCCACCGTCGGAAGACGGGATACTGGGCTTGATGGACCTATGGTCTGACCCAGTATGGCTGTTCTTATGTTCTCATATGGCAATCTGAATCAGAAAATGTTTTGGAAGACGAGGAAAGGTTAGAAAGTTAAATAAAAAAACAGGAGAAAGGGATTAAGTTGAGTATATGCACTGCAAATAGTGTGGCCCAACTGTTAAATGTAAATATGGGTTCATAACAGTTCTAAGTCAACAACAGCTAACTGTCCATTCAAAAGAAAACTTTTATTTGGAGAGTAGAGTGCTATTGTTTGGTTAAACTCAGAGGTGTCATTGTGTTTTGAGTTCTGCAGCAAACCACACTGGGGAACTGAATTCAAAGCCTTAATTACTAAATGCTTCCCCTCAGCTGTCTTTCCAGCCACCAAACGAAACCCCAATATTTACCCAGAAAAACAATAAAGAGTTTCTGCACTGATTTCCGCCTTCTTTTTATTACTGTACAGTAGACACCCCCCCACACACAACTTATGCAGAGGTTGCATTCCTGCACAACCCCACATAAGTCAAATTGTGCATTACTCAGGGGAGCCAGGAAACTGACCAACACAGCAGGACTGGACAGTTTCCTGAGTCTCCTGTGAGCAGCCGGGAGCTGGCAGCTAGGCTTCAGCACCCCACCACTCACAGGAGCTGGGAAACTGTAGCGTGCTGATACACTGGTCAGTTGCCAAGCTCCTGCCAGGGACCAGGAGAGTCAGGCTGCCGCTCCTGACAGGAGCAGTTTTCCTACTCCTGTCAATGGTGGCAGCCAAGAGCCAGGCTCTGGGTGGCTGCCACTGACAGGAGTAGGGAAACTGACCAGCACAGTAGCACTGGTCAGTTTCCCCACTCCTGTCAGTGGCAGGGAGCTGGGGCCTGGCTTGGCTGCCCCCCACTCACAGGAGTGGGGAAACTGACCAATATTGTTGCACTGGTCAGTTTCCTGGCTTCCCTGAGTGGTGGCCAGCCCAGAGGCAGGCACCAGCTCCCTGCCACTCAGAGCCGCATTAACCAGAGATTCGCACAATTTGAGTGCATGTATCCCAGGCTTCTATGGTAATTATAAACCCTGATAAATTCCTGGGGGCCACTAAAATAAACAGTGAAAGCAAAGAGCCCTATAGGCAGTCTACAGAGATGGAACAGCTGCAGCTGCTGCCTCACATGGGTCTGCCACACCTGGCAGTGCCTGTCTCCCTGCTCCAGTTCTGAGAGCCTCTCTTCTCTGTAACACTGACGTTTCAGTTCCACCTCCAGGTTGTGGCACTTGCGTAGCTGGAATCAACTTATCTACAGTTGACTTATCTGGCCATCCGCACAGAGGGACTTCAATGGGAGAACTCATGACGTGTACTAGGGTCAACCGTCGACCCCTGATCGTAGGATTTTGCGCAAAAATTGAGGGGCTGGGATGGTAGTTCAGCTCATGGGGATACAAAACAAAAAATCAGTCATGTAGCCCTTTAAAGATGAACAAAATAATTTATTAGGTGATGAGCTTTCATGGGGCAGACCCATGTCTTCAGATCAGAGCCATAGCAGAACAGACTCCACATATAAAGCACGGAGGTCCAAAAATTGTTGTCAGGGTTGGCAAATCAGAAGAGCAGAGGGGTAGCAGGAGGGGGGTGTGGGGTGGGAAAGTTGAGTTAAATAGAACAAACTATGTAATAGCGTCCTTATAATGGGCCTGGTAATGGCTGTCCCAGTTCAAACCCTGTGTTAATGTGTCACATTTGAATATAAACGACAGTTCTGAGCATTCCCTCTGCAGACAGTTGGTAAAGTTCCTTTTCAGTAAAACACAGACTTTCAGGTCATTAACAGAATGGCCCACTCCATTAAAGTGCTGGCTGACAGGTTTGTGTGTTTGGAGTTTTTTGATGTCTGTTTTGTGTCCATTGATTCTTTGTTGAAGAGTGTTTGCAGTTTATCCAATATACATGGTGTGTGGGCATTGTTGGCACATGATGGCATATATGATGTTAGTTGAGGAACAGGAGAATGTGCCCCTGATTCTGTAATTAACGTGGTTAGATCCAGTGATAGTATCTCCAGCATAGATATGTGGACAAAGCTGGTAACGGGGCTTGTTGCAAGGAAAAGTTCCAGGCTTAGTATTATTGTGTATAACCTGTGATTGCTAGTGAGAATCCTCATAAGGTTGGCAGGTTGTCTGTAGGAGAGAACAGGCCTGTCACCTAGGGCCTTCTAGAGTGTGGCATCCTGATTTAGGATGGGTTGTAGGTCTTTAATGATGCGTTGCAGTGGTTTGAGTTGGGGGCTGTAGGTAATGACCCACTGGTGTTCTGTTTTTTGGGCCTACCTTGGAGTAGCTGGTTTCTGGGTTTTCCTCTGGCCCTGTCGATTTGTTTTTTTATTTCTCCTGGTAGGTAATTCAGGTTCATGACTATTTGGTACAAACCAACGCTGGTCTGATCAATACCACACTCTACCAGAAACCCACTGACCACTATACTTACCTAGCTTCTAGCTTCCATCCTGCACACGTGACATGATCCATTGTTTACAGTCAAGCCCTTAGGTACAATTGCATCTGCTCTGATCCTACTGACAGAGACCAAAAACTACAAGATCTCTGCCAAACATTCATGGGATACTGACTAACACGGCTATCTCTCTGTCACTATTCGTCATGGGGATACAGTGAGACAAGTCGCAGTGAATGGGCTGGAGGGGGAAGGAAAGCTTATAGATTTGAACTGGGTTTAAACCCACAGTATAGCACTTACTGGCTATGTCTACACTAGCCAAAAACTTCGAAATGGCCATGCAAATGGCCATTTCGAAGTTTACTAATGAAGCACTGAAATACCTATTCAGCGCCTCATTAGCATGCGGGCGGCTGTGGCACTTCGAAATTGATGCGGCTCGCCACCGCGCGGCTCATCTAGTCAGAGCTCCTTTTCGAAAGGACCCCGGCTACTTCGAAGTCCCCTTATTCCTATGAGCAGATGGGAATAAGGGGACTTCGAAGTTGCTGGGGTCCTTTCGAAAAGGAGCCCCGTCTGGATGAGCCGCGCGGCGGCGAGCCGCGTCAATTTCGAAGTGCCGCGGCCACCCACATACTAATGAGCTGCTGAATCTGTATTTCAGCGCTTCATTAGTAAACTTCGAAATGGCCATTTGCATGGCCATTTCGAAGTTTTTGGCTAGTGTAGACACGGCCGCTGTGGAGCATTAATACTAAAACTCCACCATGAAGCCTCTCCAAGCTCCATGCCAGTGCCAAGCCTGGGTGAAGGAGGAGGGTTGGTCAGATGAGTGTCTATGTACTGACCGTGAAACAACAATACGACTGAAATCTGATGCCAGTATGACTAAACGAAAAAAGATCTGGGCTCAGATGTCGCCCGGATAAACAAGGTCCGCGACACCAGTCGAACAATCGGGGTTGGGTCGATAAGTTGGCTACCGAAAGAAAATGACAACTAATGCATATGCTCAGAATGAACAACGAATGAAAAATCAAGACGCTGGTGTTCGGCATAATGACGGTTTGAACAGGAGAGGCAGACGCCACAGAGAATGCAGAGATGATGTACTAGATGGGTGCGGAGCTGGTCTACAGAAAATAAGTCACTCTGCACTGGACAGGGACAGACGGAAGGAAATAGTGAGAGAGGCATCAGACACCAATGGGTGCTGGGTCCACGGTTATTGATGATGATTAATACTAAACAGCCAGAGGGAACTTAGTAAAATAAAACAACAATGGCCATAGTCAGAAGCTTATTTCCATGAGCTGGTGGAAGTGGCAAACCCTATTCGGTGTCAGGAAACTCAGCCAATGCATGAGAAAAAAGAGGAACCTGCTCTTATCAGATTGAGGCTGGTAATCAGTCTTACCAAGGGGGAGGTGATTACTTGTGTGACTTCCTGAAACCTCTGGGCCTTCTGCAGCACCAGGGGTGGCTCACGCTGGGGGCCATCTGCTCCCCTACCCCTGGGGACTGGCTCACCAGCCCCTGCTGAAGCAGCAGCGGCTCCCCTGAATTTCCCCCACCCTCCCCAGAGGAGCAGCTGGCATGGCAGCAGCACCCCGAATGTTCTCCCCTGCCAGGAGATGGTACAATGGCTCTGGGGCTCCTGCCCCACAGTGTACCCTACACCTCTAAGATTCGATGGAGGGTATTTGTGGTATAAGTCATGGACAGGTCACAGGGGCTACGTCTACACTAGCCCAACAGCAGATAGGAATAAGGGGATTTCGAAGTGGTCAGGGTCCTTTTGAAAAGGAGCCCCGTCTGGACGAGCTGCAGCTATTTTGAAGTGCCGCGGCCGCCCGCATGCTAATGAGGCGCCGAGTATGTATTTCAGCGCTTCATTAGTCAACTTCGAAATGGCCATTTGCATGGCCATTGCAAAGTTTTGGGCTCGCGTAGACACGGCCAGGATGTGATTTTTTTTTTCCTTGCCCATGACCTGATGGTGACAATTACAAAAAAATTTCCGCAGTTCAGTCAGAGCCTAACCTATTAGCTGCCTCTGAGACTGCATGGTGGATTCCCCTGTGCTCCAGCCCAGGGTTGGCAACCAAAATAGCAAGAAGAGCCCTTTTTTTCAGGTTCGATCAAAAAACTCAATAATTCAGGAGCCGCGATGCAGGCAAACTTGAAACAGTCCTTCTTGTAACCCCTGTCTCAAGGGCAGCACACACCTATCGCACAGTGCGCTGCCCATTTTACAGGGAGAGCTAGCCAAGTTTTGAGATCGCACATGGTTTGCAATTTAGATGGGAGCTGTTCATTGTCGGGCTTCTGGATGTTCGTGGAAATATCGACAATAATCACGTGGTTATTTGGGCTTTTTTTGTTTTTTTGACTTTGCAGTTATACCATCGGGAGCCACAAAGAAGTCCTTAGAAAGCTGCATGCGGCTCTGGAGCTGCAGGTTGCAGACCCCGCTCTTCCTCAGCAAAGAAAAGTAGTATTGTGAAATACCGCCCCACCCATTTTTCCTGCACACTTTTAACCTCTTGTCATATTTAGACCTTGCTTACTTTTTAGGCCTAAAATCAGGCACAGAGCCCTGTATAAAATCTCCTGCTGTCCTTGTTTGGTTCTGATTCAATAGTACTTGCATCATTGTAACCATTGGCCTAGGCTGTAATTTCCCAGGCAAACGCAGTCCTGTCGGACTAATCCGGAGAAGCCTTCAGTTGTGTTGTGCAAATCGCTGGTATCTGGCTGGCGATGGACACATCCTGAACTATGTGCGGTACCGAGGGTTCTCGAGAAAAGTCACTCTGATGTAAATTGCTTTGCACTTACACCATTGAAACTTTAAGGAACACGACGTAAAAGTTCCTCGCGTTTAAGTCATGACGTCATTTAGAAACCGGAAAATTAGCGTTACCCTCCCAGCATCCTCTGCGACTTTCCTCTGTCTCATAATCCACATGGGATAAACATGGTTTAAAAGTGGACTTTGGGTTAGGATCATTTCTTTAAGTGTTGCTTAAAAAGCTTTAAGTGAGTGGTACATTGGGGTTTAAATGTCAAATTGGCAAAATGTATGCTCTTAAAGTCCCTATCTTCCTCTATTTACCTTAGTTCTTATGGCGGACAAATTCCTCATTATGGCTGTGTCTACACTTGCATTCCTCTTTCTAAAGAGGTATGCAAATGAGGGAAATTGAAAAATGCAAATGAGATGCAGATTTGCATACTGGCACCTCATTTGCATATTCTGATTTCAAAAGAGCTTCTTTCAAAAGAAGAAAAGCAGTGTAGACACTGCTCTTTCAAAAGTACACCCATCTTCGAAAGATTCCTTCCCATGAAAAAAAGGGAAGAAGGGTTCTTTCGAAGATGGGGTTTACTTTCGAACGAGCAATGTCTACACTGTTTTTTTCTTTCGAAAGAAGCTCTTTTGAAATAAGAATATGTAAATGAGGTACCATATATGCAAATATGTGCCTCATTTGCATTTTATTTCCCTCATTTGCATGCCCCTTTCAAAAGAGGAATGCAAGTGTAGACACAGCCTATACATTGTGTCAGTCACAATTTTATGGTCCCACTCCCCAACATATATCAGGGACCCCTCTACTAAATCAAAAAATGCCCCACCCTGTTTTGTCCCATCTGACTCTGTGCGCTTAACCCAGAAAGCCAGGGGGCAGCGGGAACTATGGGATAGGTTTCGTCTCTTTCAAAAAGCTCAGCCTGGCTGGCATTGAATCTGTGAAGCTGAAAGCCCCAGCTGTGTTACCTCCTGAGGGAGCAGAGTCTTTAGAGCACAATTGCTAGAACAGGCATAATGGGGCATTGTACCAAACAGGATAGGTGCATCTCAGGGTTCCCTCAATTTTTTTTCTATCCACAAGAGGAATAAATTTTGTTCTGTGCACTGAGGCATGTGCAGATGTGCACCACCCAAAGAAACACAGGCTGGTGGCTGCAGGTGCTCTGCTAATGAGCTGGGCAGCTCCCATATCTCTCCTGGGTGGCTGCCCACGCGCTCAGCCTACAGGGAACACTGGTGCATATTCCCACTCACCGACTTTGACACTGTCAAAGGGCCATGCCAGTGTTCCCTGCAAGCTGAGCTCAGGAGATCCAAATGCTGCCCAGCGGGTTAGCAGAGCTCCCACTGTTAGGCTTTCTTTCTCCTGGTGGTACACATTGGCACCTGCCTTGGTGCACACAGAAAAACGCATCCCGCACATGGATGGAAAAGATTAGCTGGAATATTGACCAGGGACCAGCTTCTCAGCTGGCAAAAATCAACAGAGCTTCCAGATCCTCTGCTCCATAATTATATCTGGTCGCCACTAGACAGCCTCCATGCCCAGAGTTTAAAATTTTAACTCCAGCTGTGTGGTCAGTTATCAACATATATCTTCACCCATACAAGTGGTTGTGAAAAGATAATGACCCAGAAGGTCAAGCCAAAACTGGGCAGAATTCCTCTGTGTCTTGGTCAGGGCAAGGGAAACAGCGTCTTTACATGGAGGCATCTGATCCACAACAGCCCAGCAGTGGGTGTTGGAGCCTAAATCTCTATCTGGGGCTGAAACAGGGATGGGTAGCAATATAAAACCATGGACAGAGTGGACTTCTCCCTGCTTCCTGGAGTCCATGTGGGTTCCAGCTGCAGGCCTGGTGTCACCAGCCAAAATTAGAAATCCAGCAGGGTCAAAATGCATCTCCCGTTTTTTTGTTAGCGGCAGCCAATTTATGTGTGTGTGTTTCTGTTGCTATTAGCATTTTATGGCGGTTCACTCAGGGGTTAGAGCAGACAAGCGTGACATGAATTTTCCATTGTAGTTTACAGCAGCCAAGGAAGGTCACAGATGGGTGACTGAAGGTATGGAGTGTGCTTGTTTTACCTGTTCGGCTGGGTAAAATCCTCCAGCAATAATGTTGCGACCATCATGGAAAATAAATGAACCTTCCTACTTGTGCTTGGTTTTGAAGGGAAGGAATAGGCCCTGATTCAGAAAAGCATTTGTATAACTTTGCAGGAGGTCCTGAAGAGAGCAGCTTTCCTGAATTAGGGCCTTACCCACCCGCTGAACCCCTGGGGGAGTCTATTCAACACAACACACCCATCTCATAGAGATGGAAGGGACCTTGAGAGGTTATTGAGTCTAGCCCCTGGGTTAGGCCAAGCACTATCTGCTGGTGTTTTTAAGACCTATTTGCCCCAGATCCTTAAACAGCCCCTTGGAAGATTGAACTCACAACCTGGGGTTTAAGCAGGCCAACCCACAAAGCACTAAGCTATTTCTTCCCCTGCTGCTGAGCCTTGTTCCTGGCTTGGTGACCCCAGAGGCATTGCCTTGCACAGGAGACACAATGCCAAAAGGGCCCTTAAACAGGAGTCCCTCTCATTTTTTCCCACCCATGTGTGGAATAAATTTTGTTCTGTGCGCCAAGCGTGTGTCAATATGCACCACCCATAGATTCACAAGCTGCCGGCTGTGGGCGCTCTGCTAACCAGCTGGGAGGCACCTGGGTGGGCATCCAAGCGCTCCGCTTACAGGGAGCACCTGCCTGAAGTCTTAAAGATCCCGCCACATGCCAAACGTCGGCAGGTCGTGTTTTTAATCTACAGGTGGATCCTTTCCATTCTGTCTCCCTCAGTGCCCTCCAGTGTGAGAACGTTCACTTCCCGTCCCACGCTGCCACACCTTTGGCTCTGCACCCGAGACGGCTGCATGCTTGGGCAGGTCCCTTCCTCTCTGTGTGCCCTGCCCCGTTTTGTCCCATCCAACTCTGGGCTCTTCACCCAGAATGCCAGGGGGCAGCAGGAACGGTGGGATAGGTACCCACGGTGCATGGCTGACATAGTCAAAGCAGCCCGTCTTGATGGAGACACGCTCCGTCGACTTCATGTGCCAGTGGGGACACGCGCTCTCGACTTTACAAAACTGTGTATTAAAAAAATCGACCTTACTAAATTCACCCTAATCTCCGAGGGCTTGTCTCTACTTACCAGGAGATCGACCCCGTCGGTGTTTGTCTTCTGGGGTTCAATTTCACAGGTCTCATGGGGATGTGTGAAATCAAACTATCAGGGCTTGACAGTTCAGCCCTGTACTCCTCATTAGTGTGAGGAGTAAACAAAGTCAATGGGAGAGTTTCTTCCCTTCAACCTTTCTCTGTGAGGACAGCCTGATAAGTCGATTGTAGCTACCTTGATTCCAGCTGTCCATTTAAAACTGGAAATGTGTATCTAGGATCGACTTGCAAGCCTAGTGTAGCCCAGGCCCTAGTGTAGACACACCCTGTGTCTGCGCAGCGCCTTGCACGTGGGAGGCAACTGAGGCCTCAGGGAGCAATGAAGGGGTTCAGAGATGGCTTTGCCGTTCTAGACCCCTTCTCAGTCACTGATCGCTCTCTGATTATTTTCTTCTTTGAAACCAGCCAGGTCTGTTCTCCTCCCAGGAGCACTTTCCTTCTGAAGAGCTGCAGCCACCAGGGTAAACAGACTGTGCTGGTAACTGTTATGGGCCCTGTAACCAGGAACGTCTTTTCCCCTGCCCCTTGGGCTGTTTGATCACCCAACCTTCAGCAGGGATTTTTTTCCCACTTTACCTCTCTGGCTCTCACTTCCGCTCTTCCCAGAGGACTCTGGGAATCCTGCAGCTCCCTGTACTCACCTTAGCTGTTTCCTTGTTAAGCTTAATTGGAGTCAGCTCAGCTGACTCTCTCTTAAAGGGCCACCCCTCTCCCCTCGTAAGAGACAGATCTGCACTTTTGACGGTAACTCCAAGGAAGGTGCTTATTGAAGAGCCTGAAATGGAGTGCTGGGGAGGGGAAAGCGAGGCAGGATTGCTCGTCATGTCCCAGCCTGTGGCAGGAAGACTCTCCATTGGGGCAGCCTTATGACACACCGCTTATGACCGTCTGGCCCCGGCAGGCCTAGGTTTGGCAGTTGCTGGCTTTGTAGTGAGGAGATCCTGCCCTGTGCCGAGGGGACCCCGAGTCTCGGCTACAAAGGGGAGGGAGTAACGCCGGGCCGAAATGGGCCAGGGCGCGTCACCCTCGTTCCCTGCCCTTGGATCCTCCCCAGCCGCAAAAGGGGCTTAGATCCACCCTGCCAGCCCTTGGGCAGAGCCGCTGGGTGCCTCTGGGCTCCTGCCCAGAGAAGACGCAGTGTAACCCCCACACCTGGGGATGCCCATTTAGTGGCACCTCAGCCACATTCAGAGAGGCAGAACGACTGTCCTCTGCAGCCCTAGGTGAGACCTGCCAGCTTTTAGCTCCAGCTGTAGAGGCTCCTGCACTGAGCTCCAGAGATACCAAGTTGAAGCCCACGCGTGGGAGGTTACTCCAGCTCGGAGCTTGAGCCGTGCCCTGCAGGCGGAGGAGCAAGTGCCTGGCGGCTCAGCTGGTGCCAGAGCTGCAGAGCAGGAGCGAGCGGGGGCCTCCTGGTGCCTAGTTTTCACCAGCTTTTGACAAGGGAGGGCCCTTTCTACGGGATGGGCCCTGACGTGAGAAGAGAGGGCACCACTGCAGGGCCGGGACCAGGGCCTGTCTGCGAGGCAGGGACTCTGCAACCCTCCTGGCTGCACTGGCCTGAGTTCCTCTGGCCATGAGTAAAGCGGAGGGAGACCTGCTGGCTGCCCCTCTAGAGGGCAGCAGGGCCCTGGGCATCCACCGTCCCTGTCTGGGCCCAGAGCTGATGCTGGGAGCTGGTGCAGGTCGCGCCAACCCTCCCTATGCCCACGCTGGCCTCAGACAGCCAGGAGCACAGGCAGCACTGACCAAGCAGCCAGCGCCCCTCTGCCGCCGGGCGCCCACTGTGCCTCCTCAGGGCACAGCGCCCATGTCTGTGAGGACACAGGGTGGCCCATGGTGTGACGGCAAACACCCCCTCGGGTGCGGGGAGAGGCCCTGGGAACACGTCACTGCAGCTTCACAGAGCTCACAGCCCCCTGCAGCCAAACCCTTACGCACAGCGCAGCCAGAGCCCCCCAACCCGCCCCGCCCCTCTTATCCCAGCGCTGCCCCCAGCGCAGCCAGAGCCCCCCAACCCACCCCTGCCCCACTTATCCCAGCGCTGCCCCCAGCGCAGCCAGAGCCCCCCAACCCGCCCCGCCCCTCTTATCCCAGCGCTGCCCCCAGCACAGCCAGAGCCCCCCAACCCGCCCCCGCCCCACTTATCCCAGCGCTGCCCCCAGCGCAGCCAGAGCCCCCCAACCCGCCCCCGCCCCACTTATCCCAGCGCTGCCAGAGCCCCCCAACCCGCCCCCGCCCCACTTATCCCAGCGCTTCCCCCAGCACAGCCAGAGCCCCCCAACCCGCCCCGCCCCTCTTATCCCAGCGCTGCCCCCAGCACAGCCAGAGCCCCCCAACCCGCCCCCGCCCCACTTATCCCAGCGCTGCCCCCAGCGCAGCCAGAGCCCCCCAACCCGCCCCGCCCCTCTTATCCCAGCGCTGCCCCCAGCACAGCCAGAGCCCCCCAACCCGCCCCCGCCCCACTTATCCCAGCGCTGCCCCCAGCGCAGCCAGAGCCCCCCAACCCGCCCCCGCCCCACTTATCCCAGCGCTGCCCCCAGCACAGCCAGAGCCCCCCAACCCGCCCCTGCCCCACTTAGCCCAGCGCTGCCAGAGCCCCCCAACCCGCCCCTGCCCCACTTATCCCAGCGCTGCCAGAGCCCCCCAACCCGCCCCTGCCCCACTTATCCCAGCGCTGCCCCCAGCGCAGCCAGAGCCCCCCAACCCGCCCCGCCCCTCTTATCCCAGCGCTGCCCCCAGCGCAGCCAGAGCCCCCCAACCCGCCCCGCCCCTCTTATCCCAGCGCTGCCCCCAGCGCAGCCAGAGCCCCCCAACCCGCCCCTGCCCCACTTATCCCAGCGCTGCCCCCAGCACAGCCAGAGCCCCCCAACCCGCCCCTGCCCCACTTAGCCCAGCGCTGCCAGAGCCCCCCAACCCGCCCCGCCCCACTTATCCCAGCGCTGCCCCCAGCGCAGCCAGAGCCCCCCAACCCGCCCCTGCCCCACTTATCCCAGCGCTGCCAGAGCCCCCCAACCCGCCCCTGCCCCACTTATCCCAGCGCTGCCCCCAGCGCAGCCAGAGCCCCCCAACCCGCCCCTGCCCCACTTATCCCAGCGCTGCCCCCAGCACAGCCAGAGCCCCCCAACCTGCCCCGCCCCTCTTATCCCAGCGCTGCCTCCAGCGCAGCCAGAGCCCCCCAACCCGCCCCTGCCCCACTTAGCCCAGCGCTGCCCCCAGCACAGCCAGAGCCCCCCAACCCACCCCTGCCCCACTTATCCCAGCGCTGCCCCCAGCCCTGCCAGAGCCCCCCAACCCGCCCCTGCCCCACTTATCCCAGCGCTGCCCCCAGCACAGCCAGAGCCCCCCAACCCACCCCTGCCCCACTTATCCCAGCGCTGCCCCCAGCACAGCCAGAGCCCCCCAACCCGCCCCTGCCCCACTTATCCCAGCACTGCCAGAGCCCCCCAACCCGCCCCTGCCCCACTTATCCCAGCGCTGCCCCCAGCACAGCCAGAGCCCCCCAACCCGCCCCCGCCCCACTTATCCCAGCCCTGCCAGAGCCCCCCAACCCGCCCCTGCCCCACTTATCCCAGCGCTGCCCCCAGCACAGCCAGAGCCCCCCAACCCGCCCCTGCCCCACTTATCCCAGCGCTGCCAGAGCCCCCCAACCCGCCCCTGCCCCACTTATCCCAGCGCTGCCCCCAGCACAGCCAGAGCCCCCCAACCCGCCCCTGCCCCACTTATCCCAGCGCTGCCAGAGCCCCCCGACCCGCCCCCGCCCCACTTATCCCAGCCCTGCCCCCAGCCCTGCCAGAGCCCCCCAACCCGCCCCCGCCCCACTTATCCCAGCGCTGCCAGAGCCCCCCAACCCGCCCCTGCCCCACTTATCCCAGCGCTGCCAGAGCCCCCCAACCCGCCCCTGCCCCACTTATCCCAGTGCTGCCCCCAGCCCTGCCAGAGCCCCCCAACCCGCCCCTGCCCCACTTATCCCAGTGCTGCCCCCAGCCCTGCCAGAGCCCCCCAACCCGCCCCTGCCCCACTTATCCCAGCGCTGCCCCCAGCCCTGCCAGAGCCCCCCAACCCGCCCCTGCCCCACTTATCCCAGCGCTGCCCCCAGCCCTGCCAGAGCCCCTCAACCCGCCCCTGTCCCACTTATCCCAGCGCTGCCCCCAGCCCTGCCAGAGCCCCCCAACCCGCCCCTGCCCCACTTATCCCAGCGCTGCCCCCAGCCCTGCCAGAGCCCCCCAACCCGCCCCTGCCCCACTTATCCCAGCGCTGCCCCCAGCCCTGCCAGAGCCCCCCAACCCGCCCCTGCCCCACTTATCCCAGTGCTGCCCCCAGCCCTGCCAGAGCCCCCCAACCCGCCCCTGCCCCACTTATCCCAGCCCTGCCAGAGCCCCTCAACCCGCCCCTGCCCCACTTATCCCAGTGCTGCCCCCAGCTCTCTGCTCCCCTGCACCAGCCCTGGCTGTGCATCGATGAGGAGCCCTGTGCCAGCGCCAGCCAAGTCTCTGCCAGTGGCCCTTCCCCCCCACCAAGGCTTTGCTCACCAGCTCCCTGACCCCCTGGGCTGCTCCAGGGCTGTCAGCCTGGCACTGCTCGTAGGGCAGAGCCCCTCCTGGGGTGGCGCCTGGCTGTCAGGTGGGGGAGTCCAGTCTGCAGCTCACCTCCTGCCATGACCAGGCCACAGAGGTTGGGGTCAGTCATCCGCACAGGAGCAGGGGGTGGCGAGGGCAGGGTTCATGTCCATGGGGCAGGGGGACTTCACAGCATCCCGCAGGACATGGGGGAGACAAACTGGGAGGGCCACTCGCCTGCAGGGATCAGGGACTGTGGCTGCTCTCCCCACCCCCGGGAGCTGGGAAGTGCCGTTTGGACCCACAGGCACAAGCTGCATGAAGCACTGGGGGGGGAGGCGTTAATTGGAGCTAAGTTGCATCCTTCAGCAGAAGGGGGCAGGTGTCGTAATATAGAGAGATACACATCTCGTAGAGCGGGAAGGGACCTGTGGAGGTCATCAAATCCAGTCCCCTGCCCTCTTGGCAGGACCAACCAGCACCCTCCCTTTGACTAATCTATTTGCCCCAGGTCCCTACATGCTGCCCCCCCCGACTGAACTCCCAACTCTGGATTAAACAGGCCTGTGCTCAAACCCCTGAGCTATCCCCCCAAGCAGCCTGGCTGGGCACTCAGCTACAATTTGTAAATGCACTCAGGTTAGGGCTTAACTCTCCTGAGTAATGTTGCATCCAGGGTTCCTGCTCATTTTCTCCACCCAGGGTGGAATAAATTTTGTTCTATGCACCAAGGTGTGCGACGATGTGCACCACCCAATCTCAAACATCCTGCCAGCTGGGGGCATTCTGCCAACCAGCCAGGAGGCACCTAAATCTGTCCCTGGCAGCTGTCCCAGCACTCTGCTTCCAGGGAACACTGGTTGTACCCTCTGCAAAGTTCACCCCTTTTTCCAGCCTCCGTACTCAGGTCCTAGATCAGACCCCTGGGGACACCACTAGTTTCCTATTGAGCCCCACCCTTTGTTTCCTGCCTTTTCACTGGAGTGCCTGGGGATGCCTTCAAGTCCTCTAAGGATCCTTAAATGAAGGACAAACCTTTCATTATTTAAATCCTTTCCTCTTCATAACAAACTCCCTCCCCCAGCACGGAGCTCATCACAGGTCCGGCTCCAGCTGCCGGGCAAATCAGAGTGGTGTGGGGCCAGGGTGTGCCCTGTGAGTGGATCTCAGCTATGACACAGGGGCCAGAGGCCGCCTCGCAGCTGCCAAATGGTCCCCCTGCCACCAGGGAGTCTATCAGAATGGCCCTGGCCCTGGCCCGGGCGCCCACAGCCACTGGGCATGTGCTGGAATCCACCATCCGCGGGTGGGTGGCAGGCGGCAGGCTGGAACAATCAGGCCTCTGAGCTGGAGCCGGAGGGCAACACAAAGGGCTCTGTGCCTGCAGAAAGGGCCATTCTAGCGTGCCCAGGTGCCAGGCGGCCGGCCAGCGAGCGCAAGGCTCAGCGGCCCAGCCCTGAGTGCAGGCGGGCTGTGAATACCGACCTTAATCTCATCTCCCTGCCCCACGCCTGGACCCTCCATTCCCACCTCTCCTGCACGCCCTATCCCATGGGCCCGTACCCCTTTCCTTCTGCCCCCTCTCTGCACCCCCTGGAGCGCCCCTCATCCTTCTCCCGCCTCACTGGCAGCTCACGTCCAGGTGGGTTTGGGGAGCTCTCCGACACCTGGGGCGTGGGAACAATTAGTACAGTGGGGGGCTGCTGAGAGCCATCGAACCAAACGGGAAGGAAGTGCTCTGTTTTGGGAGGGCGCGTCCACTTCCCACTCTCGGCTGTCGGGGAGCGAGGGCAAGGTACGTACCTCGCATGCAGGCCTCTCGTGCCTGCCTGGTGCAGGGAGGCAGCGGGGGAGTCATTCATGCAATCAGTGCACTTTCCCCTCGCTCCCTGACAGTCAAGGGAGTGAGAAGAAGACCGAGCAGCACCCCGGTAAGCACAGCGGCTGCCTTCCGTGCCCTCCTGAAATGGGGCCTTTGACTGTAACACCCCGCCACCTGTCTATGATGGAAATCACTTCACCCCCGGGGTGCAGCAGCCCCCGGATCTATGCCGTCACTATGCTGAGCGCGCCCAAGGAATGCCAAGAATGCATCGGCAGTTCTGCACCGGGCAGGGGGTGTGGGTGGCACAGCTGGAGCAAGGGCCCGGTGTAGATACAGCTTTGTTTTAGTTATTTTCTCATCGGAGTTTTTCAGTATTGCGTCGCGTCATTTTAGGTATCCTTGTATTCAGCCCTGTTATATAGAAATTTAGTTCTACTTTGTAGAACAGTTCCTGGAAGTCAGTAAGGTGAAGAAAAACCTCTCCACACCCTTTGGTTTTGGGTTGCTCCATTGATTGCCCTGTGGAGGGGATGAGGTGTGAATGGAAAGGCTTGGGAGACAAGCACCTCCAGGCACTTGCAAGGGTTGGAGAAGGTAGATCCCAGGCCAATGGGAAGAACAAAGGGACCTGTGAAGTGGGCCCGTTGAAGGAAGATTGGACACATGGATGCCTTGGGAGTCACCAGCCAGTGCCTGCCTTTGGAAGCACCACCCAGCAGAAGGTGCTAAATGCATATTCATAAGATTGCTCCTCCAGTTTATGCATATGCATGAGCCGGCTAACTGGTGCCAACATGCATGGGAGAGAGGACACTGTCAATGGAAACATCTTGCCCAGGGACCCCAGGTTTGTCTTGTCAGCACTGGAACACTGATCCGGATTGGCAGAAGCCCGGCTCCGCCCCTCCCCATCTAACTCACCTGGCCGGGGCAGTTAGGGGGAGCAACAAGCCAGGAGTGTGTTTGTGTGTGAGTGTAATACGTGCACACAATAAGTGTTGATTGCTACATGTGTGTTACCAATCAATGTGTTTTGCCTCTTCCCCCTGGAAAGATCCCATGCAGTACTGTTCAGTACAACACCGGCACTTAATGAACATGATAAAAAGAAATACGGAACAGCTGTTCATCCCTGGAATGAAGCTGGGTCCTGCAGAAACAACAGCCTATGAGCCACATCCTTCAAGACAGTCACATAATGGCTAGGTCCCCTAGGAAGGCTGGTCACTGAGGGCTGCAAGAAAGCAAAGGCTCGGCTGTATTTCAGCTGATCCAGGTAATTGTAGCCTGACACTGGGCCTGGGGAAAATAGCGGAGTGGCTGATATGGGACTCGGTCAATACAGAGTTAAAGGGGCGGGTGAGGGAATGAATGGCAAGCCCCATGGCTTTATGGAAAATAGATCCAACGATGACACATTTGGTCAGTAAAGGTAAGAGAGTTCATGTGGTCTGCTTAGACGCCCATATGGCGTACGATTTGGTATCTCGTCGCAGTTTGGTTCAAGAACTACAACGATATAAACCGACCGTTGCCCATGTTACACGGTATTTAACCTTTTCGATTAATGACCCGGAAGAAAGCGGAAAACCGTCCTGGATAAAGGTTGTGCACAACACGCCAATTGGTGGAGGGGTCAATGACGGAGAGGACAGGTCACCGACAAACATGCAGCCGCCTGGAGCCTGCGGTGAAGGAGACATAAGCAAACCAATGTAAATGACATGCAAATGTGCACACCTAAGGAGGAAGAACAGTTAGCCCCATGGGCAGGGTGAGGAACTCTGAAAAGGAGGTGTGGGGTGTGGTGTCCAGTCAGCTGGCTGGGAGCTCCCAGCATGACTCTGTGGCCCCAAGGGCTAATGCTACCCTGGGGTGCAGAAAGAGAGGATCCTCAAGTAGGAGTAGGGAGCTAAAGGTACCTCTGTACTTGACACTGGGGCATGGTGTTCCCGCTAATGTTTTCTAGCCACATAACGAATAAATTTTGTTCTGTGCACGGACACATGGGGGATGTGCACCACCCATAGAAACACAGGCCGCCAGCTGTAGGTGCTCTGCTCGTCAGCTGGCCAATGCCTGAATCTCTCCTGGGAGGTGGTCCAAGTGCTCCGCTTACAGGGAACGCTGGCTGGAGGTGGCTGCTCCGGCGCGGAGACAACCAGCCCATGGGTGGGGGAGGGCAGCTCACAATGCAGAAAGGCAGCAGGGCCTAGTGGCTGGAACACCAACCTTCAAAGCCAAAATTCCAGGGCTTGTCTCGTGTGCCCCCTCGCGGTGAGCAAGTAGGGTGCTCCCAGAGCCCCTGAGTCAGGCTTGCAGTTGTGTTCCCCAGGGCAGGGCAGGTTTCTCCACTGGACTCAGTGGTAGGTAAGGGGGCAGACCCTGTCTGCACGTGGGTCTAGTAATGGCACATTCGCTGGGTGACCTCGGGCAACTTGCAAAGGGAAGGCGTCGGTTTGCTTTGCCCTGTATTGCATACCCAAGCCTTTGTGTGTGCAACAGAAGGGTGTTTCTGCCTTTTTTCACGCTAGAAATTCAGGTCTTGGTGACCGCGATTTTCTGGGCTGACTGGAGCCCTGGGCAGGCTGGGGCAGCACAGAAACCAGGCGAGCGAGAGCTGGCGAAGGGGAACATGCCTTGCCTCAAGCTGCATGTGTGGTGAGGGGCCACCCGTTATACAACTCAAATGCCCAAGACACACTTGGGAGAAAATGGTTCTTGTGGAATATTCAGCTGCCTTCTCCCAAAGCCCAGCCACCCGGGGTCTGGCTCATAGCACTGAGTCCTCGGAGGAGGCCAGGTTACAAGAGCATTGCGGCTGACTCACTGGCCGTCTCCTCTGCCAGGCATGTCTCCTGGGCAGCATGGCTCTTCGCCTCCTCCTCAGCAGGACCGAGGGGGCACCCCCAGGGACAGGAGGCCCTGGTAGTGCTGCGGGCTGCATGGGTGAGGTAGATATTCCAGCTCAGGCTGGGACCGTAGCTGCTAATTTTTTCCACCCCCCTGCATTGGCCAGGCTCTGGGGGTGGCCTCAGCCTCACCCAGCCCTCAGCTAGGAGCTGAGAACAGGGTGCCAGGCAGGGACTCAGAGCTGGGAGGTCTCTAGCCGGATAACTGTCCTGATGGGTAACTGCACCCCCCACCACTCAGCCTCAGTTTCCCCACTCGGGGCCGGGGGGTCTCTAGCTGCTGTCCTGCTGGGTCACTGCACCCCCCACCCTGCCTCAGTTTCCCCACGTGGGTCCGAGGGTCTCTCTCTCTCTTTCCCTGGCAGGGCGGGGCTGTGCCTGAGCCCCATTGCCCCGCCCGGCCGAGGGGCGAGCCCCGGCCCGGGGGGCGGTTGCCGCCCTGCGCGCTAATCGCTGGCCTCGGGCGGGCTGGGGTGGGGCCGGGGTTGCGCTCCGCCTCCGCCGCACGCCGAGCCCGCTCGCCCGCCCCTCGGCCGCGGGAGTCCAGGGGCGCTTCCTGCGAGCGAGGACCGCCGTGGCGCCGGCTTCCAGCGGGGAGCGGTGAGTGGCGGGGCTGGGCCGCGGTCCGGCACAGGGGCAGGATCGTGGGGGAATCGGTGGGGCACAGGGGCAGGCTGCGGGGGGCGGGGGGTGTAGGTAGGGCTCAGGAGTAGGCACTTGGGAGATCGGGAGTGCTCAGTGGGGCGCAGGGACAGGCTCGGGGGGGCACGGGGGGATCAGTGGGGCGCAGGGGAAGGCTCGAGGGGCTCAGTGGGGCGCAGGGACAGGCTCGAAGGGATCAGTGGGGCACAGGAGCAGGCTCTTGGGAGATCAGTGGGGTGCAGGGACAGGCACAGGGGGGCTCAGTGGGGCGCAGGGGAAGGCTCGAGGGGATCAGTGGGGCGCAGGAGCAGGCTCTTGGGAGATCAGTGGGGCGCAGGGACAGGCTCGGGGGGGCACGGGGGGCTCAGTGGGGTGCAGGGACAGGCACAGGGGGGCTCAGTGGGGCGCAGGGGCAGGCTCGAGGGGATCAGTGGGGCACAGGAGCAGGCTCTTGGGAGATCAGTGGGGTGCAGGGACAGGCTTCGTCAGGGAGGGGGTTGTGTTGCTGTGGGGCACCCGGGCAGGCTGGTTGGGGCAGCCCTTGGCAAGGGACTGTGACCCGGCCAAGAGAAGGCCCCTGTGGAATGAGCTTGTGGGTCTCCGCCGTGCCCAGCAGGGTCTCGCTGCCTTGGGAGGGTGGCACAGAGTGGGGGCAGGTGGTCCCGGGTGCAGCGGGGTCATATCCTGCCACCTGCCCTTTGAGCCAGTGGCTCCATTGCATAGGAGACAGGGCCGGCCTACGGGCAGGTGCTGGGCACCAGCCAGCCTGCGCTGCTGCCCAGGCCATGTGGAATGCCGCCCGCCCGCCTTCTCCTGGGCACTGTAAGAGGCTTTCTCAGCCCACACGGGATTGGTTTCTGCACTCGTGTTCTGTTATCTTCCTGCATGGCGCAGCTGGCTCCCCGCCCCCCCCCGCCGCCGGGGAGCAGGGGAAGCGCCCGTCTCTTGGGCTGCCTCCACCTGACGCCCGCCAGCGGGTAGGGTACAGGCCTGTCTCGTGGGCTGGCTTCCCCCATCGCCCACCCGGGAGCAGGGTAAGGCCCGTCTCTGGGGCTGGCGTTCCCTGCGCGCCCGCTCGGGAGCAGGCCCGATCTCCACGTCCCTCTACCTGCCCACCCTCAGCTCTGTGCCGTGCTGCAGGGGTGGCAGGGCCTGGAGCGGTGGGGAGAAGCCCTGGGTCTCTAGGAAGAGCCGGCTCTGTCCCATGGGTAATGCAGAGGTGGGGCTGGCCAGCAGCTCTCCGGGCTAGGCTGAGACAGCTGCTGCCCTGTGCACGAGGGGCGCCGGTTGTGTCTGGCAGGGAGGGAGGGATAATGCAGTGCCAGGGGAGTGTAGTCGTACCAGGGGAGAGGTGACCCCCCTTTGTGACGGGCAGGGGGTTCTGGGAAAACCAGAGGGTGCGCGTCAGAAACAGACCCGGCTTAGGACGGCACGTCTCCGCCACCAGCACTGGCGCACGTCCGGTTCCAGCCTGTGGGTTGGCTGGGGGCTGGCAGCTCCGGCGGGCGGCTGTGAGGGGTTGGCGGTCAGTGCCCCGGCGCTGCCCATGGGTGCTGGGTGTGTAGGAAGGGGGCTCACTAGGACTGTGTTCTCAGGACCGATCCTGGGAGGAGAGATGCTCTCCCCTTCCTTTGCCCGAGGCCTGTGGGAGTTGGAGACGGAAGGAGCAGCCAGCCAGCTCTCTCGGTCTGGCACCCAGCGCTGAGGGGCCGCTTCCCGCCAGCCACTCCCCCACCCTGGCCTGTGTGGTGCTGCAAGGGGGCTCCATAGCCAGCCTTAGAGTCAGGGCCTTGCTGCCAGGTGGGCATAGGGCAGGCTGGGTGCATGGTGCGGGGGCAGAGACAGCCGTGGTGTGGTCGGCCCACGCTTGTCTATCGCACTTGTCTGTGGGTTCGGGGCCTCGCTGAGCTGGAGTGGCCGGGGCTCAGCTCCCAGGCGGTGTTCCCTGTGAGCTGGGGGCTGGGGCAGCCGCCCAGGATAGGTTCAGGTGCCGCCCAGCTGGTTAGCAGAGCCTACAGCCAGCAGTGTGGTGCACATCCACACGTCTCGGCACACAGAAGACAATTATTCCGCACTGCGTGGGAAAGATTAGCGGCAACATTGCTCTCGATGCTGGGTGTTCAGGAGAGGGTGCAGAGCTTGCTGGGGAGACTGAGCAACACCTGTCCCTGCTGTGCCGGCCAGGGCTGGGGCACTCCTAGCGTAGGCTGGGCCAGGCCGGCTCGGGGCTTGGCTGCACCTGTGGTTTGACTGCATTTCCGTAAGGTTGGGAAATGGGACGGACTTCTGTCTCCACTGGCTGCACTTGTGCACTCTGCTGGCCTCAGGGGCTGAACACCCCCCCTCCCGCCCCGTTCCCCACCTCTGACTTGCCCTCTTAACCCCACGCAGCAGCCAGGCCTGTAGGAGAGGGAGTCAGACCGGATGGCCCATCCCTGCTAGCGGTACCTGCTGGCAGAGTGTGGGCACAGAGGTGTCATGGGGTAGCTGGTGCAGCTGGCGTTTCCGGAAGGCTTCAGCCAGCTCGGCAGCTGGCTTTGGTGCCCAGGCTCTGAGCCTGCCTGGGATCCTGCTGGCAGTGTGCCGGGGCTGCTGGAGCAGGGCAGGTGTGTGACTCTGGCTCAGGGGGGTGTAGACAGACGCCCTTTACCGTCCTCCTGACCCGTCCTGCCCTGGGGCTGGACCCCTCCGGCACCTCTGAGCAGCACGGGATGATGGAGGACGGTCCCTTGTATGGATTCCAGCTCTTGCATTTTCCTCTCCCGGTGCTGGGCTGGCCCCCACGGGCTCTGCTCACTCGCTGGGGGCTGGCAGGAGGCGGCACTGGGGTGCCCGGGACAGGGAGCGACTTCCCCTCGGGTGGCAGCTCCCCTGCTCCCTGGCTGGGCTGCTGGAGTTGGCTGCTTTCCCCAGTGCCGGCCTCCCCTCCCACTTGGCAGGCTGGCCATGGGAAAGCACCTTGGGCGGGCAGGGCTTGCTCAGTTTCCTGTGCAAGAATGTGTGATGGGTCGGCGGGAGAGGCTCCTTCCTGCAGGCCAGAGAGCTAAGGGCTGGGCCAGACTTGGCTCTGGTCCCCGCCTGCCTGGGGCCCCTTCTCCTCCCAACGCCCCTGTCCGGCTACTCCTGCCTGCGCCCCTGGCCTGGGAAAGGAGCCCTGGGCCCATTCTGCTGCCCCCTGCAATGCGCCTCCCCAGGGGCTTGAAGTCCCGCTCCTGGCGAAGGCCAGACTGGAGCCTGGCTGTCCATGGGGCAGCCGAGTCCCAGCAGCAGTCGGGTTGCCAGGGGCTGTTGGGCCCCACAGTGCTTGGGTGCATCGTCCCATTCCCCAGCTGTGGCCTCTCCTCTGCCTCTGGCTGAGCACAGCCCCAGCCCGCTCTGCAGCTGGGAGACGCTCGCCCTGCTCCTTGGCTGCCGGAGCCGGCCCCTCAGAGCTGCCCATGAGCTCATCCTGCTGCAGGAAAATACCAGCTGGGGCCTCTGCGGGAGTAACCGCCCTCCGCTCACCGCAGCACCAGTGCTGGGGGTTTACCCACTGCCACACGCTCCCCCGCAGGGCCTGGCGAGCCCCAGAGGTGTGAGCTGCCCCCTCCCCTGCCAGCCACCGTGCCCGGCCCCTAGAGCTCTTCCCCATTAGCTTTGCCGGCTCGGTGCCTGGTGCTGAGTGGCCCCGGGCAGGCTGGGCTGGGCTGTCTCGTCTCCTGCTGTAGTGTGGCTGGGTTGCTCTCCAAGGTTAGCCCTGCTCTGTGTTCAAGGTGCCTGTGGCTGGGTAGCTCAGGGGTCCTGGGGACAGCAGCAGCCCATCCCAGTCAGCCCCGTGTAGGGTGTATTTATTAGACCGTTGTGTTGGAGGCTTCAGGGCTTTGTAGGGAGGGCTCCCAGCTGGGTTGTGTTCCCGGCCCTGCCCCTGCTCTGTTGGGTGACCTCGGCCAGCCAGTTCTCCTCCTGCCCTGTCTGCCTGTCCAGATCAGGGTCTGTCTCCCGTTGTGTCTCCGTGCAGCGGCCGTCTCTGCAGGGCCCTGATCTCAGCCAGGGCCCTGCCTGTCGGTGTGTGTCTGTGCCGTGCCCAGGCCCACAGGGCCCTGATCTTAGTGTCTAGCACTATGGGGTGTTGATCCCCGCAGGGGAAGGGCCTGGCTGACTGTGTGTCTGTGCAGCGCCCGGCCCGACAGAGCCCTGTCTCTGTGTGTGTGTGTGTGTGCAATGCCTTGCACCGGGGGCCCTGATCGCCGCTGCGGTTTCTAGGCATTAACATGTGTATCTGCTGTTGCTTATAACTGTAAGATTATTGGCTGAAATTTGACAGGGCTGCGAGCAATCGTCCCTCAAATGTTTTCTGTCCGTGGGGAGGAATAAATTTTGTTCTGTGCACGAGGCCTGTGTCGATGTGCACCACCTATAGACACACACGCAGCTGGCTGGGGGCGCTCTGCTAACCCGCTGGGCAGCTGCCCTAGCACTCAGCTTCCCGGGGACCCTGGCTGGGGGGAGGCGGGTGCCCAGCTCACGGGCGATGAACTGGAGCTGGGTGTATGACTCCCAGAGGCCCCTGTGACCAAGCCCTGCACCCCCCCCGCCCCATCCTGCAGGTGCCAGAAGACGGGAGCCACATGCTGTGGTGCTCCAGTGAAGGCGCTCGTGTTGCTGAGCTGGCAGCAGGTGTCGTGGGAAAGTCCGATGCCACCTGTAACCCGGCTCAGCTCAAGGGCAGGGAGGTTTCCTGGGGGGCTGCATAATAGCCGCCTGTCCCTTTAAGTCCTCCGGCAGGTGCCAGGTTTCTCGGTCATGTTTTCCCATGGCGTGCGCGGGAAGTGGGAGCGGCCAGAGGGAGGCCTGCAGGCCCGGGGCTGCTTCCGGCGGCCTGGCTGTGCTGTGCCTGGCACTGGGGCTTTGTTTCCCTTCGCTGGCCTTTGGCCTCCAGCCTGGGGCCCTGCGCCAAGGCGCATGTGTCCCAGCAGGACTCTCGACGTGGGTCTTTCCCGGGGCAGGTGCTGCCCGCTGCGTTCCACCTTCTGCTCTGCCGCTGTGGCCTGGGTCTCCACCTGGTCTCCCAGCTGCCGCGCACACTGCTGGGGCAATTCAGAGGTAGAAGAGTCACCCCCACCTTCCCCCAAAGTTACTTGAGTAAAATACAGCTGCTTGAGGGGAGGGATGTAATTAAGTAAAAGTCAAGGCGGCCCTCTTGGAAACTACTTGAGTAAAAATCTAAGAGTTGTGCATCTTGATTGTACTCAAGTATCCAGGGCTTTCTGTGGGGTGGCTGCTTTTCACTTCTGGGTACTTGAGTGCAATCCAGACGTGGCACTTGTATACATCTACTCAGTGGTTTTCCGGAAGGCTGCCTTGACTTCGACTTCATTACGTACCCCCTCCCAAAAGCAGCGGTACTTTTACTCAAGTAACTTGGGGGGGAGGATTACTTTTCCCACTTGTGGGGCAAAAACACACCCCAGGGTTCACGTGAGCCCCACACAGGGCCTGGTGGTGGCAGGAGCCCATGTGAGCAGCAGGGCACTGCTGGGGTGGCCTGGGCAGCTGAGTCCCTCTGCCCAGCTGCCAGCAACGGCTGCCCCCTTTTGCAGCAAGGCCCTGCCTCCCAGGAGCGACTCAGCAGCAACAGGCCTGCCAGGCTGCTCCCAGGGGGACTGGGGGCATTGCTGTAGAGAGCAGACAGAGCCTTTTAGGGGGTCCCCCTGGCCCTGCTGTCTCTGAGCACCTCACCACAAGGGGACTTCCCCCAGACCACTGGCCTGACTGGGCAGGGAACCCAGGAATCCTGCATGTCAGTCTGCCACTTCCCCACTGACACAGTCCCACTGGGCTGCCAGGGCAGCTCTCCCCCATCCCCAGCCCGAAGGAGGCTCGTAGGCGGGCGGCTGTGTTTGCTGACAGGCTGGGGTGGGCCAGGCCTTGCTGGGGTGTGCACTGCTGCATGCTGTCTGCCGCCAGCTGCGTAGCGGGGAGGAGGGTAGCTTGGTGGCTTGAGCATTGGCCTGCTCACCTTAGGGTTGCAAGTTCAATCCCTGAGGGATAGGGGCCAAAAACAAACAACAACAACAACAACACCCCTGTTTAGAGTGGTGATCACTCCTGCTGTGGGCACCAGGGACTAGACCCAATGACCTCAGAAGGTCCCTTCCAGCTCTATGGGATGGCTGCATCTCCACAGTACTTTAAGAAAACTCCCAGCTGTCTGGGGGTGTGACTCAGTCAAATCTCATTCCCTGGGCGCCGCTGCTGCTGGAGAGGGGAGGGACAGGTCAAGCGATGCCTGAATAGCTACTGAACCATCAGTTGCATGTGGTCACCTTCTGGGTGACCACTCGCTATCTATTCCCCCCCTGCTGCTTTTGGCTCCCCTCTCCAGGTCCCACGGTCAGTGAAAAGCCTGGTGATGGAATGTTGCTGGAAATGGGTTGAGCAGGGGGTAGCTCCGAAGGCCTTTCTACCCTGGGCAGCTGGTAGCCAACCTTGAGGAGTTTCATGGCCCTACGGTAGAGAGAGTGTTTCTGTGATGGAGTGGGGGGAGTGCATGTGTGAGTCAGGCTGGATGTCTGAGGCAAGCAGCAGCTCCCAGTGGCTAAGGATGACCCTGGGGCTACAACTGGCAGGTGACACCTCTGCCTGAACAAAGAGCAGGGAGGAGCTGAGCTGGGTTTTGAATCGGGGGCGGCAGTTAGAGGCTAGGAAAAGGGAGAGCTGGAAGGCAGCCAGCCTGAGGAGGGGGAAGCTACACCCCAGAGGGGCACCCCTTGGGGTCTTCTCCCCAGGACAGGTTGGAAGGACTGTCTCTGGCTGCTGTACTGTCGCTTCTGTGAGAAACTGGGCATCTGTTGCCTAATAAACCTTCTGTTGTACCTGCTGAGTGAGAGTCACTCCTGCCAGCGGACGGGGTGCAGTGCAGGGGGACCCCTGAACCCCATCACAGTTTCACAGTCCACGTTGGTTTTAATCATACTGGCGCTCAGGGGATGGTACGTAAAAAGGCATCGCTTGGTCAGCCTGGGGGAGTTAGCCATCATGCAGAAGCCTGGACTTGAAAGATCCTCAGCAGCTTATCTAGGCCACTCCCTGGTCTCCTGGCAGGACCGCGTACACACCAGTAGAGCTGCAGACCATCCAAATCCTCCTCAAGAGTCATCTCCTTCCAGGGCACCACATGTCCTGCTGGGCCTCGTCCAAGCTGCTCTCGCATGTCCCTGTACGAGGCAGGCTGCTGGCCAAACATCTGCCGGGTCTTGGCCTCCCGGCGTTTGACTGATTAACGGGCTGATCTGGTACCAGGCTGGGGTGATCAGTTCTTTCTCCCAAACCTGCCCGTGCCCAATAGGGGAGGGTAGTTTTAGACGTCCTTGGCCATCCTGCAGTCATTCCATTGCTTGAAAAATTTGTCCTCTGGGTAGCTGGTATAAATACACCCCCTGCAGGTGGTGTTTTTTTCTGCTTCTTGGTCGACAACCACCAGTAGCTCTGCAAGCATCATCGTAATGGTGTTCAAATGGTAAATCTGGCCTCCAGACCCTTCCTGTGGCTTTATGGTTTCCCCCATGCGTCTCTGCTGTCCCGACCACCTCCAGAGGTTGAATCCAATGCCATCTGCCAAGATCGTTTGGTCTTTCCAGACACTGCCAGCAGTGTCACCTCCCAAACAGGTGTGGAGACTGAGTCGTGGCAGCATTGAACAGCCTGAGTGATAGGTGCCCATCTCGGAGGGATGGATGGGTGGTGATTCTGTCCCCCGGCAGCAGGCATGAAACCAGCATCTTGCGGAAGTCTTGAGTGGCGCCCCCGGGACAGCGCTAGAATGTCTGTGTCTATGCAGTAACCTGGAGTTGGGTAGGACCTCCCTCCGCGGCGTGGATGGCAGGTGAGATCATCTGGGCGTCAGCCACAGCATGAGAGCGATGGAGTTCAAGCCGAGATGGAAGACGCGGGAGAAACTCTGCCGTGCCGAGTCGGGCAGCCGTTCCTCGGCGCCATGCGGTGGCCGATTTCCGCCAGCCATTTCTGTGTTTGCTGGAGCATCTTCCCTGCCAGGTGTGCGGCTGACTGACCCGCGGGGCCACTGCGACCCGGCCATCTCCGCATTGTGACATTTGCAGGCTTCCTGGAGTCGTCGGCTCTCAGGCTGGACAGGTGCCGCACCGTGTGAGTTCTTCCCACGAACGTCTGATCCTTCTGCAGACGTGTCCAGCGGGGTGGGGGGACTTTATCGTGGGCCCCTCCGCTGTGCCATCCGGGATGGGAGGTCCTCTGCTGGCCCCCGGGAACGCAGTTGTTATCAGTCGGGGCTGGCTTAGGCGGAGCAGACGAGGGGGGCCTTGGTTTGCTTTTTTGCTTGGTGCCTCTGTGTTGTTCTGTCGCAGCCAAATGTTGATCACGGTACTGTGGAGAACTTGTACTTTCCGCAGCCTCATGTGGAGGAGCATCATGCAGAGGTCTGGATGCACCCAGCAGCCAGGCAAGCAGCCGGTAGTTTATAGTTCTTGCCGCCTTCACTTTGACTTTGTTTTCACATTCAAACACAGCTTGAGGCTGTTCTTGGTTGGCCTCATGGATTCATGGCCCGGCCCTCACAGCAGGACCAATCACCGCCTCTCGATCATCCTTGTCTGATATTTATCCAACCTGTTCTTAAATATCGCCAGTGGTGGAGATCCTACGACCACCCTCGGCAATTTGTTCCAGAGCCCTGGGGGAGTGGGAGGTGCATTGGGTTAGAGCCGGGGGCTGGGAGTCCCTGGCCCTGGGGAGTGGGAGGCACATTGGGTTAGAGCTGGGGGCTGGGGGTCCCTGGCCCTGGGGGAGGGGGAGGTGCATTGGGTTAGAGCTGGGGGCTGGGGGTCCCTGGCCCTGGGGGAGGGGGAGGCGCATTGGGTTAGAGCTGGGGGCTGGGGGTCCCTGGCCCTGGGGGAGGGGGAGGCGCATTGGGTTAGAGCTGGGGGCTGGGGGTCCCTGGCCCTGGGGGAGGGGGAGGTGCATTGGGTTAGAGCCGGGGGCTGGGAGTCCCTGGCCCTGGGGGAGGGGGAGGTGCATTGGGTTAGAGCTGGGGGCTGGGGGTGCCTGTCTCTGGGGGAAGGGGAGGGTATTAAGCCGTGTATTATATATTTACTTTTATCTGTCACTCTATCGATTGATATAATACAGCTGCAGATAGATGAAACCATAATACATGACTCCTTGCACTCTGTCTACATGGTTCTTTGCCCCTAACTGGTTGGCCACCCAGTGGTAAGGCGAACCAAGCGCCCAAGATCTGGTGACCTTCTGACAGCCCAGGTTCCCTGGTTGCAATCCCTCCCTTACGTCAGGCTCCACCTTTTCCGGACCCCTCGTTGCCACAAGGAACCTGGCAATCAGCACAAACGAGCCGGTTACTTACCGCTGCAGAGCTCGCGATGTCGTCCGGGGTGTCGCGGTGCACCTTGCCGTTAGCCGGTCGTCGGACGGGTGGAATAAAGAGCAGCGAAGACTCGGGGGGCTCTGTGTGTCGCCCGCTGTCCTCAAACCTCAGTTCCGCCTCTGGGAATTGTCGGAGCTGGTCTGAGCTGCTGCAGCTCTTCGGTGCGGTCGTGGAGAGCAGACCACACACTGGATGTGGAGCTGGTCTGGCAGGTCCCTATAAGCTGAGGTTGTGGGCGGCTGCCCAGCAGAGAGTCAGACACCACTAGACTGATTACCAGAGCGCCCACAGCTGGCAGCCTGTGTTTCCATGGTGGTGCACATCCACACATGCCTTGGTGCACAGAACAAAATTTATTCTGCCCTGGGGTGACAAAAGTGAAAGGGAGTCCTGGTTCCTGGTACTGTCACTGTACAAAACCGCCAGATTTTAGGACTACCAGTGCCAGCAACAAAGGAGCCAGATACATGCGCTGCTCTGATGAGTCTGTGCAGTTCCCCAGGACAGAGACTCCACTGTCAGCGAGGATCACTAGGGGCTTTAATAGCTCTTGGACAGGCCTATACAGACTCCTGCCTACTGCCATCCTGCCTGGGGATTTAATTCCACACATGTGCTGGTTCACGGACTCCAGCTGCAGAGGAAGCGTGCTTCTTCCAGCGTGTACGGTGTCACTGGGCCTTGTGCGGGACAAGGGCCTTCCACCAAGGTATTCCCGGTGGGTTCAGTGACTCATTGTGATGGAGAGGTGGGGTGGGGGTGGGGGGGCATGTGCGAGAGAGAGAGAGAGAGAGAGAGAGAGAGAGTCGGGCTGGATGTGTGTGTGACAGGCAGAGCAGCTCCCAGCGGCAAAGGACGACCCCCTGGGTCTGTAACCTAAGCTGCTGTGAGCTGCTCTGCCTGTCACACACACACACACACAGCCTGACTCTCTCTCTCTCTCTCTCTCACACACACCCGACTCCCTCACACTAGTTGGTGCTCTTTGTCCCCCTCTGGGTAAGCAGGAGCGATCCACACTGAAGTGAAGGGTTTTGTATGAGGTCGCTTTGGGATTGTAATTAATTGCATGTTAGTTAGCCTGCCCAGAGTTCCAACGTGTGCATTTGTTTGTGGATGGAGTCCAGTCATTTCTACCCGAGGCTAACGTTCCGAACCAGCTCCTCGTCTCCTTGGGTGCAAAAACCGAGGCCGACAATCTGCCTCGCCGCTTTGCCATCAGTTCCGTTCGGAGCAGCTTGTGTAGCGGTAATGCTCTGAAACGTTACATGTGTTCACCACCGGCGCTGCTACTCTGAGCATTGACTGATCTCTCCGGGCCGCCAGTCCAGAGCCCCTCTTCACCCTGCAGCGGGGCGTGGGTTTGGCGTGCCTTGATTTCGTAGCCTGTCCTTGATTGCAGAGCTGCGTAATTGTTCTAGGTTTGTCTGACTCGGTGCCATTGGGCTCGTGGGCGAAAGAGCTTTCGCACGATCTCCGGCGCCAGTGTTCCCTTCATGTGCGGAATAATTTTTTAGGTGCGCCGAGGCACTGTGGAATGTGCACTGCTCATAGAGACAAAGAACCTAGCGGTGGGCTCTGTGCCCATCCGCGGGGTGGCATTTGAATCTCTCCTGGGCAGCTCAGCTTACCGGGAACGTTGCTCAACTCACCCCATTTCCGACAATGTGGTCATCAAAATGTCCACCAGCTGGGTGACCCGAAGCTGCAGGAGGGTTTCCGAAATTGCAGTTGTATAGAAGGGTGTTTTTATGAATCAGCTGCCTGTGGAATTCTACCTGCTCTTGGGTGTGGTGGGGGAAAGTGCAGATCTCTGTGGAATCTGGTTTTGACCCTCTGGGCCTGGGCTGGGGAGAGACGCTCCGGACTGGGGCAGGGGAGGATCTGGGGGCATGTTCCCCTGGCTCTCTGGGGTGGGGAGAGAGGCCAGCCTGTGTCAGTTTCTGCCGCTTGTTCTCAGCTGGGCTGCGTGTGTGTGGAAGTGGTGCCTCCTGGGTGCAAAGTCAGATCTAATCTGGTGGCTGCAGAGGTTGCAGGGTGAAATCTGCAGGCTCTGACCTGCCGCATGCCTGCCAGGGAGTGTCGGTGTGGGCGGGGGTTAGCATAAGAGGATAAAGGCTCTCCCTGCCCCGCTGACAGGGAGGGACGTTCAGAGGTGGCTGCCGGGAGAGCGGAAGTTGGGCCCTACGTAGCCGGAGAGGTACGTCTCCTCCGGTGAGTCGCCGTTGGCTGCAGCCACGTCCCCCCGGCAGTGCCATAATCCCAGGCCGGCACACGGAGCAGATTAGTGGATTTTGAGCGGACAGCAGGAGCGGGGTGGGGTGGGTCTATCCCATCATATGTGGCCCTGAGAGGTGAGCTGCAAACACCTGAAGCCCAAATGGCCAGGGCAGGGGCCGTAATGGTAATCCCGCCTGCTTCTCAGCCACTGATCTCAAAGCCCTTCTGTATCTTTATCCCCATTTTACAGGTGGGGGGAACCGAGGAGGGCAGGGACCTGCCCAAGGCTGCCTGGCAGGCTGTGGCAGAGCCAGGAAGGGAGACCAAGGCTTGCGAGGCCCAGTGCAGGGTTCTAGGCCTGGAGCTTCAGAGAGATGCTTTGAATTCCAGGCTCAGCTCCGGTCCCCCCAGCCCCCTGCTGCGTCTGTTCTGCAAAGCCAGAAGCTGGTGCCTGCCATTTGCCGCAGGCTGTGATGGCAGGCGGAGGGGGAGAGGCGCTTGGCCATGGCTTTGTTTGGGGAGAGGTGGCGTCCCTCAGCTGCAGGACTTTTCCCAAGCGAGGGATCCAGGTCTGAATCCAGGCTGCGAGGTGCTACTCCCTTGAGGAGCATGTCCCAGCCCTCCCGCCTGGGTGCAGGGGGGCTCGACCTGCTCCCCTGCGTCCCTGTATGTGATTCAGCCCGGTTCAAAGGTGCAGCCAAGCAGGGAGTGGAGCCCAGGGCCAGCTGGGGCTGGTCTGGGCTCTGTCTGGGGGGAAGTGGAATTAGCAGGCTGCTGGTGTGAGCTCGGAGGCTCCTGGGGTTGGGGGAGGGTGTGTGAGCTGCAAGAGCAGAAGCTGCAAAAATTGGGCAGAAGTGCTCCAGTCTAGAGCCAACCAGGGGTCCTGCTACCCGTCTCCGTCCGTGGGTGGAATACATTTTGTTCTGTGCACCGAGGACTGCGGGACGTGCACCACCCATAGACCCGCCCAACCCGGCTGGGGGTGCTGTGTGAATTAGCTGGACAGAGCCTGAATCTCTCTGGGCGGCGGCCCCAGTGCTCCGTGTGAGGGAACGTGGGAGCCAAGCTTTGCTCCGTGGTTTTGGGTCTCTTGTTCCTGCCCTGCCGATGGGCTGCGCACCCGCGCTTGCGCCTCCTGGGGCGCCTCCGGCCAGCGCGCTCTGCCAGGCGTGGCCCTGGGGGGGTAACGATGGTGAGGACGCTGGTGTTGCCCTGGTACTGAAGTACCCCGTGCATCCTCCTTGCTCAGAGCTCGGGGCTGTCCCGTACAAGCTCCCCCCGCCCAGCTGGTTAGCAGAGCACCCCTAGCCGGCAGTGCGTGTTTCTACGGCCGGTGCACATCACACAGGCTGTGGTGCACTGAAAAAAATTTATTCCACACCCGCACGGAAAACGTAAGCGGGAATGCTGCGCCTAGCCCAGATTCAGAGGCCAGGGGTCCCTCTACCCCTGACTTGGCTGGGAAGAGTGGCACAGCCCCAGGCTGCCGCCAGCAGGCCTGCCCCCTTCCAGAGAGGGCCTCTCAGAGCTGCCCTCCCTGTGAGAAGTCATCAGGCGGTCTAATGCCCCTGGCCCCCGGCGCATCCCGTCCCCGACAGAGGCCCTGACTCTGGCAGAGGGAGGGGTCTGGGTGCTTGGGAGGAGAAATCCCCTCGGAGTGACTGAAATAGCCTGAGGGCAGAAGGGGTAGCACAGAGCTCAGGAGGTATTTGGAGAACTCCTGGGGAGGGGATCTCGGACCCCCTGCTTGGGGGCTTTAGCTGGTCACTGGCTGCAGAACCAGCCTCAAAGCCAGGACAAGGGGAGCGGTTATCCTGTAATGATACCCAGCTGGTCCTCCGCCTCCCGGCTGCCGCCAGGGCGCTGGGCTGAACGGCCCTTCCCCGCTGTCTCCATGGCGGGGTGTCCAAAGCTGCCGGGAATGGACCTGAGTTTTTGAGAGCTCAGCACCGCCTGAGAGTCAGGCCCCCGAAATCCCCCGGCCTCAGGCTGTGCCAGTCAGTGAGCAATGCGGAGAATGTGAGCTGCCAGCAGAACTTGCTGCTGAATAAGAGTTTTATCAGCCTCCTCTGCAGGAGGCGGCTGGCGGCTCTTTAGCTTCAAAGCCGCCTCCCGCCCTGGCTGCCTTAACCGCTTGCTTGCTGCAGGGCACCGGGCAGCTGCCGCCTCCGGGCTGGGACCCAGGATCGGGTTGGCATGTGGCATGGGCAGGTGGCCTGCCAGTGTCCTGCCGGCGTTGTCCTTCCCGCTGGGCCGGTGGCTTAGCCTGATGGGAGGCAGTGGAGTGGGATGGATGGGTGGGAAGCCAGAACCTGGCTCTGCCAGAGACCTGGGGCATGTCTGTCGAGCTCTTGTGCCTCAGTTTCCCCTCCCACCCCTTTGCCTGTTTAGCCCTTCCCCCAGCTCTAGGCTGAGGTGGAAGCGACATCCAGAGGCGCTGTGCTGCAGGTGAGCTGGAAATATGCTCGTTAAGGATCCCACGTGGCTTCTCACCAACACAGGCCTGAGTTCTGAGCCAGGCTGGCGGATTTACACCTGGTTGCTGTGCCTGGAGGCGCTAAACTCATCTCCCTGCCATTCCATGGGAGCATCCTCCCCTCCTTTACCGGCGCGTTGCTCTGTGTTAAACAGCTGCCACGTTCCACCCCAGAAGTGGCTGCATAACTGAGACTGTTCCCCCCCGCAGCAGGCAGCTGCTCTGGCTGGAGGCTCTGTTTGCAAAGCGCTCTGGGATGAGACAGCCGTGCCCCTCGGGCCACATCCACGGTGCAGGCTGTGTCCTTAGGGGCACAGCTATGCTGCAGAGGTTGTTTGCGGTCACCTGGCTGGAGAGAGAGAGGCCTCGCCG
Source organism: Carettochelys insculpta (assembly GCF_033958435.1). Classification (NCBI taxonomy): domain Eukaryota; kingdom Metazoa; phylum Chordata; order Testudines; family Carettochelyidae; genus Carettochelys; species Carettochelys insculpta. Next base: position 121,713,363 of record NC_134142.1, on the reverse strand, counting down.
TGCTGTGACGGTGGGGCTGCTGTCAGCACACCACCACTCGAGTTGGCCGCTAGGCCTCCTGCGGGGTGTTTGTGGCTCTTTGACTGCAGAAAGCTGAGCTGCTCCGGGCGGCTTTTCCCAGGGAATTGCAGGACAACTTGTCTGTCCTTTCTGGGCACGTGGGGTGGGATTATGGGAAGGCTTTGGAGGACTAGCCTGCGTGTGTTTTCTCCTCTCTGGGAGGGGCCAGCCTTAGGCAGCGGAAGGAAGGGGCTGCGGGTACAGATGGGACTCAAATTAGGTTGCACAGCGGTTCCCAACCTTTTACAGCCAGCAACCCAGTGTGACAAGTCAGTGAGGCTGCGGGACCCAAAGCAATTCAAACCCGGGGGGCAGGTTCTGTTCTGGGAATTTTTTTTATAAATCTTGATTCCCGCCCCTCCCCCGGCCTAAATCCTGGCAGCCCCAACCCTCCCCCCCCAGCCTTACATGAGCACTGGTGCTGCCCCCCGCTGCGCCTTTGCTGGGCCGCCACTGCCACCTCCTCCGCGTGGCTCCCCCCAGCCCTCCTGCTCTCTTCCCCCACCTGCAGCACGGGCACGTCCCTTCCCTGCCCTGCGGCACTGAAATGTGACTCATTTGAATTGGTTTAATGGCCTGATCCCTCCTGCTGGGTGTTAAACTGAGTTCCATTTCAGCGGGGCAGGGCGGGGGCTGGGAGCCGGAGGAGTGAGCGACGGAAGGAGCTGCAAATGGCTCCTTAAAGAGCCTCGTGCGGCTCGGAGCTGCCCAGCCGACGACCCTTAGCAAATCCAATGGTGACCCATGTTTGGGTCCTGACCCATAGGTTGGGAATCCCTGCTAGTAGGCTGCAGAGCAAGAAGCCTCAAGAGGTACTGCTATGGGCCTGGGCTGCTTTGATTCCAGCCATGTGGCTGAAGTTGCCGTATTTTCTTCTCGTACCTTCCCATCCTGTAATCTCTCCAGCCTGCACCAGGGTTCAGCTCTCTCCTGTCTGCGTTACCGCTCTGCTGGGGGGCCCCACCGGCAGAGGCAAGTGGGACTGAGCTTTGGCCCCAGAGCAGAGGGGCGGTGTCCTGGCACAGGCACTGCCAAGCGGGGGAGGTGGACCTGATGGAGAACAGTCCAGCCAGTCACCGGCACTGAAGGTTTCTGGGCCTGGCTGCGTGCCCAGTGGAGCCCTGCACCCTGGGAATGACGGTACCAACCAGGGTTCCCTGTCAGCTGAGTGCTTGGGCGGCCGCCCAGGAGGGATTCAGGTGCTGCCCAGCTGATTAGCCCAGCGCCCCCAGCTGGTAGCCTGTGTGTCTATGGGTGGTGCACACCCAACAGGCCTCCGTGCACAGAACAAAATTTATTCCACCCACAGATGAAAAAATAAAAGGGGGGTGGGGACCCTGGTACCAACCATTGTTCCACCCCAGCACTGTGGGATGGTGGCTAAGCGTGGATGTTGTGCTGCTCCTGGTGGTCATGCCTGGGCCCAGGACTGCTCCCTGCCCCTTGCGGTTGGCATAGCCATGAAGGGCAGAGCCTGGAGAGGCTCAGCTTGTGTCCTGGGGGCTCCTTGCTGCCATCCAGGGGCTGGCTGCCATGGAGAGCAGGCCGGGGTCCCTGGCGGGAATCCCTGGGGAGAGGCAGTAAGCCTGGCAACGAAAGAGCTGCTGCGCTCCTCCCCAGAAGTGGCTGCCTTCCCCTGCCGGGTGCGGAGCCCTGTGGGGGTGCTGGGGCAGATTTCCTCTTCCTCTGTTGTCACATCAGCAGGACGGTGGTGGACTCCCTGACCACTGGGGAAATCGGGGGGGCTTGCTGGCAGTCCCCGGCTGGCGTGCTGGGCCTGGGGCTGGGGCGAGATCCACGCAGCTGGTCCCCAGGCAGGTGAGCCCGTCCTACTGGACAGGGCAACACACGCCAGCCGTTTGGTTCCTGCGCAGCCCCTGCCCAGGGCTTGTCTAGCACCCATCACCCAGGGCTTCCGGGGGAGCCGAGTCCGAGCTGGGGCAGGGCGGAGCTGGGTCTGGACGCGCAGCTGGCTTTGGACAGGGCAGACTGTGAACTTGCTGCAGAGGTGTGGCGCAGCTGTTAGAGGGGGAGGGTGGCTGGCCACTTGCTGTGCTCCACCCAGGAGGTGGCTTATCCTAGCCAGAGATCTCCCCAAATCCCTGCTTCCTTTTCTGTGGCTGTGTCATGGGGTGCAAGGGTCCCCAGGCTCTGCACCCCGTCCGCAGGCAGGAGGGACTCTCACTCAGCGGGTAGGACAGGTTTATTAGCTGACAGGGCACAGCATCGTACAGGGGTGTCAGGACAGAAGCCATCAGTCCAATCCATGGTGGGGAAAGGAGGCCCGAGGGGCCCCCCTGAGCTGGGGCCTGGCCCCCTCCTTTGTTTCTGTCTCTCTCTCCCAGCCCCGACTAATTGCTTCCCAACCCCTAGTTCCAGTTCAAACCCCTCAGGCTCCACCTCCTCCTTTGTCGGCAGTCCAGAGGTGTCACCTGGCTGCCTAGGTTACCCTCCGCAGGAGCCCCACACCCTCTGTGAGCCCCACACTGTAATGGAGTGGGGGGAGTGCCTGTGTGAGTCAGGCTGGATGTCTGAGGCAAGCAGCAGCTCCCAGTGGCTAAGGATGACCCTGGGGCTACAACTGGCAGGTGACACCTCTGCCTGAACAAAGAGCAGGGAGGAGCTGAGCTGGGTTTTTGAATCGGGGGCGGCAGTTAGAGGCTAGGAAAAGGGAGAGCTGGAAGGCAACCAGCCTGAGGAGGGGGAAGCTACACCCCAGAGGGGCACCCCTCGGGGTCTTCTCCCCAGGACAGGTTGGAAGGACTGTCTCTGGCTGCTGTACTGTCGCTTCTGTGAGAAACTGGGCATCTGTTGCCTAATAAACCTCCTGTTGTACCTGCTGAGTGAGAGTCTCTCCTGCCAGCGGACGGGGTGCAGTGCAGGGGGACCCCTGAACCCCATCACACACACATACACAGCATCTCCCACTGCATCACAGGCTGTTTGACACCCTGGCTGCACGGCCCCTCCCAAGAGCTCCCACTCCCAGTGGAACAAGAAATGGGGGAAACTGAGGCACGGAAAGGTGGGGGGGGGGCAGGAGGGACTCGTCTAAGGCCACCGGGCAACAGGTCAGGAATGGAGCCCAGGAGGCCGGGTGCCGGGTGTGAACTGCTGGGCCAGGCTGCCCCGACCTCACCAAGCACGACCGCCCGCTGGGGGCCTTTGCTTCCGGGTGGGGGGACCTGCTGCTCCTTCTGGCACTGGGGGGGTTAAACAGGCTGTGTCCAGCCAGGCTCCCTGGAGTGGAGTTCGCCCCTCCCAGCCTGGCAAAGCAGCTTAGGACTCTCCGCGGGTGATGGGTGCCAGGTCTGACCCGTCCCCGCTGCTGGAGAGCTGGGCCTGCTCCGATGCCCAAGAGAGGGCCTGTGTCTCACCCCAGGCTCTATCTGCCCTGGCTGGGCACTTCCGGTCCTCCCTGCGCTCCCTGGCGATGTTACAGCCAGTCCCTAGTAGGGTCCGTCTGGTGTTTTCCACCCTGGTGGGGAAGGAATTTTGTCTCATGCGCCGGTGTGGTGGCCTCGTGCGACGCCTCGTGCGACACCTCGCTTTCAGAGTCATGCACGGAACAGAATTCCTTGGGCGGCAGTGGGGCTGAGGGATTAGAAGTGCGGGAGGGGGCTCAGGCTCGGGACAGGGGTGACATGCAATGGTGTGAGGGGTTGGGGTGGGGCCAGGGCTGAGGGTTGGGGTGCAAAGGCTCTGTCTGGGGGTGCAGACTCCGGGGAGAGGTGGGGGCAGAGGGTGGGTGTAAGGGTGAGGGGTCTGGGGTGGGGCCGGGGCAGAGGGGCTCAGGGCTGTGAGGTGTGAGTTCTGGGGAGCGGATGGGGCAGAGAGGGGTGCAGAGGGGTGGGGGCTCCAGCCCAGATTATGGCCGAGGGGCTCCAGAGTCAGGGTGCTTGGGTGCTGTGCTGCCTGGCTGCAGCCAGGGGGTGGGCTGGGCTGGTGGGTGGGGGTCCAGGCTGCCCTGGCTGCAGCTGGGGGGCAGAGCTGGGCTGGCGGGTGGGGGCCCTGGCTGCTCAGACCTGGCAGGGGTGTGTGTGTGTCCAGGATCTGGCTGCAGTGAGCAGGAGAGCCCTGGGGCTGGGCTGCTGTGGGTGGGGGTCCAGGGCTGGCCAAATTGCCTTCCAGCTGTGGGGAGGGGCACCTGGTTCAGGGTGTCCCTCCCCCGACCTCCAGGCTGGTGGCTAGGAGGGTGGGCCCGGTGGCTCGAAGGCTGCATGGCCCTTGCTAGGCAGGCAGAGAGCTGGGGTCCCCGGGGCAGACGATTTCCACTGCTGGGGGCTCTTACTGCCACCAGCCAGGGCTGGGAGCTGATGGGAGATAAAGGGCCTGTTTAACGGGACAGGAAACAGACCGTGGGAACAGCTGACCCTGGGACCGGATGGGTCTCCGGCATTTGGCACCTGTAAATCCAGCCTGGATCATCCCTCTCCAGCTCAGCCCGGCGTGCTGGGCGGGCACAGCGGCGGGGGACTCTTGGCTTGTTTGGTTTCAACGGTCCAGATTCTGCTCCCGGCCCCAGGGCTGCTGAAAAATGTAGCTGATTGTTTTCCTGCCCTGTTTGAGAGCAGCCCCCTCGCCCCATAGATGGCCCAGCCTGGCTTCAGACTCAGGAGATCTGAGAGAGAGAGAGTGTGTGTGTCTGTGTTTCTTTCTGCTGAGTGGAGCCTCTGTGTGTGTGTGTGTGTGTGTGTGTGTGTGTGTGTGTGTGTGTGTGTGTGTGTGTGTGTGTTTCGCCTGACTGGAGGGAGGGGGAGAGAGAGAGAGAGTGTGTGTGTGTGTGTTTTTCTGCTGAGAGGAGCCTGTGTGTGTGTGAGTGAGTGAGTGTGTTTCTGTTGAGAGGAGCCAGAGTGTGTGTGTATGTGTGTGTGTTTCTGCTGAGAGGAGCTAGAGAGAGTCAGGTTTTCAAGCTTCTCGCCCCAGCCACAGGGACTGATGTATTTTTTGAAACCAGAACCCCAGGGCTCTCGCTGCCTCCCCTGACTCTGGGAGCTGGGGATTTAAGGCACGCCCCCCGGAGGCGCAGCCGCGTGGCGGGAGACTTGGGATACAATCATGGGCGCTGGCAGACCCACCAGCGTTGCCCTTGCTCAGTGTGGCTCTTTTGTGCCAAATGGCTGTGGCTGTGGCACCCCCTTTCCCGGGGCGAGGATCCCCTCAGCGTCAGGAGGACCTCCAGATACCTGGGAAGATCTTTCCCCGACGTCACCTGTGCCTGGCAGCGCGCTCGGGGCCCGTGGGCAGCTCTGTTCTGTGGCGGCTCACCCTGTTCTAGCTGCAGCCGGCCGCTGGCCTGGCCTGGCCTGGCTCGGCTCACCCTGAAGAGCCCTCCCTAGCCAGCTGCTCCTGGCCCGTGGTCCATTTGAGGGCGGCGGGGCTGCGTGCCGGGGATGGGCTCTCTGGGCGCAGCTCACCGTGCAGGACAGGCGTGGTGTGCAGTGGGTCCCGGGGGGCCGGGCAGTCTGCGGGCTGCTTTGCTTTGCACTGGGGGGCAGCTTGGCTGGTGTGTGCCGCATCCCTGGGCCGGGGCAGAAACGGCCCCCCTCTGCTCCCCTTCAGCCCTTCCCTCTCCGAGGGCCCAAGGGCACCAGACGCCCCTCTCCCTGCAGGGTCCTGAATGAGCCCTCCAGATGCCCTGGGGCCCTTCCCACGCGCCGTGCCCCACGGCCAAGTCTGGAATCGCCCTCCCCCACCCCTCCTGGATCCCGCGGCGGCTGGCCTCCGCCCCAGAGCTGGCTGCATTTCAGGGCTGCGGGGGGTGCTCCGTGGGCAGAGTGCAGACGGGCAAGGCTGGCGGGCGTGGGCTCAGGCCCAGCCGTGCCGCGCAGAGGGCAAGTTCCCCATGGGCGTGGCGGTGATACGCTGCTCCTTCCTGCCGAGCGGCTGTGCCCAGGTGAGAGCTGACGCCACCAGCCTCCGCGCCCTGCCCCGCTGGCTCCCGGGAAGGCAACGGGGACTCCCCCCGCCCGCTCCCCGGCCCAGCCTCGCGTGCTGGGCCCCAGCATGTTCCTCTGGGAGGAGATGATTAGCCTGCCCTGGCGGCCTACCCGCATCTCCAAGCTCTGGGGTAAGTGGGGAGGGCCTGGCTGAGCCCTGGGGGCGGCCCCCGGCGAGAGGGGGTGTGCGGGGGCTAGCAGGGGGGCTGCAGCTGGCTTCCCAAGGTGGCCTGGCTCTTGCAGGCCTGCAGCCGCATGTCTGCCTGCTCTGCCCCGGGGGTGTGGGGAGAGGGTGTGAGCCGCTGACGCAGGTTGCAAAGAATGCAGAGCCTTGCTGGGGGGAGGGGGGATAACTAGGGGGGAGGGGGCTGGGCAGAGCCCCACACCTGGGACCTGGGGGCAGATCCCCTCCAGCCAGGCTGCTGGCTGAGAGCCGCTCCGTGGGTTTGTCTCCCTGACCTTTGGATGGGGGGGTGCCATGGGGGGGTGTCTCTCCTCCTGCCCCCCACCTCAGGATGTGGGTCTGGGCCGGTCTGTTCTGCCAGCCTGGGGCTGTGGTGATGGGCTGGGAGGCGTTTCCCTGTGCCGAGCACTTGGGCTGAGCTTTCTCAGCCTGCCGCCGGCTCCTGGGGCAGCTGGGGACTCTCCGGGCAGCTGGCAGGCGGGGCTGAGTCAGACGGATGCAGGCACCTGGCGGGCACCGTCCCACTGCAGGTGGGGTGGGGTGCGGCTCTGTGTGACTGTCTCTGCGTCGGTGACTGTACGGCTCCAGCCGGGGAACGGCCTTCGCGTGCTGTCAAATCGCCGGGGCCCTTCGCGTTGGAAATGGCTCTTTGCTCCCAGGCCGGCCATGCGGCTGGGGTGCCTCGGCCTGGCCTACGTGACCCAGGCTGGGGCATTGGGCCCCCCAGGGGCCGACCTGCCCACCGCTGGGAATGGCTCCTCGCTCCCTGGGCACTGCCTGCGAGCAGCCCCAGGCGGAGAACAGCTGTGCTCACCTGGGGGCGGGCGCACACTCGGGGGGGGCTGGGGGCCCCGCTTTCCAGGAGCACGGCTCGAGCCCCTGGGTGTGGCAGGTGCCCCGACAGTCCTGCCCCACCCCTGCCGGGTGGCACCCCAAATAGTGACTGGTCAGCCTGAAGGTCTGTGTGCCACAGCTCCCTGGGTTGAAAGTGGGGCTCGCTCCTCTCGGATGCCTGGCACAGCTGAGAGGGAGGTGGATTCCAGTCCTGCTAGGGCCCCGCCAGCAGAGTTCCCAGCCCAGGTTCCCTGGGCACCTCTCTGCAGCCTGTGAGGTCCCCAGGGCAGATCTGACCTGCAGCCCCTGCCCTGGAGCTGTTCACAACCCTTGAGCAGGGGCACAGATCCACTGCCATTTTCCATGCCCTAAAGCCAGGCAGAGCAGCCCGGTCATTCACAGGGAGCTGAGCCTCCCTTGGCCATGCCCAGGCCAGGGCTGCCCAGCCTGGTCCACCCCCTTATCCCTCAACTGCGAGCAATAACCCAGCCAGGCTGGGAGCCCTGGTGCCTGGCAAAGTGCCTCTGAGCCTTGCCACCCGTGTGCGGAATAATATTGGTGCACGAGGCAGGAGTTGCCGTGCACCACCCACAGTAACGCACAGCCCAGCTGTGGGCGCTCTGCCAACCAGCTGGGCGGCATGTGAATCTCCGGAGCAGCCGCCTGAGCACCCAGCTTCTGGCACTGGCATCTCCGTCAGCCCCCAGCGACCTGGGCAGAGCAGGCCACAGCTCAGCGAAACCGGGGCCCACCACTCATGTGCAGGAGCAGTTCCCCGGCCCTCTGAATCCTCAGGCAGCGTCACTGGGGCCCCTTCTGGAGGGCGGTTTGACAGCCCCAGCAGCTGGAGAAGGGGTTCGTTTGCCTTCCAGGAAACCAGGGAGCCTGGAGAGCCGGGGGTGTGACTGGAGCTGGGGAGGCCAGTGGGAGTGGCTGGCCAGGGTGCTGGGCCAGTGTCTGCCAGCCGCAAGCGTGTTTAGAGCAAAGGACCTGTGTCCCTATGCAAATACACCTGGGCAGGTCCGGCCTCAGGAGGGGGCATCCCTGCCCCCACTGGCCCAGCCCTTCCCCAGCCCTGCCCGTGGGGCTCTGCTGGCGCTGGGCTGTCTGATGCACACCACGCATAGCCCGGCGCTGTGCACCCTGCCCCAGCCTGGCACAGGAGCCCTGGGCGTGACCTGTGGGTGCCTAGAGCCGGCCCAGGGCTTGTGCTGTTGGGCTGCCTGGTGGCTGTGTCCCCCAGCCCGATCGAGGGGCGCGTTGGTCAGGCCGGCTCCCTGAGTTGCCTGGCCCTGGCACTGCCTGTCAGGGGGCTGGCGCCAGGCGGGCATGGGGCCACGGCATGGCTCTGAGGGTTTGCCCCGCCCTGCAGTCCCTCCTGGGCTGGTCTTGCGCCGTGGGGCTGCCCCCGCTCTAACCCCCCCACCTCTCCCCCTGCAGAATCCCCCCGGCTGCCGGCAGCGCCCTGCCCTGGCTGCAATGACAGGATGCCCGTCTGTGCCGCGGTGGGTGCGTCTCCCCCAGAGCGCCCCATGAGCCGCGTGCCCATGGAGGGGCGGGACAAGGCCCCCGGCCAGGTGCCCGCCTGGGAAGGGGACGTCCCCCGGGCCCGCCAGCTGCACGACAGCAACAACAATGCCTCGCCAGGCGGCTGGCTGGGCCGCAAGGGGTCCCGCCCCCTCTCGCCCTTCGGGGCCCGGACCCCCGCCGGCGCCAGCCACAAGCTGAGCTACCTGGAGCGGGTGGTACTGGAGCTGGTGGAGTCGGAGCGCACCTACGTGCGGGACCTGCGCAGCATCGTGGAGGTGAGTCCTGGGCACCCCTGAGCCGCTGCCCCCCAGGACAGCAGCACCCCCAGCTGGCCCCATGCAGCGCCGCCGGGCTCCCCGGAGTTCCAGGCTCGGGCATGGCCTGTCCTCTTGGGGGCAGCTGGCGTCTCCGGTTCCTCCGCCCCAGTGGGTCTGTGCCCCCCAAACGCCCTGTGAGTGGGGGGCAGGGGGCTTCCTGCAGCCCCGTATGGCTGGTCTGGCTTCCCCGGGGAGGGCTTGCTAGGGGGCTGAGTCCCATGGGGCTGTGGGGTGGAGCTGGCCAGGCTCGGTGGGAATGAAGCTACCCACGCGGCCCTCGGCCTGTGGGCTGGGCTGGCGCAGAGACATCGGGGGGCAGGAGGGGAGCTCCCCGGGTGCCTGAATGGGAGGGGGCAGGGGGCTCCTGGCCGCATGGGCTGACCAGCCGCGTGGGGCGCTGGCAGGACTACCTGGGCAGGGTCATCGACGTGGAGGAGCTGCTGCGGCCGGAGGAGGTCAGCGCGCTCTTCGGGAACATAGAGGACGTCTACGAGCTCAGCAGGTGAGCAGGGACCGGGACTGCCCGGCCCCCAGAACCCTCATAGCCCCGATCTGCTCCAGCCCCCCGCAGCCCTGCCCCCCACACTGTGCCCTCCCCCAGCCCTGCCCCCCAAGCCCAGCCCCTGCGCTGTGCCCTCCCCTGAACCCTTGTAGCCCAGCTCCCCCCAGCCTGGCCCCCCCCCGCCCTGCCCCCGCGCTGTGCCCTCCTCCAGCCTGGTCCCCCCAGCCCTGGACCCCCCCAGTGCAGCCCCCCTGCAGCCCAGCCCCTGCTGCGTGCCGTCCTCCAGACTTCAGCTCCTGGCCCCCTCTGGCGCGGCCCCTGCTTACTCCATTACCATCCCCTTTCCAAAGGGGCTGAGGCGTAACTGCCCGAGAACAGAGAAGTTGGTGTTCGTGCTCAGCAGAAAGGGGTTGTAGCTCCCCACAGCTCTGCCAGGCCCTCCCCAGTGCTGCCCCACAGCCCCTGCTAGCCCAGCCCTGGGCTACCCACAGCTCTGCCAGTGCCTGTCATCCTGCCCTGCAGCCCCCAGTATCCCAGCTGGGGCTGCCCCTCGTCCTGCCCCACAGGTTCTGACTGACGAGCCGGGGTGCTCGTTGCCGGTCTCCAGCGGCTGGTGCCCATCCGTAACCCTCCCCACCTGCCTCGGCTCGGCTGTGGGCGGGTGGGCTGGGAGGTGCCCCGTCCCAGGAGCTCTGGAGGGCGTCTCTGAGCTGGGCGCGCATGGCGGGGCTGGAGGGCCGGTGGTGGGGCTGAGTGCCAGCCCAGGTCTCTCCCTCTCCTAACGCTCGCTCTGTTTTCAAACCCTGCCAGTCCTGGGAGGGGCCCAGCCCTGCAGGTGGGTACTGCTCCGAGTCTGCTGCATGCTGTGCTGCCTGCCTTCCAGGGGGGCTATGCCGGGGGTGGGGGGCCTCACATGCAGCTCGGGCCTGGCCCGTGTGCACCTGGGGCATGCGTGTTTGCAGTGGGCCCTGTGCGGGGCACCACACGTGACAGCCGGTCTCTCTCTGCCCAGTGAGCTGCTGCAGGACCTGGACAGCTGTGACAAGGACCCTGTGGCCGTGGCCCGGTGCTTTGTGGACAGGGTAAGGGGGCTCCGGAGGGTCTGCCTGGGGTGAGCGGCTGGGAGGAGGGCCCTGGCATTGCCTGGCGTGGGCCGGAGGGGTTTCTCGGGGCAGCCCCATCTGGGACGTGCGGGGCTGGGGGCATTTGTGGTGGGGGGAGGGGGAGGGGCCGGGGCCGGGGCACTGCTGGGGAAGCTTGCAGCGCTGGGTGCGGTCGCAGGATGCTGATGCCCAGCTGCGGGGAGAAGCGGGAGGGCAGTTCCCCAGGTAAGCGCTCACTGGCGGCTGGGGCTGGGGCTGGGCATGGGGGGGGTGCGGCTGCAGGGGGGCAGAGCCGGGCGGGGCAGGGGGTCCCCCAGCAGACCTCACTCATGGACTCCCTCTCTCCCTCCCCCTCAGAGCCAGGATTTTGATATCTACACCCAGTACTGCAACAACTACCCCAAGTGAGTGTGCGGGGAGCAGACCCCAGCCGCTGCAGGAGGGGGGCTGGCGCGGCTCAGCTGCCTGGTGCAGCGCCTGGGCTGGAGGGGTTTCACGGGGCAGCCCCAGCTGGGACGTGTGGGGCCGGGGCCGTTTGCGGTGGGGGGAGGGGGGAGGGCCGAGGCACTGCTGGGGAAGCTCGCAGCACTGCAGGGCGCTGACTCTCAGGTGGGGGGGAACCAGGAGGGCAGTTCCCCGGGTAAACACCTGTGCCCGGGGGAGGCTCCCTGGGGCGGGGGTTGCACCCCACGGGGGTGTGGCTTGGCTCTGACCTCCCACACAGGGGTCTGAGCAGTGGCTCCAGCAGCCCCTCTGGGTCCCGGTTGCCAGCTGTTTTTGGGGGGGTTGCCCCTCCCTTTGCCAGAGCGGGGTGCATCCCCTCCCCCAGCATCCCAGTTGCTGGCCCTGGGAGGAGAAAGGGTGGTCTGCCGGCAACCCCCCTGCCCCAGGCACGTGTGGGAGCAGGAGGGGCAGGTGTCTGCCCGTAGCCTGTGTGTGCCTCGTCTTTGCGCCTTGCACACCACGCCGGGGTGTCTGGGCACCGTGCCAGGCCCCGCCCCCACCGGCCTCTCCCCTCACCGCCGGGGCGGGCGGGTCCCTGCAGCTCGGTGGCGGCTCTGACCGAGTGCATGAGGAACAAGCGCCAGGCGAAGTTCTTCCGCGAGCGCCAGGAGCAGATTGGTCACGCGCTGCCCCTGGGCTCCTACCTGCTCAAGCCAGTCCAGAGGATCCTCAAGTACCACCTGCTGCTCCAGGTAACTGAGAGAGTACCTGCCCTCTCCACGCCCCCCCACTGCGCGGGCACTGCAGCGCTTCCCGCGGCCACTGCATGGTACCCCATTGCGTGGGCTCTGCAGTGCTTCTCCCAGCCACTGCACAGTCACTGCAGTGATTCCCTCAGCCACTACATGGCACCCCCCCATTGCATGGGCTCTGCAGTGCCTTCTCCACTATTCAATGGGCACTGCAGTGCTTCCCTCATCTCCTGCATGCCACTCCCCCACTGCATGGCACTCCCCACTGCATGGGCACTGCAGTGCTTCCCTCATCTCCTGCATGACACTCCCCCACTGCATGGGCACTGCAGTGCTTCCCTCATCTCCTGCATGACACTCCCCCACTGCACGGGCACCACACAGGCATCGCAGTGTTTCCCTCATCCACTGCATGCACCCCCCACCCACTGCATGACAATTGCAGTGCCTCCCTCCCCCCACGGCCCCGGCATTGCTGCGCGTTGCCCCCGCCTGCAAACTGACACCTCTGCGAAGCTGCTTGGGCGTCGCAGAGACCACAGCCTCCGGGCACCAGCATGGCAGGCCCGGCCCCTCTGCTTGGGCACTGCGGTCCCCATCCTTCCCGCCAGCCCGGGCGCCGCGTCCCTTCCAGCTGCAGTGCCGGGCAGGCTCTGAGCCCCGTGCGTCGTGCTCGCCACCCCGCCCCGCCCTGCCCCGCTCCTGCTGGGCCGAGCTCGTCTGGGGGTCGGCGCCTGGGAAAGACACAGCAGCAGGGGCTGGGCACAGCTGGGAGCGGGGCCCCGAGTCCTCACGCCGGCCGGTGCCCCCAGGAGGTCGCCAAGCACTTCGACCTGGAGCAGGCTGGCTACGAGGTGGTGGAGGAGGCCATCGACACCATGACCGGCGTGGCCTGGTACATCAACGACATGAAACGCAGGCACGAGCACGCCGTGCGGCTGCAGGTGAGCCGGGGGGGCTGTGGCAACGCCCGGTTCCGGGTCCAGGCAGCGGCTCCATGGGGCCGGCTGGTTGCTGGGGGCCTCGGGGAGGCGGTGGCTCCTCTGGCTCGGCGACGTCTGGGGACCACTGCTGTGCCCCCCCCGGGGGGCCTGGGTGGGAGGGCACCTCCGTGCAGCCAGGGGATCCCAGTCCCGGGGCCCTGTGCTTGGAGGGAAGGCCCTGGGGTAGCCTGAGCTGGGATGGGGCTGTGCCCTGGGGTGGGGGTGGGCGGTGGGGGTGAGACCCCCCCCTTGGATCTGAGGGGAAGTGGGGCTGAGGTATCCCTGGATCTGGGAGGCAGTGGGGCTCGGACACCCCTGGATCTGGGAGATGGGGGGCTCAGACCCCCCCCCCGGATCTGTGGGGCAGGGACACCCCCTGGATCTGGGGAACAGTGGGGCCAAGACACTGCCCTGGATCTGGGGGGCGGTGGGTCTGGGACCCCCCTGGATCTGGGGGTGGTGGGGCTGGGACCCCCCTGGATCTGGGGAACAATGGGGCTGGGACCCCCCTGGATCTTGGGGGCGGTGGGGCTGGGACACCCCTGGATCTGGGGAACAATGGGGCTGGGACACCCCTGGATCTGGGGAACAATGGGGCTGGGACCCCCCTGGATCTGGGGGGCGGTGGGGCTGGGACCCCCCTGGATCTGGGGGGCGGTGGGGCTGGGACCCCCCTGGATCTGGGGGCGGTGGGGCTGAGACCCCCTGGATCTGGGCAGTGTGTGTGGCTGGCTGGAGAGAAGCCTGAGCCCCTGCGCCTGCCCCCCAGGAAATCCAATCCCTGCTGCTGCACTGGAAGGGGCCGGACCTGACGACCTTTGGGGAGCTGGTGCTGGAGGGGAGCTTCCGGGTGCAGAGGGCGCGAAACCAGCGCGTCGTCTTCCTCTTCGACCGCGCCCTGCTCGTCACCAAGAGACGCGGCGACCACTTCGTCTGCCAGAGCCACATCCCGGTACCCGCACGGCCCGGCGCTGGGGGGCTGGGCCTGCCCCCCGTACGACCCCCCCCCCCGGCGCTGTGGGGCTGGGCCTGCCCCCTGTGCGACCCCCCCCGCCCCGGCTCTGTGGGGCTGGACCCGACACCCGCTCCCACAATCCACTCCCCAGGGTTTTGTGGTGCCCTGTGCTGGGGGCACGGCCTGGCCTCCGGCCCCCTTCCCGGGCTGGGAGCAGCAGGGAGGGAGCTGCCGGCCTGAGGAGGGCAGTGCCCCGGGGGGCCTAGGGGCAGTGTGGGGAGGGGAGGGGAGCCCCTGGGGTGGGCTGCTGGGACAGGGCAAGGGAGGGGGGCAACGGCCTTGGGGGGAGCTGCTGGGGGGGAGCCCCAGGGGGACCCGTGTCTGGTTTGCTGAAGCCCCTCTCCCCCCAGTGCTCCTCCCTGATGCTGATCGAGGGCACCAGGGACTCGCTGTGTTTCAGCGTCGCCCACTACCAGCACAACAAGCAGCAGTGCAGCATCCAGGTGAGGGGCTGGCAGGGAGCGGGCCGGGGGGGCTGGGGCTGGGGCTGGGGCTGGTCTCGTCTCCCCGGCTCATGGCGTGTGCTGTGCCTCAGGCCAAGAGCGCGGAGGAGAAGCGGGTCTGGACCCACCACCTGAAGAGGCTCATCCTGGAGAACCATCATGCCGTCATCCCCCAGAAGGTGAAGGGCCCCCCTCCCCGCCGGGGCGCAGGGACCTGGCCGCGGCGCCTGGCGTCTGGCCCCGAGGGCAGGAGCTCTGGGCTGGGACCCAGCTTGGCCAGGCCAGACCTGGGCCTGGCAGCTGCCCGGTGTGGGACAGAGGGACGGGGGCTCTGCCCCCTGCCTGTCTGGCAGCCGTGTCTCGTGGATTCCCCAGGCCCGGCGCTGTCCGTGGTCGGGAGAAGCCCACAGCCCTGGAGAGGCCATTGTCTCCTGGGGCTCTCCGGGGCACTGGGGGAGGGCAGGGGGGGCAGCCCCTCCTCAGTCACACCCGGAGTGCTGCAAAAAGCAATTCCCCTCCCCACCCCAGCCAGCTAACTAGGCAGCACTTGGGGAAACTGAGGCAGGGCCCACGTCGGAAACCCGACAGATTCCCACCTCGTCCCCCCCTGGCACCGCCAGGCTCCCTCCCCCTTCGCTAACCACCTGCTCTCTGCCCCCAGGCTAAGGAAGCCATCCTGGAAATGGACTCCTCCCGTAAGTCTCACACCGACAGAAGCCGGAGGGTCTGGGGCGGGTCGCCGGGCTGGAGGGGTCTCTCCTGCACGGCTGGGGCTCTTGGGGGCCGGGCGGTGCCCGTGGGGTTGGCTCTGAGCAGGGAGGCTGCAGGCGAGGTTGGACTGTGCCCGTGTGGGGGTCCACATGCCAGGGCAGGCTTTGCCCCAGGGGCTCATGACAGCCTGTGCTTCCCCCACTCTTCCCCCTGCGCCTCGCAGGCCCCGCTCGCTACCGGTACAGCCCGGAGCGGCTGAAGAAGGCGAAGTCGTGCCAGGCTGCGGACGAGGAGCCGGCGCAGGGCCGGCAGGGGCGCCGGCAGTCAGGTGAGAGGGGAGAGGCGGGCGTGGGTGCTGGAGGGCACAGCCGGGCTTAGCGAGCTCAGGGACTAACTCGCGTGCCCGTCTCTCCTGGCACAGCCCCAGCATGGCTGGTGGTGCCGCCCACGGGGGCAGGGCCGCTCCCCGGCTGAGCCCGGCGCTCCCCCTGGACAGGGCGCTTGGCTGGGCTCTGGAGGCTGCTGGAAGCAGCGGTCCCCCAGGCCAGAGGGCTTGGCGGGAGTTCTCCTCCTCGGTCAGTCTGGCTGGTGGGTGCCCAGGCTGCCTTCCCTGCCAAGGGGCGCACGTGGCACCCTAGGGTGCGAGTTACTTGGGGAGCACAAGCTGCTGCTGGATTCTGTCCAGCCCCTGCCAACCCTGGGCCCTGAATCTTTCCCTACCGTGAAAGCCGATGGCGCAGGGGCACCAGGTCCCCGGGGCTGGCCGGGGGGCTGGCCTGCAAGGGGGGCGAATGACTGTGGCTTGGGGGTGGACAGGGGTGGCACAGGATTGTCGGGCGAGTGCTGGGCGGCCGGTCTGCTCCAGCCGCCACCGGAGACACAAGAATCCTTCCGTCCACGCTCCTGCCCCCCTTCCCCTGGGTCGCCGTGGGGCAGGCTGTCCCCACCGGCTGTGCCGGGGGCGGTACGTGGCCGTGCTAAGCAACGTTTGCTCCCTGAGAGTCCGGCCCTGGCGTCTGCCCCGTACCGGCCTGTCTGTCTCTGGATCAGATCACCAGGGGAGCTGCCCTGCTCCAGCCTTGGCGTCCTCCGGGCGTGGAGGCTGCCTGGGCGGTCGGGAGACACTCGCCTGTGCAGACGCTGGAGCCGGGTGGGGGCGGTGCCGCTTTGACGCGGCTTCCATGGAGGCTGATGCATTGTGGCTCAGTGGCGGCCTGTGGCCCTGCCCTGGGGAGGAGCTGTTCCCTCTGTCGCTGCTGGCTGGCTCGAAGGGAACCCAGGAGTCCTGAGCCCCAGGGTTCCGCAGCTCTCAGCGCAGAGCTGCGACAGCCCTCCCCCAGCACAGCATCGGTCCGTGCTCCCCCGGGGTTCGCTCCCCTGGGGCTGCGACCTCCTGGATCTCCCTCTGCATGGGCTGCAGCCGGCTGGCCCAGGCTCTGGAGGGAGGCCGTGGGCTGGGACTGTCGCCCTCAGTGGCAACCCGTGGGAACCGCAGCTCCGATGCCGCTGCCACCGGTGGGTGGATCAGTGGGAGCTGCGGGCGTGTGGAGCAGGTTGCAGTAGTGAGTCACAGGCTGCAGCGCTGGGGGGTTAGGCCAGGCAGGGGTGCAGGCGTCCAGCCAGCTGTAACTTCACCCCGGCAGTCTCTCGTGATCTGCTCGGGTGGGGTTTCTCCAGGCCCCCTGCCCTGGTGGTCGCACAGGTGGGCGTGGGGCCTGGGCACTCAGCTGCCATTCGGTTTGGCTCCTTCTTGTTCGGTGTTGGCCTCGCTCTGGGGCTGAGGCGGGATCTTGTGGAGAAGCACCGTCCCCTCAGCCTGCCTTATGGTGCCCTGTGCCGGCACAAGGGGCAGAGTTAAGGGGATATGGGCAGCCTTAATGCTGACCTTTCCTAAGACGAGCGTTCGCTTGTGCAGCTGTAACGCAGCAGTGCCATCCTTGCAGCCCTCTGCGGCTTGACCCCGCCGGGTAACTGGTAGCAGTAGAAGGTTGTCATCTTCTCTGTGGACCAGAGCGAGAGCAAGGCCCCCAGCCTGTGGGTCTCAGAGCCATTTGCTGCCAGCGGTAGGGCGAGGCTCAGGGCTCTCTCCCAGTGGGCAGAGTCTTGGGCAAAAAAAAACCTCCCCCGCCCCAAGCTGCCACCCGCCAGGGCAGCAGACTGGATCCTGCCCCCGTTCTGCATCTCCCTGCCCCAGCGCGGCCCAGCAGGGCTCTACCCGGCCGCAAGCAGCGGAGTCTCTGCCCGGCAGCTCAGAGCTGGGCTCCCAGGCCCTGCTCCCGCTGCTGGGTGGCCACTGCCCCAGCCAGCCCGTGTGTCTGGAGCCTTGGAGTGTGGGGTGCCAGGACCATTGCCTGGCAGGCTGTTGGGGTTAGCCACAGGGCAGCCGGAGCAGGGGGGCAGCGATGCAGTGTGGTGAGGCACCGTGGACGGTGTGCTGTGCCCAGTGCCTTGCCAGATGCACAGGTGCTGGGGGTCGTGCGGCTGTAGGTGTCCCGGCCGTGTCGTGGGCGGTGCCACAGGAGACAGGCGCTGGCAGTCGTGCGGCTGTAGGTGTCCCGGCCGTGCTGTGGGCGGTGCCACAGGAGACAGGCGCTGGGGGTAGCGCGGCTGTAGGTGTCCCTGCCGTGCCGTGGGCGGTGCCACAGGAGACAGGCGCTGGGGGTCATGCGGCTGTAGGTGGCCCGGCTGTGCTGTGGGCGGTGCCACAGGAGACAGGCGCTGGGGGTAGTGCGGCTGTAGGTGTCCCTGCCGTGCCGTGGGCGGTGCCACAGGAGACAGGCGCTGGGGGTCATGCGGCTGTAGGTGGCCCGGCTGTGCTGTGGGCGGTGCCACAGGAGACAGGCGCTGGGGGTAGTGCGGCTGTAGGTGGCCCGGCTGTGCTGTGGGCGGTGCCACAGGAGACAGGCGCTGGCGGTAGTGCGGCTGTAGGTGGCCCGGCCGTGTGGCAGGGCCGTGGGCAGTGCCAGGCCAGCGGGTACAGGATGTGCAGCTGGTAGCAGAGCTGCCTTGTTCCTCATGGCTGCGTCCAACCCTGTCCTCAGCGCTGTGGGCAGCAGCCCCGGCCGGTGCACAAGACGTCTGGGGCCAGCTCCCCTCTTCAGCCCAGCGCTGGCCCCAGCACTCGGGGCAGACGGGCTGGGGCTGCAGGGCCGGGGCTTGGCAACTTCTGGCCTGGGGTGCCCTGGGGCCAGTCACAGGCTGCAGCGAGGGGCTGGGTGAATGCGTCTCTCCAGCCCCCGCAGCTGGCGCGAGGGGCCGTTGGCTGCCGGGGGGCGCGAGGCAGAGGGGCCGTGGCCTGGGAGGGGGCCATCCCCAGTGAGCTCGGGCGATGCTGGGGCAGGGTGGCGCCTTTGGGTGGGCAGGAAGCGGCTGTCTCCTGCCTGCAGCCCCGGGGAGCCGGGGCCGAGCCTCACACGCTGCTGTCCCCACAGAGCCCACCAAGCAGCTGGGCCAGCAGCTGGCTGAGCCGGGTGAGTGAGCCCCGAATGGCCGTCGTGGTCGGGCCGAGGTCAGAGCCCTGCCCGCTCAGCTGGCTGGCGACACGCCCCACTGCAGGAGCCACCCGCGTACGCCCATTACAATGGAGCGCCTGCCCCAGCCCTCTGCCGCTGCCAGGCCACTGCCGTGACACCGGCTACTCACCCAGGACGCTGCCCAGGGCAGCGGGACCGGGGGCCTCCTGCCCAGCTGCAGGAGAGAGTCCCTGGTACCCAGGGGCACCAAGAGACCAGGCTTGCCCAGTGCGTTAGAATCACCCCAGTCCCTCTCCCCGGAGACCTGCTGCCCCCCGCCCCAAGGTCTCAGCACCCCAACCTCGCCTGCCCCCCCCCCCAAGGTCACAGCACCCCAACCTCGCCTGCCCCCCCCACCCCAAGGTCTCAGCACCCCAACCTCGCCTGCCCCCCCAAGGTCTCAGCACCCCAACCTCGCCTGCCCCCCCCACCCCAAGGTCTCAGCACCCCAACCTCGCCTGCCCCCCCAAGGTCTCAGTACCCCAACCTCGCCTGCCCCCCCCACCCCAAGGTCACAGCACCCCAACCTTGCCTGCCCCGGCCCCTGCCAGCTCAAGGGGCTTCTGCCAGGGCTGGGGGGTGGACACCGTCAGAGCGCCTGCCCCCCTCCTGGTGCACAGTGACCCCTTTGCTAATTGCCTCTCTGCTCTCTTCCATGTGCTGGGGACGCTGCAGCAGGACTGAAGGTAAGAACATGGAGCCTTTGGTGGGGCTGGGCCCACACGCCGGCCAGCCTGGCCCCCTGCCATGGGGCGGGGCTTGTCTCCCCACCCAGAGCTGGGGCTCCCTGGGAGGTTTTGTGAAGGAGGCGGGACAGGGGCACCTCCCCGGGCGTCCAGTACGTGGTCCTGCTGTTCTCCCCACCAGGGAGTTCGTTGTTCCTGAGGTTTAATGTGACTCTGCTGTACTTTGACCGCCCTGCCTCCCGTCCTGCCCTCTGGGGCCCCAGAGAACGGCTTTCCGCCGGCTGTGCCGGGGGTAATCTTTAGAGGGGCTTCTGGGCACGTCTGGGAGAACCAGTCCTGGGCCAATTGCTTAAAAGCACACTGCTGTGGCAGAGCCAGTCTCATTCCTGGGCCCCAGGTCCTCTGGCCCCACCATGGGACCCCCGGTACCCTTGCTTGGGACAGGGGCCGGTCTGGGGGAACCCGGCCCCCACCCACTCCGGCCCAGGGACCCTGGATGGCCGCTCCCAGCGAGGGCTGACTCCCTTCGCCCTGCAGCTCCTCTCCCCGGGCCACTTCCCCAGACTATTCCCCCGGTACCTCCTTCTGCTAATGGCAGGTGTGGCAGCAAGTCCCCTCCTTGTTTGGCTCCTCCGGCTGAGCAGTTCCTCACAGTCGCTGGTGGAGCTCCGGGCCCCCCTGGATTGGGGCAGTCCAGTCCCCCCGGGTCACTGAGGCTTCTCTCCTCTTTGTGGTCTCTGGTGTTCCTCTATGTCTGCTGCCCTCTCCTCACTCACCTCCCAAACTCTCCTGAATCCCCCTCCCCTTGCCCTGCATGGAGAAGGGCTTAGAAAGGGAGTCCCGAGTGGGATCAGCTGGTCCTAATTGAGTTAGCACCACCTGCTCCTCGTCCGCTCCCACTTCCATTGTCAGCTCCCTCTCCGCTCTGGTTTTACTCCTGTCTTTGCCTCTCCTGGCCCCACCCTGCCACACCACTTACAGCCCCAGCTGGAGTCTCCTTCTCAGTAAGGTGAACCAAGCCAGCCCCAAAGGTCTTCTGCTGCCTGACTGGCCAGCCAGAAGCTACACAAGCAAACCCGCAGATTCTCCAGCCATTACAAATGCCCAAACCAGCCCCCCTCCTGCGCAGGTGAGAGGTTATGAAAACCTGTTTCACCAAATCCCCCCAGATTCTTCCAGCCCCCAAAGGGACCAGCCACATTCCCAGGTCAATTGATAACTTAGATCCCACCGACACCACCACGCTGGGCCAATCCTGTTGAATCTAGAATCTAAAGGTGTAATAACCAAGAAAGAAAGAAGAAGACGAGAGCGAGAACTTGTTAACGTGGTAAGTCAGATCCATCAGTCAAAGCTGCGGACGCAGGCCACAGCCGGTGGTACAAGCGGAGTCTCAGGAGATACGTCCCCCGTGGGACAGGACCCTGGCCCGTACTGGGTTAGTTCACGAGGACTGAAAGACAAATTTGGCCACCGCCGGGGATACCTTTACAGTCTCGCCATGTGGAGGGAAAGACCCTTTCTTCTTCCTGTAGGCAATGGTGGGCCTCCAGATCAGGTCACCTGTTGGGCCGTCCTGCCGCTGGGTGCGGGGGTAGAGAGCACGTCTCAGTCAGGACAGATTCGAAGTCTCAGTCTCTGGCATAGAATCACAGAATCGGAGGGCTAGAAGGGACCTCAGGAGGTCATCTGGTCCAGCCCCTTGTCTAAAGCAGGATCAAGCCCAACTAAATCATCCCGGCCAGGCCCTTGTCAAGCCGGGACTTAAAAACCTCTAGGGATGGAGATTCCACCAGCTCTCTAGGTTACACATTCCAGTGCTTCACCACCTGCCTGGGGAAGTAGTTTTTCCTCATATCCAACCTACACCTCCCCCTCTGTAACTTCAGCCCATTGCTCCTTGTTCTGCTGTCTGTCACCACTGAGAACAATCTCCCTCCATCCTCTTTAGAGCCCCCTGCAGGAAGTTGAAGGCTGTTATGAAATCACCCCTCAGTCTTCTCTTCTGTGAACTAAACAAGCCCAGATCCCTCAGCTTCTCCTCATAGGTCTTGTGCTCCAGCCCCTTAATCGTTTTCGTTGCCCTCTGCTGAACCTGCTCCAGCACATCCACGTCCTTTTCATACCGAGGGGCCCAAAACTGGACACAATATTCCAGATGTGGACTCACCAGTGCTGCATAGAGGGGAAGAACCTCTTCTCTTGATCTGCTCACAATGTTCCTCCTAATGCACCCTAATATGTCGTTAGCCTTCTTGGCTACAAGGGCACGCTGTTGACTCATATCCAGCCTTTCATCCCCCATAACCCCTAGGTCCCTTTCCGCTGTTATCTCTTCCTGTGTTCAGCCCATGTGGCATGACTGGGAGGTGACCCACCTTCCATTCCCATCCTGAGCTCCAAACGTTTCTAAAACAGGTACCGAGCCCGTATCTCTAACTTCACACATGCCCGTGGCCCAGAGACACCAGCAGCGTAGACAGCTTCCCTGAGTCACCCGCTTTCATTAGGCACATCGCTTGGCAGAAGATTTGGTGCAAACCTAATACCATGGTGACAGGAATGGCTTCACATTTATTGTAAAAAATCCGGCAATGCCGCACCGGGGCAGCCAGGCTGCTAGCACCTCCCCGCTCCGGCTCTTTTCCGGACCACACCTGCCCCGTTCTTGCAGCCTGCGCCCCTGGGCTGCCCGTCCGGCCCTTTGATCACCTTCATGGCTTCTCTCCGGGTTCTTTTCTGTTTCTCTCGCCTTTCTTTGTGTATTGTGGTGAGGCAGCAGAACATAGACTCATAGAACACTAGGACTGGAAGGGACCTCGAGAGGCCATCAAGTCCAGGCCCCTGCCCCAATGGCAGGACCAAGTACTGTCTAAACCATCCCTGATAGACTTTTATCTAACCTGTTCTTAAATATCTCCAGCGATGGAGATTCCACAACCTCCCTTGGCAATTTATTCCACTGCTTGACCACCCTGACAGTTAGGAACTTTTTCTTCACGTCCAACCTAAACCTCCCTTGCTGCAGTTTAAGTCCATTGCCTCTTGTTCTATCCTCAGAGGCCAAGAAGAACAAGTTTTCTCCCTCCTCCTCATGACACCCTTTTAGATACCTGAAAACCGCTATCATGTCTACCCTCAATCTTCTCTCTTCCGGACTAAACAAGCCCGATTCTTTCAGCCTTTCTTCATAGGTCACATTCTCTAGAGCTTTGATCATTCTTGCAGCTCCCGCTCCGAGTCGAGCGATGGGACTTCTGCCACCTGCACACTGGGCCGGTGAACGTGCCTGAAAACGGCCTTGGCGTTTGTCTTTTTGCAGCAGCATCATGTGGCTGGCTCAGGTGTGGGGTGGGTTCCCCCACAACGCCCAGCTCCTTCCCGGCCCGGCGGCTCTCTGCCACTTCTCCCCTGTTTGGTACTTGGGCCTTTGGTTTCCACCGTGTGCTGGTCTTTGGTGACTTTCACTGCGTTGATTCTAGCCCAGTGCTCCAGTTTGTCCCCATCCTCCCAAGAAAGGACAACTCCCCTGCAACCCCGGGGACCAGTCTGTCTGCCAGTCTACATCCAGGCCGTTACTAAACAACCTGGGACCCAGAGGAGCTCCCTGTGGAGACCTCCCTCCGCTCTGACCCCATCCCATTGCTAGTTGCTGTGTGCAACGGGCTAACCCGCTTTGTGCCTGTTTCATGGCGGTCCTGCCTGGCCTGCGTTGCTCCAGCGGCCCTAGTCGAATGTTCCCTGGGGCTGTGTCCGAGAGTGGGAAGCTGCCCCAGCTGGGGGGCAGCAGAAGGGCGCAGCAGCATGCTTTGGGGGTCTGGCTGCAAGGCTCCCACGCCACCCACGGCCCCTTGAACACTGTGGCTACGTCTACACGTGCACCCAACTTCGAAATAGCTTATTTCGATGTTGCGACATCGAAATAGGCTATTTCGATGAATAACGTCTACACGTCCTCCAGGGCCGGCAACGTCGATGTTCAACTTCGACGTTGCTCAGCCCAACATCGAAATAGGCACAGCGAGGGAACGTCTACACGGCAAAGTAGCACACATCGAAATAAGGGAGCCAGGCACAGCTGCAGACAGGGTCACGGGGCGGACTCAACAGCAAGTCGCTCCCTTAAAGGGCCCCTCCCAGACACACTTTCATTAAACAGTGCAAGATACACAGAGCCAACAACTAGTTGCAGACCCTGTATATGCAGCACGGACCCCCAGCTGCAGCAGCAGCAGCCAGAAGCCCTGGGCTAAGGGCTGCTGCCCACGGTGACCACAGAGCCCCGCAAGGGCTGGAGAGAGAGTATCTCTCAACCCCCCAGCTGATGGCCGCCATGGAGGACCCCGCTATTTCGATGTTGCGGGACGCGGATCGTCTACACGTCCCTACTTCGATGTTGAACGTCGAAGTAGGGCGCTATTCCCATCCGCTCATGGGGTTAGCGACTTCGACGTCTCGCCGCCTAACGTCGATTTCAACTTCGAAATAGCGCCCAACACGTGTAGACGTGACGGGCGCTATTTCGAAGTTACTGCCGCTACTTCGAAGTAGCGTGCACGTGTAGACGCAGCCTGTGTGTGCATCGCACAGACGTCCCCTCCTGGCCTGTTGCACGCACGTTCACACCCATGTACTTGTGCTCCAGCACGCACGGCCCCCCGCTTCTTGCAGATGCATGCAGGCGGGACGGGGCTTGGCAGGGGGACACCTCGCAGCTGGTCCATTCGGGGGCTCCACCAGCAGCTCCGGCGCCCGAGGCCGAGGTGACGCTCCAGGGAGCCCTTGTTTGTCCCCCGAACAGCACTCGGGCAGTGCCGGAGCCCTCCTAGAGGCTGGGGCCAGCGCGTGGCAGCCAGCAGCGAGCCAGGGGGGTACCGATGAGGAAAAGGAGGCAGCGGCGGAGGGGAAGGAGGCGGAGCAGGAGCAGGCCCCAGGGAAGAGCTGGCTGGAGGAGCTGGCTGTGGAGGCAGCGGGGCCCGAGGAGGAGGAGGGCCGGGTGGCCGAAGAGCAGGTAGCAGCGTTCAGGAGCTCCCTGCTGGCGGCGCTGCATGGCTGGTGCTGCCGGGCCGGCGCTTTGCGTTGCACCGGGAGGTGTCTGTCCAGCCCCCTCTCGCATGCTGCCTGGTGCATGGCTCTGGGCCGCCCGCCCCTCTGCTTACTGCTGTTAACCCTTCGCAGGCTGGGCCGGGGCGGCCGCGGTGACTCCCAGCATGCTTTGCACCCTCCTGCTCCGTCTAACCCTGCTCACGGTGGGCCGAGACCCAAAGAGGTCGCTGAGGGCCTGGGTGCCTGGGCGCAGCAGACGACTGCCACTGACCTGCACAGCGCTGGGCTCCGGCTCTGCAGCTCGGCTACCACGACCGAGAGCTCTAGGATGTCGCGCTGGAGGCTGTGGGAGCGAGACGGGGTCGGAACTGGGGAGCTCGTGGGGCTGCGACGTCCTCATCCCTTGGGCTGGCGTGCTGCCGCCCGGGCTGGCTGAGACGTCCCCTCGGCTGTGTTTCAGGACAAGGGGCCCAAGGGCAGCCAGGAGCCAGAGAGCCAGGAAAGCCGCTCCAGCCTAGAGGTGTCCTCGGCCATCCCAGAGGTGAGTTTGAGCTGGCCAGGGTCCCCTGTCAGCTGAGTGCAGGGCCGGCCGCCCAGGAGAGTCAGGTGCTGCCGAATTCATCAGCAGGCTGCCCTCACCCGGCAGCATGTGTTTAGTGGTGGTGCGCAGCCGTGTGCACCTTGGTGCATGGAACAAAATTTATTCCACCCACAGATGGAAAAAATCAGCAGGAACCCTGGATCTGGCTGCATGGGTGTGAATGGCCAGCACCTCCCCGATGCATAACCGAGACCGGGGCACCCCACTGGGCCAGGTGTCATTCTGACCACCCCGCCTGCGTAGCCATGAGGGAGCGCGCAGTTTCCGCCCCCAGAGCTGACAGCCAAAGGCAGACCACGTGGGGAGAAGGGTGTCCGAGTATTGGCTGGCTGAACGCCCTGCCTGCTGGCCCATCTGCCTTTACGTGGTCGGAGCAGCGACCTCCTGCCCCCTGCCTGTGAATTTCTGCAGGGGTCCAGTCTCCCAAGAGTGCCCTGGGAAGCCGGGAAAATGGACAGGGAAACTGAGGCACGGCGGGGTGGGGTGGTGCAGCGAGAGTGCGAAGGCCCCCCCAGCCCGTTGTTACCTTGTCCCCTGTTTCCACCACGGCTCATGGTGGCACCGTAAAGGAGTCCTGGCTCCCAGTCCTAATCACCAGAGCCCGGGGTAGAACCCAAGTGGCCTGGCTCCCAGCTCCCTGCTCCAGTCGCCAGGCTGGAATCTGACTCCTAGCTCATCTCCTGCCACTCGCCAATATCCCCTTCCTTTTCCCTGGCTGATGGGTGGGAGCAGCCGAGGGAGCGACCCCCTTCTGGGCTCCCGGCAGGGGGGCATGGCGGGGTCTCACAACCGGGTAATGTGAGAACCAAAGGCATTTCCTGCCAGTGGTAAACAGCCTGGGGAACTCCCCGCCACAGGCCGGTGGCGGGAGGGTGCCAAGCGGAGTCAGAAGAGACCAAACGCCTGCATGTTTCTAGGCTGAGCGCTGTCCAGGAGCTGCTCTGAACGCTGGGGCTTGAGACGTGTGGGAGGGCAGATTATGCCCCCGCTGCTGCTGTGGGGTCCTACATCCAGCCCAGGTGGGGCACAGGCCAGGCTGACAATTCCCCTGCACCCCGAGTTATTGAGGAATCCTGGGTCCCAGCAGGCCGGGAGAAGGGCTCCCACGTCCCAGGCCTCTACGCAAGAATTTCAGGGGTGGGGCGGGGTCTTTTTTATAAACGTGGACCACAGTTTTTTCCCAACATAAAGCAGCTCGAGAGCGCTGTGCAGTGAGCCTGCGTGAGAGAGGCGAAGGACAAATCTGAGTGGAAACAGCCATTGGCAAAATTGATTTCCTCATCCCCTATGAACATTAATGCAGCAACAAAGGCTGTGTAGAAATTACCACCCAAGCTCTAGCTGTAAGACCCCTCAGAGGGGTCACCGGGCGGGTCTGTATCTGCAACAACAAGAAGTCCTGTGGCACCTTCCAGGCTAATGAAGCTTTCGTGGGCAACGACCCGCTTCGTCAGATGCATTGCAAAGCTGTCTTTGCCCATGAAAGCTTCTGCTCCAAAATACCTGTTGGTCTGTACGGTGCCACAGGCCTTCTCGTTTTTGCTGTCGTATGGGAAGGGGAAAACAATATGCCCTCATCCCCCTCCCTTTCCTGTTGCTAGCGGCCAAGGGCATGCTGGGAAATGTAGTCTTTTAACCGCTCCAAGAGCAGGTCTCGAGGCAGGGAGCTGGCCGAGGGACTATATCTCCCAGGGTGCCTTGGGTTCCCCCATCATGCCCTGCAGGTGGCCCTGCACAGTGCAGCAGGGAGGAAGGGAGAGAAACCGGCCATTGGGGGAGCGCACACCCGCACCCTATGCACAGGCCTGCCACACCTGTGCCGGAAGAAGCGCCCTGGGGCGTGCACACTCCACCGCTCACTCTCCCCACTGCCCCGCAGGCTGCCCCGGAGCCTGACGAGCTCTCGGAGGAGGAGCACCAGGAGGAGACGGTGCGCAGCCCTGAGCCGGGCCTGCTGACCCAGCAGAGGGAGGAGGAGCTGAAGCAGAGGCCGGACGCGGCCACAGCAGAGAGCCCGGAGGAGCCCAAAGCCCTGAGCAGTGAGGAGGAGGAGGAGGAAGAGGAGGAGGAGCTGGCGAAGAGCATCCTGCCCCCGTCCGTGCTGGACCACGCCAGCCTCATCACCGAGATGTTCGCCAACGGCTTCTCCCGGCGCAGCAGCCTGGCGCTGGAGGACAGCCGGCCGGCGGGGTTCCTGACGCCCAGGCTGGCCAGTCGCAGCAGCAGCGTGCTGAGCCTGGAAGGCAGCGAGAAGGGGCAGCGGCACGGCAGCGCCTCCGAGCCCCAGGGCGAGGCCGGGAGCCCGGAGCGCCGCGGGGCCGCCTCTCCCGGCCCGGCGGAGCCCGAGCGCAGCCCCTGCCGCAGGAAGGAATCCATGCTGTCCCCGCGGGACCGGGTGCTGCTGGACAAGATCAAGAGCTACTACGAGGGGGCGGAGCGCCGGGACGCCGGCTTCAGCCTCCGGCGCCGGGAGAGCCTCTCCTACATCCCCAAGGGGCTGGTGAGGAACTCGGTGTGCCGCCTCAACAGCCTCCCACCCCCACAGCACGCCGAGGCCGGGCGCGGAGCAGGCGCCAGGGCCGGTGGTGCGCGGACAGCCGCTTGGGTGCTGACGGGAGTGCGGGAGGCGGGACCCGGCTGTGCCCTGGCGGGCGAGGAGGAGTTCCGCCCGGCCGCTGAGATGCTCCCGGTGTGGGCGGGCATGGAGAAGCTGAGCGGGGAGCGTGCCGGTGCCGAGCAGCCCCGGGGCGGGAGCCACAACGGCCTGGACCCGCCCGAGCCGCTGCTCATCCTGGAGGCGGACGAGCTGAGCGCCATCGCGGAGGAGTCGCCTGAGAGCCGGTCCCCCACGGAGCGGGCGGTGACCCCCCGGCTGGCACGCGAACCCGGCCCCGCTCGGCTGGGCCGCCCGGCCAGGCCACCCCCCCGGCTCTCGGAGGCCGAGCTGAGAGAGCGGCTGAAGAACAAGGTGTACCAGCTGGCGCGCCGGTACAGCCTGCGCATCAAGAGCCGCCAGCCCCCCGGGCACAGGCAGCTGGCCGTGCTGGAGCAGCCGGGGGCTTGTGCGCTTCACGATGGGCAGCGGGAGGTGAACGGAGGCACAGGTGGGTGCTCCCCTAGGCTGTGGGGCGGGCAGTGGGGCTGGCACAGTGCATGGAGAGCTCACCCAGGCTGTGGGGCAGGCAGTGGGGCTGGCACAGTGCATGGAGAGCTCACCCAGGCTGTGGGGCCAGGGGGGCTGGCACAGTGCATGGAGAGCTCGCCCAGGCTGTGGGGCGGGGGGCTGGCACAGTGCATGGAGAGCTCGCCCAGGCTGTGGGGCAGGGGGGCTGGCACAGTGCATGGAGAGCTCGCCCAGGCTGTGGGGCGGGCAGGGGGGCTGGCACAGTGCATGGAGAGCTCGCCCAGGCTGTGGGGCAGGCCGTGGGGCTGGTGTGCTATAGAGACAGCTCCCCCTTGCCGTGGGGTGGTCGGAGGGCTGGCCCAGAGCAGGGATGCTCCCCTGGGCCCTTCAGGCGCACTGGGCTGTGGGGTGGGCAGGGGCTGGCACAGGACCGGGCAGTCAGGTGCCCCCCACTCTGTCCCCTCCGCTCACCGGCACGTTGGGTCCCCGCAGGGCCGGAGCCGGCACGGAGCTCCGCAGCCTACGAGCAGCTGGTGCTCCAGGAGTACAGCCCCCACCCGCCGCCCGCAGCCACCGCCTCCTCGAGGGACAAGTCGCTGAAACGCTTTTCCTTCAGCCCCTGCGGCCCCCTCTCACCCGGCCCCGGCGCCTGCAGCCCGCTCAGCCCCCTGGCAGCGGAGACCTTCAGCTGGCCCGACGTACAGCAGCTGCGCTCCCGGTACTCCCTGGGCTCGGCTGCCCCCCGCCCGCACCGGCCCCTCCCGGTCAACAGGAGCCGTTCGGCGCCGGAGAAGATGGCAGAGGAACCGCCGGGGCGAGGGGGCTGGAGCGGGTGGGAGCAGAGCAGCGGGCCGGCCTGGGGCCCAGAGGAGAGCCCGGCCCCCTGCTGCCAGCGGCCCCCCAGCGCTGGGGCTCTGCACGTCACGGCGCAGGCCATGCTGGGCGACCAGCGGGTCATCATCTTGGAGAAGGTGCCGTGTGCCGGGGAGCCGCCCGCCCCCGAGGAGCCGCCCGCCGATGCCACCAGCTACGTTCACATCCGCTCGCCCACCTCGCGGGAGAGGATCTCGCTCAAGGCCGTGGCGGAGCGCTGCAAGGCCTACCAGGAGTCGGACGAATACCGGCGCCGGGAGGAGCCCGGCTGGGAGCAGGGGGCTGCTGGTCCCCAGGGCCGGGTGAGGAATCTGCGGGCGAGGTTCCAGAGCCTGAACTCGGCCAGCTGAGCGGGTGCCGGGCCGGCGGGCGAGCTCAGGGCTGGGCGCCGTGAGCGTCTCCTCCCGCCGCCGCCACCGGACGAGGCCTGCTCCCCTCGGGGGCTCTGCGCTGAGGGGCACCTGCAGACCCTGGGCTGGCGGGAGCCGTGGGCCGTCCCCTCCAGTGGGACGCCGGACGCCGAGGCCGGGCTGTCACCCTGGGGCCAACCTGCAGAGCCCTGTGCCGCCGGCTGGCAGGAGGGGCCGCCCCCGGCCTGCGTGGAAGGGGCACATGGCACACGCAGCATGGCCGTGGCGCGGGTCGGCTCTGTACACCACCTTCTTATAGTGCAATAATCACCCCTGGCCTCCGGCCGGCCTGGCCCTGTCTTCTGCAGCCTCTGCCCCGCCGCTCTGCAGGGAGGCAGGCCGCCCAGCCTCGGGCGCAGGCTCCATCTCCCCGCGTGTGCAGCACCTGGCGCGAGGGGCCCCCACTCAGGGGGTGCCGTACGCGTCGCTGCCTGTCTGCGCCAGGATGGGCACATGGAAGGGCCGGGTCAGTGCCCAGAGTCGCTCCTGGCGGCTGGGGGCCAGCGGGAGGGAGGGGCGGCGGGGCCCTGCCCTGGGAGCTCCAGCCGCTGCCCTCCTGCCTGCGGGGTGGCCGGGCTCCCCTAGCCCAGGCAGTGAGTACTGGCCGCCCCCAGTAGGGGGTGCTGCTCTGCCGCCCCTCCAGCAGTGCCAAGGCAGCACCTGCAGGGGGCGCTTGGCCTGTGCTGTGGGGCCAGGCTGCTGCTCCATCCCCTCCTCCGCCAGCACCGCATGGGTCCCGGTCCTGAGCTCACCTCTAATGCGCGGTTGCCTGCGGGGGCTGGCTCCAGCAGTGGGGGGCGGCAGCAATGGAGGGGGGACCTTGGGGTGCCAGAGACGCCCCCAGCCCTGCCCGGGGGGTGGCCAAGGACCTGCCCGACGGCAGCGCGGTTTTGGGGGGCACTAGATTCCCGGGGGGGAGGGTTGAATGCACCGAACGGCGATTGGCAGAGGCAGCTGCAGCAGGTCGGGAGGGGATCAGGGCTGCAGCCCCACCATAGGCTACTCCCGCAGCCCCCAGCAGCAGGGCATTGGGCTGAGCTTGCAGTTCATGGGGTCCCCTCGCGGGAGAACTGCAGCCTGGTTTGGTCTGAACTGCAGCCTGGCCTTCAGCCCCTTTGTTCTCTGGCTTGTGCGCCCCCCCCACCTGCCCCAAAAGCACTGGGAAGAGCCGGATCCTGTCAGGCAGCCCCTGATACTGGGGGGGCGCTGGGAGGTGGGGCATTACCCAGCCCGGCCCCTAAACCCCTCCCTGCCCCTTACTCCTCCCGCCAACACATCGCTAGCTGTCCCTCCCCCTACAGCCATGAGCCACTGCCCCACACCTCCCTGCTGCAGCTCTGCCCTCCCTGCCCCATACATCCCCCATACATCCCAGCCACCCCCGGCTCCTCCGCATACAGCCCTAACCCACCACTGTGACATGGCACTGCAAGGGAGCCACCATGACCTCCCGGTGCAAATGCCCCACTCTCATGATACAGCACCATGCAAAGGCCACATGCTCGGGTGCAAATGCCCCAGCCTTTCCTGTGCAAATGCCCCACGTTCCCGCTACAGCACTGTGCAAAAGCCACGTGCCCTGGTGCAAATGCCCCAACCTTCCCAGTGCAAATGCCCCACGTTCCCGCTACAGCACTGTGCAAAAGCCACGTGCCCTAGGGCAAATGCCCCAGCCCTCCCATGTGCCCTGGTGCAAATCCTCCCCCCAGTGGTGTACAAAACCTGCAGGAGAGTACTGTGCCACACACCCCCTGCAGACCATTGCCCACCTGCCTCCTGCCCCTGCTTTCACTGACGCGCCTCTGTACAGCCCCAGCCTCACCCTGATCTATCGCAGTGTGGTTGCTGCATGACTCCAGACCTGCTTTCTCACTGCGCTGACACCCCAGACCTCGACGGGTCCCTGGGCAACATCCCGCCGCCCCCAGCTCTGTGGCAAGGCCCCTCCCAGCAGGTTTGGCTGGAGCCTCCAGTACGCAGCAGGGAAGTGACTCCTCGGTCCTCGAAGGCTGGCTGGGCCCTTAAGAGCGCTTCTCCCAGGCCGAGGTGAACCCCAGCCCAGCCCTGCCGGGGCCCTGGCCAGCTGGGGGAGGCTCAGTGGCCTCAACGAGCTCAAACGAGCGTGGGCCTGCTTAACCCAGGGGTGTGAGCTCAACCCTTGAGGGGGCCGTTCAGGGATTTGGGGTAAATCTGTCAGGGATGGTGCCTGGCCCTGCCAAGAGGGCAGAGGACTGGACGCGATGACCTCCCAAGGTCCCCTCCAGCTCTGTGAGATGTGTCTGCATATGTAACACCTCCAGGGAGAGGGATCCCTGGGTCTCCCTTGGCTGCCCACAGCTGGGCCAAGCGGCTGGTCTCCAGGGTGGGCACTTGGCCCTGGTCTCTCTCCTGATGTGACGGTGCTGCAAAGCCACCAGATTTGGTCTTCTCCTACCCCAGCTGGTCATGGAA
This sequence comes from Carettochelys insculpta, assembly GCF_033958435.1. Lineage (NCBI taxonomy): Eukaryota > Metazoa > Chordata > Testudines > Carettochelyidae > Carettochelys > Carettochelys insculpta. The sequence goes on along the minus strand of NC_134142.1, from coordinate 121,681,843 downwards.
GCCAACTGGCCTCTCTAGCACCACTGGTGCCACCAGGTTCCCCACTCCCAACCTCCTCTGCAGACTGCAACCCCCCAGCTGTGACAAACCTCCCCCCCAGAAGCCCGGTTTGCCAAGGCTCAGGCCGTGGCGCTGGTCTCGTCCGGCCTTGCCTATGTTTCTCTTCACGCATGGTGCTCCCTGACGGGCCACAGGACTCCAGCCAGTGGCCCTGGCCCTGGTCCTTTGTCTGTGTGCAGCCAGCTGGGGGAAATCAAAACCAGCTGCCTCAGCCAGAGAGGGGTTTGGCTCATTTATTTCATTAGTAGAAAAAGGTTATTAAAATGCTGCCGGAGCACGTCCAGGAGGTTCAGCTCTTTCTAGGCCTAGAGGACGTGGGGGGACCGAGTGGGTCGGCCACAGTGTCTAGCCAGTGGGAATTGATGCACCAGCCGGAGCAAAGCCATCCACGCCCCGGGAGAGCTGCTTTGGTCGTGCACCCTCTTCTGCAATCAGCGGGGGCTGCAGAGCCTCCCCCCTCCATTTACCCCAGTGTGCTGGGAGAGCTGCCAGCCCCCAGGCTGAATTCAGCCGGCGGAGGGATGGGGCTGGCATGACCCAGCTGGCTCTGGAAGATGCCAGAAGGCAAAGGGCCTCACGCTGGGCTAAAGAGAGGCTTTCTGGACAAAGCCAGTACTCCTGGGTGTGATTGGGGTGGGGGTGGGGGACAAGTGGGCAGAGCCCTTCCGTGGGCGGTGGGGGTGGGGGGCGGCACTGGGTACGGCTCAGCAAGGGGCAGCTGGCAGTAAGACCATTGGGACCGGTAGAAAAACTGCTTGGGAAACAGCACACCCCAGGGCACCGGCTCCCTGCCCTGCCCGCCTGCCCCAGGGCTCCGGGCGCTTTCCAACGCGGCGGGGGTCAGCTGTGGGCATGACAAGCGCTGGCTGGGTGACCTGCTTGTGCACACATCTGGGCCACTGCCCCCCCCCCCCCAGCACCAGGCGCAAGCACTGCCCTGGTGCTGGGGCCACGTTTCACTGGTGGGCGTGAGTGTGCAAGGGGTGCGAGGCCAGTGAATGTAGCCCAGCACTTAGAGTGTGTGTGTGTGTGTGTGTGTGAGAGAGAGAGATCTAGCACGCTTCCCCTCCCACGATGGAAACCCTTCCATTTGCTGGCCCTCCACTACCCTGCTGTGGGGCTGGCTGGGCTCTTTGGTTTGTGTGTGTGTGGTTGGGGGGGGGGGGTCCCCTGAGACCACCCCAGTCCCTGACCCTCATGGCCTCTGTGCAGCACAGGGGGCTCGTGGCTCAGAAGGGGACAGCCATGCTTCTGGCCCATGCATACGTGGCTCCCTTTGCTGCTTGACTTTACCCCCATAGAGGCAATGCTGGGCTTGGGGAGGCGCTAGGCCTGCTGCTGGGGCGCACAAGCCCCAGAGATGGGTGGGCAGCCTCGTGGGGGAGCCCAGACCAGGGCTCCCTGTAAGCCGAACGCTGGGGTGGCTGCCCAGGAGAGCTTCTGGTGCTGCCCAGCCAATTAGCAGAGCACCCCCAGTCGGCAGCGTGTGTGTGTCTGTGAGTGGTGCACGGCTGTGCAAGTCTGGTGCGCTGCACAAAATTTATTCCACCCCAGCAGGAAAGAATTAGCAGGAACCCTACTTCAGGCCCAATAAACTTGGGCTTAATTTGGTGTGGGAGGGGGTGGCCTTTCCTGTGCCAGGCTGTGCCCCGGTTGCTGCCAGCTAGAGCCCAAGTGAAGCCCCCCTCATGGCAGCTGCTTTGCTAAGCCAGGCTTGGGGGGGTGCAGGGGATTGGCTGGGAGTGTGCCAGGCTCTGATCATGGGGGAGACCCTTTCCTCAGCCTGTGGTCCCAGATGTCAGCCTGGCCTGGCTGGCTCAAGCACTGTGCACCCAGTCTTGCAGGCAAAGTGCTTTCAGGGCAGGGCCATGCCAAGGGAGCAGCCTGAAGCACACTAGTGCTGGCAGCCCCCCACACACAGGGGCTGTGCCCTGGAGCAGGGCCTGGCAGCACCGGTGTGATGCCACCCAGGGGAATTGAACCCAGGCCAGCTGGAGCAGACGCAGCCTTGCCCTGTATTGGGTCCGTGTGCTGCTAGCGGGGACTGTCTGCCCCACCCTGCAGGCGTGGGGGGGTGGGTGTTACACCCGGGCTGGTGTTTCCCTCCCAGCTGGGCCTTAGGCAACAGCGCTGCTCCCCTGGAGGGACCCTGCTGGGAGCTCAGCTGCACTGGGGCAAGCGTCAGCTCCCACCCAGCGGCGTGGGACACCTGCCTCACCCCACAGGCACCTGCTGTGTGGGACCTGGGGAGAACGCCCCCCCCACCCACCCCACAAACACACACAGCTGCCACACTGCCGGGGGGGGGGCTCTCCAGCGGGATTCAGCCCCCACAGCACTGCAATGAAGGCCCCCCCCCGCCACACCCCACTGGGGGATCCCCAGGAACACTGAGGGAGGGCCTTGGGGGTCTGGCCCAGCCCACAGGGGACAGAATGGGCACCTCAGCCCAAGCTGGAAGCAGGACCCAGGCCAAGAACGGGGAGGCCAGGCAAGGCCTGAGCCAGGGTGAGTTACACGCCTAGAGGTTTGGCTCTGGGCCCCACAGAGAGGCACTTAACCACTTACAGCAGGGCCAGGTGAAATACAGCCCATGGGCTGGATTCGCCCCCCCCGCCCCCAACTGTACTCCAGCCCCAGGAGCCTCTGCCCGGTTTCCCCCCCCTCCCCACCCATGTGTGGCTCTAGGCGTGCTGGTAGGGAGGGCCATCTCATGCTGTCCCCCACCCCAGCAGCTCCCATTGGCCGGTGTCTGGCCAATAGGAGCTGCCCGTTTGCAGGAGAGGCAGCATGTGATCTACCCTGCCCTGGGCTCCTGCTGTAGGGGTCGTAGCAGCCACCTGGCCTCTGCAGCTGCTCTGAGCGTGTTGGGACAGGGCCCAGGCTAAGGGCCTGCTGGCCTGGAGCCTCTCAGTTACGTGTCTCCCGGCTAGACCCTGCTTCCAGTGCCGCCCTCCTGGCCGAACCACCGCCTCCTCCCAGGTCACAACCCCCCCACCCCCTCCAAATTTGCCCCCCCCCCCCCACCAACTTCACCCAAACTTCCAGACCCTGCCCCCCCCCCCTTGCGCCCCCAGACCGCCACTCCCTTGCGCCAAGCTCCCTTCTGCACCCCAGCTGCATCCCAGGTCCCCATCCCTCCATTGTTACCATGGGACGGTGTAGCCCTGGACCACTGACCGTAATTCTTGGTGTGCTCCCACCCCATCAAAAATGACTGCCCGCTCCTGCTGGAGAGGCTCTGCACTGAGTTCCGGAGGTCCCCAGTTTGGTTCCACCAGTCGGCGTAACACCCGTTGAACCCTGTCTGCAGCTCGGACTTGTGATGGCTCTCACACACACAAATGCAGGCGTGTGCACAGGCTTGTGTGTGTGTGTGTGTGTGTGTGCGCGCGCGCGCGTGCCCCCCCATGCACATGCAAAAGTATAAAAATTCTTTTCCTCCCTAATTTAGGGCACACCTTTGTTCTGGGCTGCAGGTGTCTCATCTGCCAGGCACGGACGGGCCCAAGGGTGTGCTGAGCAGTGGCTTGGGGGTGGGGGTGTGTGTAAGGGCGGTGTGCACGTGCATGTGCGAGGGAGTGTGCCCCACACCCTAGTGGCTGCAGGCAGTCCTGCCACAACCGTGGTACCCAGAGCTGCATCTGTGTTGTGACTGCCTCCAGCCTGCCCTGGGCAGCACGTCCCCCACCCCCCCACCGCACGCTCCTGCTGCGCTGGCACCTCCTCTGCCAGCCCCCCCGGGGGGATTTCCCCAGCCATCAAGGCACCCATGCATCCCGCTGGGGAAGGCCCCACGCCAGCACACCCAGTGCTGGCCTCTGTGGAGGCATCGCAGGTGTGGGGTGGTGCAGGGGGCAGGGCCACTGGAGGTGCATTGCGGGGGGCGGTGCTGGCTGGGCCCTGTGCGTCCCCTCAGCCCGTTCTCAGGCCATGGAGCAGGCTGCCCTCGGCCCCCCCCGCAGCGGGTTATTTCTTTCTGGGGAAGAAGCTGAATCTTTTCTCTTTGTCTTTCTTGGTCAGACTGACGTCCGGGGCGGCGCTGGAGGGCAGAGGCAGGGTCAGAGTCTTGGCTTTAATGCTTTGGGCTTCTGCTATTGCGGTGCTGAGGCCCTGCAGCCAGGTCTGCAGCTCCTCCTGTCAGAGAGAGAGAGAGAAAGAGAGAGTGTCCCTCGCTCAGCACCAAGGGACAGCAGCCCAGGAGCCTCCAGCCTCCCTTCCCCCGCCTTAGGGGGGCAGGCGCCACCCTGGATCTAGCCCTGCTCCCCAGCGTTCCCTCCTCCCAGCAGTGAGTGAGGCAGCAGCCGTCACTGGACCCCCAGCAGAGGCTGGAGTTTCCTAGGGCACCCACGGGCGCAGCAGCCCAGCTGCCGTTCTGTTTTATAGGGATCGGGCCCGCTCCTGCCCAGGGGCTGCTTTGAACCTCTCATTCGAAAGCAGTGGGAGTCGGGCGCCTCACAACCTTTGGGGCTCTCACGCAGGGCTGGTGATGTCCCAAACTCCAGCACCGCCCAACGGGGCCAGGAGGAAACGAGGACGTGGTTTTTCTCCTGCGGCTGCGGCCCATGTTCCTGCAGCTTTTTCCCATCCATGTGTGGAATACATTTTATTCTGTGCACTGAAGCCTATGCGGGTGTGCACCATGCTGCCGGCCGGGGGCGCTCTGCTAATCAGCTGGGCAGCTCCTGAATCCTTCCCGGGCAGCCGCCCACGTGCTCAGCTTGCAGGGAATGCTGCAGCCCTATAGGGCTGTGGGACAGGGATGCTGGTGGGCAGAGGGCAGCTGCCACAGGGGGCCAGAATCGCAAGGCTAGCCACTGGCGAAGCGGAGAGAGGGGCTGATGGGCAGATCTGATGCTCCGGGACAGGGGCAGGGCAGCGATCAGACTGGATGCCTGTCCCGGGGCAGAGCCCCAGGCAGGGCAATGCCAGGCACACAGCTGAGCCCTTCCGTGGGCTGGCGCTGCTGTGGTGCACCATGGGAGTTGTAGTTCAGCTGGCTCGTGCCCAAGTTCTTCCCTATTGGCTGGGCTCCCAAGACAGGGGATAGGTCCCAGGATGCACTCTGGTCTTCCGTCGTGCTGCATCGTGGGAGGTGCCGGCTGCCCATCCCGCAGGGGAGAACCAGGGCGCAGGGCAGCTCAGCTCCAGCTCCCGCGATGCACTGTGGTGGCGCAGCCCGACTCGGACGCAGGGCCGAATTAACCCGCGCTCCGCAGAGAATGGCCGCAGCGCGGCAGCCTCATTGGCTGGCTGAAAACGGGGGGGACTGGGTGATGGGCACGGTGGTGCCTGAGCTACCACTGGCTGGGCTGGGCTGGGCTGGCAGCTGCACGGGGAGGTGGTGGAGAGCGACGCAGGAGCCAGGCTGCCGACGGCCCTGCAGTTGTGTGGCCAGGGGCCGGGGGAGCCGGCTGCTACCGGGTGGGCGGGGGCGGGCAAGCCCCTGACTTGGCAAAGCCACAGCCAGGTCTGGAAATGCGATGGTGACACAGGGGGGGCTCTGCTGCGCCCACTCAGACACACAGCCGCTGGCTCTCTGGAGAGCCCCGTCCTCGGCCCGGCTAGGGCCCTGACAGGCTTATCTCCCAGCATGCTTTGCTCCAGCCTGGACCTCCAGCGTGGCTGCCCCGGGGGACTTTGTCTCCAGAACTTGCCCTCAGCTAGTGGCTTTGGCTTTCTTTGTAGCCTGGGGCACCTCAGCCCCCCCAGCCAGTGTCCCCCCTCCCCAGGTCATGGAGCTCCCATGACGGCCTCCGCCCCCATGGAAATGGCCAGGGGTGGACCCCAGCTCAGAGAGGTTCCAGCCCCTCAGGGCCCCCGCCGGCACCTACCTCGTCCTTGCCATGAAAGAGCCACTCGCTGCCGTTGCTGAGGCTGGAAAGCAGAGGGGACATTCCCGGTGATTCAGATGCCCCCTTAATAAGCTGATTGCAAGTCAGAACCCAGTGGGCTCTGCCTCCCCAGGGCTCCTGAGCATCCACCCCCCAGCAGCAGCCCCCCAGCCTGCAGCAGGCCCCCGGCCACGGGCGCTTGGAAGCCAACGTTCACTGTAAAGGGCGGGAGCCCCAGGGGTGCTCCTCAGTGGCCTGTGGGCCAGGGGGACGCACTGCGCCAGAGGCCGGGGGTGCACCAGAGGAGCCCAGAGCAGGAGTCTGTACCCAGAGCCGTAATCCGGAGGGCAGCCATGGGCTGGGCAGGAAGGGGTTAATGCGGGGGTGGGGAGCTGGGCTCGGGGCGTGGCCCCTTCCCCATCTTCGCAGCGTGTCTCCCCCGGCACCGCTCGGCAGCTCCTGCCCGCAGAGGGAGGCCTGGAGCCCCCCCTCGCTGTGAGCCAAAACAGCAGCATCCTCCGGGCCCCCGGCCAGGGCCCTGGGGTTCTGCTCAGCCATGTGATCCCTGCGCACCCCACGGCCTTGGGCGAGGGTGCCGGTCGCCGGCAAGCTCAGCCTGCGCGGCTCCGGGGGCCCCCCCCCCAGTGGGACAAGGCTGTTGTGCCCCTGAGGCCATCCCTGGGAAGTGGATGTGCTATGGGGTGCCCAGGGCCGGGCTTGTGTAGCTGGTGGGGGGTGGCCCGGAATGGGTCCAAGCAGAGCCATTGTGTTCCTAGGATGGCCTGGGGCAGCCGCCCTGAGCTCTGCACTTTGGGGGGACCTGGGGGGTTGGTGGAGCACCCGGTGATGGCAGCAGCCGGCCCCAGCCTGCCCGCCCCAGTTCTGCCCCTTCCACTCCTCCCCCCTTCGTCCCTGCCCTGCCCCTACCCACAGCTGCCCCTCCATGGCCCCTTCCCCCACGCCTCTGCCCCACCCCAGCTCTTTCTGGCATCCCTCCACCCCCACAAGAGAGGCCGGCAACTGCCAGAGTTGGGGGGGAGGGTCTGGATCACTCACTGCTGACAGTGCCAGGACCCCCACTAGCCTCCCCAGGACACCCCTGGCTATCCCGCCCCCCAAGCATGGGGCAGGGAGCTTGCCATGGTGCATTCCACAGCAGGGAGGTTCTGGACATATAACCCCAAGCACGGAGGGAGCCAGGCCCACGTTCTTGAAGGAGAGACCCCAAGGGCCCCCAGACCTCCCGCTGGCTGGCGGGGGGGGGGCTGCCTGGGCAAGCCGGCTGCCGGGTTTGGCCGCGGGACTCCACCCTCAGCTCACCTCAGCTTGAAGACGTGCTTCTTCTTCTTGTAGCCGGCGGCGAGCTCGCAGCGGGCGTTGCTCAGCTGAAAGGGCTCCTCGCCGTGGTAGGGCAAACCCAAGGCTAAACTCTTGGCATCCTTGTAGAAGGCCAGCTCGCTGGGCCGGAGCACGCAATACAGGGTGTTCCAGGACCTGCCGGAGGACACGCGTTACTCCAGCGTCACAACCCCCCACCCCGCGCCGCCCAGGCCAACAGAGCCAGCCACCTGCACGTCTCCTAGGGGCTGGCTTGGGTGACTTCCCCAGCACCCACAGGTGCCTGGACGGCGAGCTGCCGGGACCTATGGGGCAGGCGATTTTGAGGTGGACTGGGGAGCCTCAAGGAGGGCCAGTGACTGGAAGCGGATGCCTGTCAAATCCAAAGCCACGGGCCGGGCAGGAAGGGGTTAACGTGGGCGGGGGAAGTGGGCTCGGGCCATGGCCCTGTCCCCATCTTCTCTGTGTGTCTCCCCCCCGGCAGCAACCGCCTGCAGAGGGAGGGCTGGAGCCCCCACCCCTGCTGTGAGCCGAAACTGCAGCATCCTCCGGGCCCCCGGCCAGGGCCCTGGGGTTCTGCTCAGCCACATGGTCCCTGCGCACCCCACAGCCTCGGGCGAGGGTGCCGGTCGCCGGCAAGCTCACCCCGCACGGCTCCGGGGGCCCCCCCAGCTGACCTGCCATCACCGGGTGCTCCACCAACCCCCCAGTCCCCAGCCCCAGGCCATCCTAGGAACACAATGGGCCCTGTTTTTTCGCAGGGAGCCTGACACACAGGCCTTATACGGGCTCTACTTTACAGCTTTGCTTGCAGTGTGTTCTAGAGCTTGTGTTTCTCAAGCGTGGCCTTGTAGCAGCTGCTAGGCATTAAATATATTCGGCGGTAAGCAGTGGAGATGAGTAAGACGTTGCTTTACATTGTCCCTGAGAAATCCTGGCCTGTCCTTCACAGGAGAAACGGCTGTCTCTGACACGAGCCGTCCTTTCTGTGAGCCGCGTCAGAGAGGTCGCCGAGTTAGTCCCTAGCTTCGAGAACAACGAGACATCCCGGGGCACCTTAGAGACTAACAGATTTTGGAGCATGAGCGTTCGGGGGCAGAGACCCCCGAACCGGGTGGCGATTTTGCCCCCGAGAGCTTCTGCTGCAAAGTATCTGTGAGTCTACAAGGTGCCAGAGGCCGTCTCGTTCCTGCTGTGCGCGAGGAGTGTGGGAAGACAAGAGCCAGAGCTGTTCCCCAGGGGCCACCTGCCAGGCGAGCGCCCCCCTGCCCCTGGCACCTGTTGGACGCCTTCTTGTTGGGAGCCTCCAGGTTGTGTTTGCGGCTGAGGTAGCCCTCCATCTGGAGGCTGTGCGAGCGGGCCAGCTGCGTGGGCAGGGTGGCGGTCTCCGCCTCGCTCCCAGGCGTCCGCAGGACTGGGAACAGCGGGTCCGTGCCGGGGCACTCCTCGGAGTCCTTCTTCGTCTCTGCCTCGGGCTCGGTCAGTTCTGCTGGGGCACGGGCTGAGTCCGTGTTCTCCTCCGGCACCTGCTGGGTGAGTGTGGAGCACAGCGTGTTACCTGAGTGCAGGGATGCGGCCGGTCCCCCTGCCCCCCAGCCCGGTCTCGGAGAACGGACACCCCAGCACAGCGGGGAGGCAGTTCGGGGTTGGTTTGCCGGGGGCTGGAATTCCTGGGCTGGGCAAGAAAGCTGGTGTTTGGATGGGCTCTCGGCCGCATCTGGGGCACCTCCATGATGTGAGGCCGGCTGAGAAAGCATCACAGTGTGTTTAAGGGCCCCCGGCTCTCACTACCACGCCGCAGCCAGGCCTCCCCTCTGCGACCTTGGCCTCTCCACCGACACCTGGCTGGGGAAGGTGTCGGACTAGGGTGACCATGTTGCCCTATGGCAAATATGGGACACCAGCCTCCAGGGAGGGGGGGGCTACTCTTCCGTGTCTGGGCTCCTCAGTGAGGGGAGAGCTCACCGGCAGTGGGGGCTGCCTCCATGGGGTGTCAGGGAATGGGGCAGCTGCCCAGCGGAGGAGGTCTCTGGTGGGGGGGGGGCACCTCAAGACACTGTGTGGAGGAACCAAGAGCCCCACAAAATACAGGACAAGTAGTCCATTTTCTTAAAAAAGTCAGGAGGCCTGTGAGGCAGGGTAAATAAGGGACCGTCCCAGGAAAACCAGGAGGGTCACCCTGCGTTGGACAGGACTGTCTGGGCGGGAGCATGTGGGTGAGAAACAGCAGCAGGAAAAGTACCCCAAAAATGACTTGAGTAAACGTGCAGCTGCTTTTGCTTGTGGGTACTTGTGTACACTCAAGATGGGACACACATGTGTACTGTTACTCAAGTAGTTTTCCAGCACAGCACTGATGACTTGTACTTAAGTACATCCCCCCTTCCCAAAAGTGGCTGTACTTTCACTCAAGTAGTTTTCCAGTGCAGCAACTTGTACTTAAGTACACCCCCCAAAGCAACCATACTTTTACTCAAGTAGTTTTCCAGCACAGCACCGACAACTTGTACTTAAGTACATCCCCCTCCCCTCCAAAGCAGCTGTGCTTTTACGCAAGTAGTTTTCCAGTGCAGCACCTTCGACTTGTACTTAAGTTCACCCCCCCTTCCCCCCCAAAGCAGCCGTGCTTTTACTCAAGTAACTCTGGGGGCATTTCCCCCACGTCTGGTGAAAAAGAACAGAGACCAGATGGAAGAGTCACTGCCACCTCCCAAGGGGTCGAGCCAGACACTGACACAGCAACCGGCCGGGCTCAGCTCCGGCAGAGCTCTCCAGCTCTGGTGCTTGTTCAGAACCAAGGGCCCGGTTCAGCAACCCCTCAGTTTGCCTGTGTCCCTCGCGGGCTTGCCGGCCCGACCCTGAAGGGGCTAGTGCAGGGGTGCAGCGCACCGACAGCCAGCTGGGGACCAGAACGTGAGTCTAACTGGCTGAGGGGCTGGTTTTGGAGCCTGGCTGGCTGGGCTCTGCTTCCTGTGCGTCCCAGAAGGGTGGCAGAGATGGGGCCAGCCCTCGGAGACTGACCTGGCTTTGCCCAGCCCTGGGGTCAGCTGCAGTCAGGTCGCAGCGCACAGCCTGGGGTCTGGCGGGAGATCAGGGCTGGGCCAGGCTGGGGGCACCAGGGCTGCCAGGAGCTGTGGCAGTGTGTACCCCTGAGAAGGGGTGTGACCTTTGACCCAGCACACAGAGCCAGGCCATCCAGCGTCCTGCCTGAACCGCCCCCCCGGGAGCCACGCGGAGCCGCAGCGCGAGGGGAGCGGTGGGGCTGGGGATGGACTGCTAGGAACTGGGCCTGGAGACCTGCAGCCACAGCCCAGGGCGTGGGAACCCCCCGCCCACGCTCCTACCCCGGGACGGAGCCAAGGGGTGTTACTTTACCCAGGGCTCCTCCGCACCAAACAGATGGGTTGTACCATCTCGGCACGACCCTGGCAAAGCGGCGTCGTGTTCCCAGAGTCAGATGCAGCGAAGCCCCGTACCCTCCTTCCCAAGCCCAGCCACAGGCTGCCGCCCTCTGAGCAGGCACCAAGCCCCCAAGCAGCTCCGACAGCACAGCCCAGCCCCGGGGAACCACGTAACGGCGGCGGGAATAAATTCCAGCTCTGCCCATCAGCTACGCCTGGAGCTGGACGCGGACCTCCTCCACTGCTGGCCATGAAGAGGTGGTAGCTGGGTGTGCCCTCCCCCACCACGCTCCTCAGGGGGGTTGTTAATCTGCTGCCCCCCACAGGCAGCCTCTCGCACACGATCCTCCCAGCTTGCTCAGGCACTTCAGTCTCCACCTTCCTTCAGCCACCCCCAGTCCGTTTGCAACAGCGATGGGTGCGACGGAAACAGCAGCGATGGGAACCCCAGGCCGGCGATGCAGAGCCCAGCAAGACCCTGCTTGGACTCAGCCCCTGGTTTTCCATACTGCTACATGTAGCAGAGTATCACAGGGACCAAGACAGTGAAGGAAATGGGGCTAAAACAGGACCGGTGAGGCTCTACTGCAGTGCAAAAAACACGAACGAACTCTTATTTAAGAATCAACAAGTCCCGTGGCACCTTCAGCGGATGCATGTGGTCTTTGCCCAGGAAAGCTGATGCTCCAAAATATATGTTAGCCTACAAGGTGCCACAGGACTTCTTGTTGTTTTTGAAGATACAGACTAACTCGGCTCCCTCGCTGACCCTTATTTAAGAACAATATCTTTGGTTTGCTGAATGAATTTCCTGAAAAAGATCACATGGTTTCCATGTTAACCGACGGAGTTCTCGAATCAGTGAAGAACTCCAGCCATATACCCGTGACAGAAGAATATCTGGAAAAGAGCTAGAAAAACATGTCTAACTCTACTTGATGGTACATCTGTGGTCCTCTTCCAACGGCAGAATCTATATCCAAGCTACTAGAAACCTTTGCTGTCCCTACAGATGGTGGTTACTTTCAACAGTGGGGGTAGCAATAGCGACTAGGAAGAAATAAAAAATGAAAACAACGTTTTTTTGCTAAATGCATCCAAAGGTATTCAGGGAATTGGGAGACCTCATTGCAGAGCCTTAGGCCATTAGCTTTGAAAACTCGCGAAGAGCAGGAGACATCCCTGGAGGACTGGAAAAAGGCAAACATGGCGCCTGGCTTTAAAAAAGGAAAGAAGGCCAATCCAGGGAACGCTAGACCGGCCAGCCTGACCCCAGTCCCTGGAAAAATCATGGAGGAATCCATGTTGGAGCACTTGGAAAGTGATCAAGAGTAGTCAAGAAGGATTCGCCCAGGGCAAGTCATGCCTGACCAACCTGATTAGCTACTACGATGAGGTAACAGGCTCCGTGGATGTGGGGAAGTCAATGGATGTGATATACCTTGACTTTAGCGAAGCCACAACTTGCCAGGTGAGAGAGCCGCTGGTTCTGGGTCACACGTGGGCGGCAGTCAGGCGCTGCCTGCTTTTATTTGGGCCCCTATCAGGCAAGAACCCGGTAGCACCTGTTTTCGCTGCCCAAAGGAGCGCCGGGCCCAGAGAAGTCGGAGGCGCTCGGTGCTGCATGACAGACTGTACAGTGTTCCGTTCTGTGGGGGGGAGCGTGAAAGAGTTTCACCACCCCCCTGTCCACTCCCCTCGGCCTCTCTCCAGGCAGTTCCCTTTGCCAACAGCAGGGGGTTGGTTAGAGGTTTTTCCTTCTGGCTGGGGGCGGTGTTCCCTGTAAGCTGAGTGCCTGGGCAGCCACCCAAGAGCAACCCACGTGTCATCCAGCTGATTAGCAGAGGGCCAACAGCCGGCACTGTGTTCTTCTAGGGGTGGTGCACATCCACACCCACCTTGGTGCATGTAACAAAATTAATTCCGCCCTGAATTGAAAAAGTTAGCGGGAACATTGGCCGCGGCAGTGAGCTGATCTGTTTCTACAGCAGGGGTGGGGAACCTACAGCCCCACATGTTCAACTTGCCCGAGGGGGTGCGGCTGCAGCGGCGGGGATGCCAGAGCCAAGGATCATCAGACCTATGCCGCGGGCTCGTGAAAACTAGACTGGACATATCCATGGCCTGGGGAATCATCAGGTTGAAAGCAGCTTCAGAGGCCCTCTTTGAAGAGCAGCAGCGTTCAGACACCATGCAGAAGACAACACCCAACATCCCATCAAACAGCAAGACTTGGGCGCAAAAGAGGAGCTGTGGAACAGAGCAGGACAAGAACCACCTGACGCTCAAACCAAGAGAAGAAGGAGGGGATGGCTGGGCCAAACCCTCAGCAAACCACCCTCCCGCACAGTCCGTCAAGCTCTCCCATGAAATCCACAAGGAAGACACAACAGAGGGAGACCTCAGACCACATGGAGAGGATTTTGAAGGACAACAACCAGGCTACTCCTAGGTCAGCCAGAAGGTTTGTCCCGAGACAGAGCGAAGTGAGGAAACTTGTCCATCACCTCTGCTCCACACGGCTACAAGAATTTAAGTCAGTAAGTCAGAAGAAGGCACTGCAGATTCTGCATATGCACGAACTAACGTATGACTAATGACTGGCGATTGGCCGGAGAGGCCACTATCAATCTAAGGTGTCTTACAGAGGTACCCTGGGGCTCGTCAACATCGGAGCACAGATCTGGACTGGCAGAAGCCCAGCTCCATTGAATTCACTGGATCAGTGACGTTGTGGGGGGGGAACCACTAGCTGGTAACGACAGGGTGAGCTTGTGTGTGTGTGTGTGTGTGTGTGTGTGAGAGAGAGAGAGAGAGGTATCATATGTATATGACAAAGTAGTGATTGATAGATGTGGATAGATGTGGTACCAGTAAATGTGCAAAAGATCCTGCCTAGTTGTGGCCTGGTCTGGCCCCCGCACTATAGAAAGGATGAGGATGCATTGAAGAGGGTTGAGCAGCGGGCACTGAAAATGCTTGGGGGGCTGGAGCAGATGACCTCTGAGGAGAGGCTGAAGGATCTGGGCTTGTTTAGTTTACAGAAGAGAATACTGAGGGGTGATTTAATAGCAGCCTTCAGCTTCCTGCAGGGGGCTCTAAAGAGGATGGAGAGAGACTGTTCTCAGTGGTGTCAGATGGCAGAACAAGGAGCAATGGGCTGAAGTTACAGAGGGAGAGATGTAGGTTGGATATTAGGAAAAACTACGTCCCCAGGAGGGGGGTGAAGCACTGGGATGCGTTGCCTAGAGAGCTGGTAGATTCTCCATCCTGAGTGGTTTTTAAGTCCTGGCTTGACAAAGCCCTGGCCGGGATGATTTAGTTGGGGTTGATCCTGCTTTAGGCAGGGGGCAGGACTCAATGACCTCCTGAGCTCCCCTCGAGCCCTCGGATTCTATGATTCTCACTCTTTGAAGTACAACAGCAGCAGGGGGAAGTCCCGAGCCTCTGCCCCGGCGGCTGAGCTGAACATGTGTGACCGCCAATGTTCCCTGCAAGCTGGGAACTTATGCAACCCCTCAGGGGTATTAAAATACCGCCAGGCTGCTTAGCCGCCCAGTGCCACAGCTAGGGGGGGTTTGCTTGTTTGCTTCTCTGGGGGGCACACATTCGCCCAGGCCTGGGTGCACGTAAAATTTATTCCGCACAAGCATGGGGAAAAGCTGCAAATGGGTGGAAAACATTAGCAGGAACATTAATGACCTCTCACTGATTCTTTTTTCTGGGGGGTCAATGGCCCTGGAACCAAAAAGCCCCACCCTGCACCTGGCTTTATGGCTATTGGCCAGGGGGGGTGTGTTCCCCAGGGCAGCCCACCCTCGCCGACGTGCTCCATGCCCCATGAGAGACTGCAAGAGGGCTTCGGGGTTCTGCCAGCACCTGCGCCTCCCGCCAGGAGGGCGGAGAGCCCCGTGTGCAGTTTGGCTGGTATCCCCCAAGGACATCACAGCCCCTTTGCAATCAACCTGGGGCCCTGCTGAGCCGATGGGTGAGTCGAACTCGCTGCCCCGTCTGGAAGGAGCTCCCTTTGGGGCGCACGGCCACATCTCCCCCACCCTGGCTCACAGGCACAGAGCCTGGGGCGGGGGGGTGAAAAAGGAGGCATTCAATGCCCAGAAAAGAGGCTTTGGGGGGCCCAGGTTAAACTGCCAGAGAGAGTTTGGGCAGCAGGGCGGAAAGGAGGAGCTGCGGGCGACCTCACAGGAAGCAGCTGTGGGAGAGAGAGATGGTGGCTTTTTGGGCACAGGGCTGGCGCGGCTGGCTGGGGATTTTAACACCAGCAGGTGCTGTATGTTCCCTCTGCTGTCCAGGGACCCAGCAACCTCTGCATAGCTCTGTCATTGAACACCTCAGGCCCTGACGCCAGGCTGCCTATTTCTCCTCCTAATGGCCCCCACCAGGCCCCCAGGCTGCGCTGAAGAGCTGGCCCATGGAGCAAGAGGCTCCCCCCACAGCTTTGCACGGCCCGTGGCAATTTGCTGGGAATAGCAAAGCACGCCAAGCTGGAGGGGCCCATGTGCAAACCCGCCCCAGTGATTTGGAGCTCAAGTCCCATGTCAAACCTGCCACCGGCCGTTTGGGGCAGGCTGCCAAAGGGATTTAAGTGCCTAGCGCCACAGCTGGGGCTTCAGAGCTCGCTATGTGACGCCCATCGACTGTCCCACGACTCAGGAGCCTGACTGCCTTAGGTGCCGTTGTGAGGCCACTCAGCGCCCATCTGCAATGGGCGCTGCAATCCTAAATCCCTTTGAAAAGCCAGCCCTTGGCAGTGGGTGTTTGAGTTTGGAAGGGGGAATCGTGCCCCGGCTGCTGAGCAGATGTGGTGGGGGGGGCCTGGAGGGCGCCGGGAGCGGCACCGGCCCCAGGCAAACCACCCCGGCCCCTCCCAGGAACAGAGTTTGCTGATCCTGCCCCCAAGGCCAGCCCAGACCTGCCCCTTTAACGAAGGGAGAACCCCCCCATCCAAGGACGCCCCTTGGCCATCCCTCTCCCACAATGCACCTGGCCAAGCAGTGATGCATCCCTTCCGACCTGCACACCCCTGCAAAGCAGGCGGTCTCTCGGGCAGGGCTGGGACCACGGCGTCTCCCATCAGCCGACGCCCTGGGTGCCCGGCGGGGCGCGCGTGCACTGGGTTAAAGGAGCCAGCCCTGCATTTCACACCGTGGCCCTGGTGGTAAAGGCAGGGGACCGGCTAAGGGCCTGTCTGCTCTGGTGTGTTGTGTTGGGGGGGGGGCAGGGGGGATGTGGCCAGGAGCCTCTTTGTGCCCAGGGGCGGCTCTGGCACTGGATGGGGGGGCACAGGTGGGGTGCCAGGGAGCAGCGGGGGTCTCCAAGTAGCCAGGGAGAGGCATGGGGCATTGGCGGGCAGGGGGCGGGAGAGATGCCCCTGGCTGCTGAAAAGCAGGTCCCATTCCCTTGCCTGTGCCATGTTGGGCTGTGCCTCCCTGCCTGGAGAGGCTGCCTCGGCGGAGGCAGCCCAGGGGTCAGGACTGGCTGGGGCGCCCTCCATGTGGGGCTGGTGCCCACCAGAAGTCTCCACCGACCAGGGTTCCTGCTAGTTTTTTTTTGGCTCCATCCATGCGCGGAATAAAGTTTGTTCTGTGCGCCAAGGCATGGGTGGGTGTGCACCACCCATAGCAACACAGGCTCACCCGGATACTCCTGAGCCACCGCCAAGCGCCCAGCTGACAGCGAACGCTGATCCCGATTAGAGGCTCCTTGCAGCCAGCAAGAAAGGGGGGGCTGGCTCTGCTCTGGTTGGCCAGGTCTTAGGATGACCGGGGGGGGGGGGGGGAAAAGCCCCCCGCCCCCCCGGGGAAGGGGCCCACTTTGGGGGCGGGGGATTCTTGCCTACTGCCTGTGGATTTCCTGCCACTGCTTGGCTGGAGCCTGGCAGGCTACGTGGGGTCGGGGGGGGGCTGCAAGTGGGGGGGCACTGGAGAGCAGAGAGCCACTGCAAAGGGCAGGATGGGGGGCGGGGCCCAGTCCGGGCTGCTTTGCAAAGACACAGCAGGCGTGAGAACGCCGGCTGGGGACCCAAAGCGCCCCCCCCCTTCGAGGAGTGTGGGAGACCGGAGCACCCACCCCCCAAGTGACTTAGGTGCCTGCCTCCCAGTTCCCCCAAAGCGTATCAAGCGGTAGGGAGCGCACTGAATGCCAGTGGGGTGAAGGGGGGGGGGGCAACTGTGCCCAAGGACTTAGGCACCTAAGGCCGCGGCATTTAAGGGAGGTGCCTAATGCCCTTTAACAAGCTGAGCCCAAGTGCCTAAGTCACTTTGCAAAATGGGTTTAAGGGGCTTTGAAACAACCTTTCCTGCCCCCCCCCCCAGCTCGCGGGCAAGTCACATGCTGGGGCATTTGCCATTGACCCCCCCCCGCCCCAAGTCCAGCGTGCCCGGGTAGGCGCTGGGCCCAGGAAGCGTCGGGCGAACAGAGGTGTCCGTTCACCCCACGAGCCCCTGTATAGCCGGGTCTGAGCCCTGCCTGCCTGGACGCCCCCGCGACGGGGCGCTTAGCAAGGGAGGGGCTGGTTTGCTCCTGTATTAGCTGTGTCCCCTGTAACTGGGAGCTGCTCAGGCCCAAAGGGGGCTCTGCCTGCGCTCTGTGCGGGGTGGGGTGGGGTGGGCCAGACCGCTGGCGGTGCGGCTCCCCCCACCTGGCAGGGAAATGGCCAAGCGGTGTATGGAACAGGCCCAGGTGATGTCCAGCTGCCCCCCCCGCCCCGCGCCGCATCCCAGCCAGCCAGGGCACTTGGGGGGGCGGGGGGCGCTGTCCCCCGTGGCGTAGCACAGCTGGGCAGGAGGCCAGTCAGCTGCCAAGCTCTGCCCCACCTGCAGCTCGGAACGTGCCCAGGCTGGGGAACCGCGGGGCGGGGGGGTGCTGCGCCAAGGGGCCCGAGGGCTGGGGCGAGGTTGGCTTCACACCCACAGGCGGCTGGCAGATCGCACAGCACAGCCCAGGCCTTGGGGGCTCCCAGCCGGGGGGTGCCTGGGAATGTGGGCGCCCCCGCCTGAGCGGGGAAACTGAGGCACGGGCCCATGGCGGGGTCATCGTTGTCCTCTCCAGCCGGGCGTTCCTAAGCGGTGCGCGTCAAGCCGCTCCAGCAGCTGTGTGAGGGGGCCTGGGGGGGTGGCTGGGCGTGCCTGGCCTGTGACTCCAGCAACAGTCGGTAGGAGCATGTTCACAGGGGGTGTCTGGCTCTGGCTCTGGCCCCCCAGGACCGAGAGGGGACCCAGTTGGCCTCCCCCCCACCCCCAGCTCTGGAAGGCACCTCCTGGGCGCAGCCAGGCGCCGGGGCTGCAGCCGGGCTGCCCGGGAGCTGGCTGCTGTGGGCTGAGCGGGTTTTTGCAGGGATGCCCCTCCAGGGCCGGCTGGCTTGCCAAGGGCTGGGCCTGCAGCGCCCGGGCATCGCCACGCGGGACTCCTGGCTCTCATGCCACAGGGAAAAGGCCCCGCGCCGCGAGGAACAATTCCAGAGGAGGTGACGGACGCAGCGTGACCCTGCCTGAGTCTGCAGAGAGCCTGAACCCGTCGCCGCGCGTGGGGGCTGCCCTGGGCGCGGCGGACGCAGCATTAGCGCAAAGGAGCCGTGATGCCGGCGGTGCCCTGCTCCAGGGTGGGGAGCAGGAGCAACATTCCTTGGGGGGGCCTTGCTGTGGGGTGGGGGAGCAGCTTTTTCTCCGGGGGTCTCTCTCCCCCAAAGCAGACTCGGGCTCAGTGATCCAGGAGGGGTCCCTGCTTTGGCCTGGGGAGGGGCAGCGTCTCTCAAGGCTCCTCATTTTTTTTCCCACCCACATTCAGAATAAATTTTGCTCTGTGCGCGGAGGCCGATGCGGAGGTGCACCACCCACAAACACCACACTGCCGGCTGGGCGGCCCCTGACTCCTGGGTGGCCGCCCCGGCGCTCAGCTGACAGGGGACCCTGCCTGCTCCAGGGCCTGAGGACTCCGCCGGGACGTAGCCTCTCTCACTAGGTGGGACAAGGGCTTCCCGGGGACGCGGCAGCCAGGCACTGTGTGAGGCCGGTTCTTTGTACACCCTGCAGCCCAGCTGCGGGGCAGCGTTCACTCGCCCTGGCCTGGGGCCAGCTCCGGGTCGGGGATGGAGCGGAGGCTGCGTGGAAGAACACAGCAGGCGAGGTGCTCGCTCAGCCGGGCCGCACGCAGCGGGAGGCGGAGGACAGCCTGCAAGTCCCAGGGGAGCGAGCGTGCCCGGGATCCAGAGGAGGACGTTCGGCCAGGCCAGCAGGGAAGAAGCGGGCCGGAGACGGGGGGACGGAGGAAGCTGCAGCTGGTTGGAGCCTGTGGCCCGAGCTCTGCAACCGCAGCCAGGCAGCCCCTGGGCAGAGGCCGGGGAGAAGCCGCCCCGGGAGGAGAAGGCGGGGCGCTGGGAGCAGCCTGCGGAGGAGGAGGAGGCAGAGAGGAAGGGCAGGAGCAGAGAGCTGGAGGCGGCCCCCAGGCCGAGGGCGCAAAGAGCCTGTGGCAGCTGCTGGGAACGCTGATGAGCGTACGACGGTGTCCGTGTGTCCCCCCGACGCTGGCTCACAACGGCGTCCGTGTGCGTCTCACCGATGCGGGGACGTGCAGCAGTTGGGGGTCCCCACACTTCCTGCCTCGGACGGGCGTCGGTCGGTCTCCCGATGGAAGGAGCCGGAGGCCGAGCCCCTCGCGGAGGGCGGCAGGTGACAAACCAGCCCACCAGCCCTCCTCCGTCAGGCCGTCTGCGGAGCGGGGCCGGGGAGGCGGCAAACAGGCGGGGGGGGTGACCCCTTGCGCAGGGGGGCTCTGGCCCCTGCGTGACTCAGCAGGCCAGCGGCTCAGAGCTCGTCCGGAGGGGCTGGGAAGAGTGAGCCGCGTGGGACGGACCCTCCCAGCCCCTGCCTGCAGAACAGAGGGGAGCAGCGAAGCTCCCCTTGGCCTCCTCCCGGCCCCGGGGGGGCCCTAGACACACGGGCCAGGCCCTCCGCTGGCGCAGCTGGGCGGGGGCCCTCAGCACAGGCTGCCCAGCCACCCACGCACAAGGACGGGGCAGGACCTCACCAGGATGTCCGGGGAAGCAGTGCCGGCTGCTCAGACCAGGGTCTATGGAGGCGGCTCGTGCGCCATCACCCCCTCCCCGGGGCGGCTGGTTTAGCCGCTTACGCTGTGCGAGGCGGAGAACACAGCGCCCCCCCCCGGACGGCTGGGCACTGAGACCGCAGCGGGGTTGCCTTGACCAAGTCCCTCCACAAGTCAGTAGCAGAGCCAGGACGAGGCGTCAGTTCTCCTGAGCCCCCTCGGCCAACCCTGCTCCCTCAGCCGCCCCTCCTGGCCTGGTGCCCCCCCGCAGAGCTCCTGAGGCTTCGGGGCGGGGGGGGGCCCAGCAGGCCAACGCCCTGGCGGGAAGTCTGGCCTGGCCCAGTGCTGAAGCCTGCTGGGAAAATGCCCAAGGCGGAGCAGGCTGGGAAGGGAGCGGGGGGGGGCTTTTCCCTTGGGTGTGGGGAGCCTGAAACACCCCTGCTGAGAGCAAGACCCCACGTGCAGCTGAGGAGGACACGCGCTGCTTGGGGGAGGCCCAGGGTCTGGAGCAAGGGGTCGCGGCAGCAGAGCAACGGCGGGTAAATGCTTCTCCCTGCTGGAACCAGCCGGCTTCCCGCGGGAGGGCCCCTCAGGCGCACCGGTGGGTGCAGGGCTCCTCCAAGGCGCACGTGCAACAAGGGAGCGCGGCGGGGGGGGGGCAGCTGCTGTGGGGTGGGCCCCCGGGCTCCCCGGTTAGAGGCCCGAAGCCCATCTCTGCACGCGCCCTGGGAACCAGCGGCCGGGTGACGCTGCCCCCCCCGCTTCACCGGCCCAGCCCCGCTGGCGTTCCCGTCCCGCTGGTGCACCACGCAGCCCCCGAGCGACCCTGGGCTGCCCAGCGCCTGCTGCGGCCGACGGCACTGGTGGGGGGCGGGGAGGCGGGGCGGGTTTCCAGGCTGCTCATTCCTCTGGTCGCTTCTCTTGTCCGCCGGAGCCAAACCCACCCCCCGGGGTAACTCTCCGGCAGCGACTCCTTCCCGCCCCGCTGGGACGCACAGGTCAGGTCCCCCGGGGAGGTGCCGGCCTGGCAAACCCCCCGCCCCGAGGGCTGGAGCCAGGAGGGACCCAGCCCCAGCACATCGCTGCTGGCAGCAGACATCCCTATGGCCGGGTCCTGCACTGAGCCCTCGGGAGCCGGCAGCTCCCCCGATCCGCCCTCACGCCCCCAGCGCGGCCAGCACCGGGCGGAAGACAGAACCCTGCCGGGACAGTGCGGGGGCAGCGCCTCCTGGCTCCGGAGCAAGCGTCCACACTGAACCATGGCGGTGCCGCCGGGGCGACGCTCGCGGGGCCCGAGACAGAACGCCGGCTTCAACGAACCCAGCGCTGCAGCCCGGCCTGGGGCTCCTAACGGGCGGCCCGCCACCCCACAGCCGCCAGGAGATGGGCGCTGCAGGCAGGGAGCGCTTTCACTTTTTCCATCCAGAGCGGAATAAATTTTGCTCTGTGCACCAGGCCTGGGTGGATGTGCACCACCCACAGACACACAGCTTGCCGGCTGGGGCAGCTCTGCTGATCAGCTGGGCAGCACCTCAGCCTTCCCTGGGCGGCCGCCCCAGGCCTCAGCTTCCAGGGAACGCTGGTCGTAGGTCCCTCCACTCTCCTCTACGTTCCTGTGGCTTTACCCTCCTCACCTCTCCCGGCCGGTCTCCCTGCAGGCCCCGTCCCCACCCATTTGCAGATGCCCCTCCTCAGCCACACCTACGCCAGGGATCCTCCCTCGGGGAGGCGGGCGATGTGGAGCCATCAGCAGGACCACGCAAGCCCCCCCGGAACTTCCGAACGCAACCTGGGACTCCTCCTTTCGTGCCAGTGTGACCCACTCACCTGGGGGGGCAGCGGCCCATGGAGAGGTACCTAAGATCACCTACAGAGCCACAGAACAAGCCTCCCCTACAGCCCCTGCTGGGAGCCCCCTGGCTTGTCGCTTGGACTGGAGAGGTTCCTGGACTGAGGTCCCAGGTTCAAGCCCACCAGTGGGTGATTGCACTAATGCATGTGACCGGGGGGAGGTGGTGGTGAGTGTGGGACAATGGCCCTGAGGCAGGCAGATGGATCAGACAACCAACCCACCCACCCACCTGCAAAGAGACATCCCCCAAGGGCTGCTCCCCCAGGGAGGGGGCTTTCAAACCCCCCCATGTGCACCCAGGCAGGAAAGGGAACTGGCGCTGTTCTTGTGGAACATGGCCAAGCCTGCACCTGTCTGGGTGCAGCCCTGTGACAAGGGTGCTGGGCTGGCTGAAGGCTGCTGCTGGAAAGCTGGCGTTCAGGATGGGACCTCCAGGGCCCCCTCGTTTATGTGTGGGTCCCATGAACAGCCGCTGAGCATGAGCATGCAGGGGCGGTGTCCTCCCTCCCTCAGTGGATCTGCTGAGAGCAAACTCTGGTCAGCCTGAGTCTGGATGCAACAGTGCAGGCTGTACCCACAGAACGCTAGGACTGGAGGGGTCCTCGAGTCCAGCCCCCTGCCCTCACGGCAGGACCAAGTACTGTCTAGACCTCCCTGATAGACATCTGTCTAACCTGCGCTTAAATATCTCCAGAGATGGAGATTCCACTGACCACCCTGACAGTTAGGAGCTTTTTCCTAATGTCCAACCCGAACCTCCCTTGCTGCAGTTTAAGCCCATTGCTCCATGTTCTATCCTCAGAGGCTGAGTTTTCTCCCTCCTCCTTATGACACCCCTTTAGATACCTGAAAACCACTATCATGTGCCCCTCAATCATCTTTTTTTCCAAACTAAACAAGCCCAATTCTTTCAGCCTCTGCTCCTAGGTCATGTTCACTAGACCTTCAATCATTCTTGTTGCTCTTTTCTGCACCCTCTCCAATTTCTCCACATCTTTCTTGAACGGCGGTGCCCAGAACTGGACGCAATACTCCAGCTGAGGCCTGACGAGCGCAGAGCAGAGCGGGAGAATGACTTCTCGTGTCTTGTGTCACAACACACCTGTTACTGCATCCTAGAATCATGTTTGCTTCTTTTGCAACAGCATCACACTGTTGACTCATATTTAGCCTGTGGTCCACTATAATCCCTAGATCCCTTTCCGCCATACTCCTTCCTAAGCAGTCGCTTCCCATTCTGCACGTGTGAAACTGATTGTTCCTTCCCAAGTGGAGCACTTTGCATTTGTCCTTATTAAACTTTGTCCCGTTTACCTCCGACCATTTCTCCAAAGTATCCAGATCATTTTGACGCCCCTACGAGCCACTGCCGCCCCTCCCCCCACTCTACAGCCCCCGTTTGTCTGCCCTGGGGGCACCCAGATGAGACGGAACTGAGCAGACAAGGCGTTATCTGAGGGGGAGCTGCTTTGCGCCCCCAGCCGGCAGTTAGGGGGTTCCCAGGGCACAATGCTCCCCAACCAGCTTCCACATCCGGCCTTTCCTGGGTGCTCAGAGGGCAGAGAAAGGCAGGACAAGGCCCCGTGGCCGGCAGCAGAAGCCAGGGGCCTGCCACGAGGTGTAACCCATGGGGATTAACCCTTAGCAGAGCCACCAGGGAAAGGGTGACTGAAAACACCAAATGGAGATCCCCGCTGGCCAGACACAAGCAGTGGAGTCAGGTTAGGGGGTGCGAGTGGAGTTCTCTGGTCAGGGCTATACGGGGGTCAGCCAGGATGAGCACTTAATGTCTCCGGAGCTGGGGTCAGCTGCTTCAGGCTCACAGACCACAACAAGACGGGACCTCGTGAGGTCGTCGAGTCCAGTCTCCTGCCCGCATGGCTGGACCAGGCCCCGTCTAGCCCCGGGTTTCACCATGTCCCCCAGAACATGGGCGTTCTGGGAACCGGTGTTTGGAAAAATCACCTGAAGTCCCACAGTACCACTCCGTTTTCTGTTACCAAGCCCAGACCCCGTGCGACTTCCTCATGGCCACACCCGATTCAACAACTTCCTTTCGGTTGTGCTCCCTGTGCTGCTGTTCGATTTGAGGGGTTTATTTTATTTTTTGGGTCTGACAACAATCTCTTTGGGAGAGCATTTTCCGAGGAGCTCCGCATACCGCTTGGCATTCTGTCCTCTTAAAAGGTTTAAGAGGCACCGACTCAGACCATCCCTGCTAGATGTCTGTCTAACCTCCTCTTAAAGACCTCCAGTGACGGACAGTCCACAACCTCCCTGGGCAGTTTATTCCAGTGCTTGCTACTGGACTAACAGGATTACCTTTGCTTGGGCTGGAGCCCCCTGGCGAGGTGGGAAGGGCTCAGACCCCCAGCCCGAGCCTGAATGTTTATGCTGCTCTCTGTAGCCCCCCAGAGCGAGCCCAGGAGCCTGAAATTTTCAGCCACGAGCCTCCCCTTGCAACACACACAGATCCCGAGCATGCAGCCTCCACTCAAACAAGGCAAAGGTAGACATGCAAACCCCTTCCCCAGCCCCGAGGAACAGATCAGAGGGGACAGATCCACCCCGAGAGGAGTGAACAGGGCGAACTAGATCCTTTGTTCATGAAGGAATTCCTGCTGGGTTACAACCCAGCGTTCTCCAGGGGCCGGAAAACAGACCTTGTGTGCGTGTGGTTGTTTTTCCCCTGGGGGGAACAGGAGATGACTTGTAATGTGACCATTTATTAAATGAATTAAAGGCACAGCGGCTGAAGGGGTGGTACAAAACCCTTCCCACCTGCGCCACAGAGCGCAGTGGTGGGAAGAACTGGGGACGAGCAAACACAAAGCCAACGAGGACACAGGAGGCTTTTGTCGGAGGGCAGCGTCGGCAGGTTGTTCTCAGGCTTTGTCTGAGAGGCAGGGATCCGCAGAGAGCTTTGTAAAAAATCCTGGGGAATTAGGCTGCTGGGGAATGGGTCCCAGGAAGGGAAAAACTAAAATTGGAAACTGACCGGTGATGTGTCTTCTGTAACAGGTGCAGAGAGGTCCTGGGAAATTATCCCTGTTCTCATCTCTTCTTCCTGAGACCTAGGGCAAAGGACGTTCCCTTTAAAATGAGGTAACCCGGGTGTCTTCTTGCATATGCTGCCTACACAGTTTGCCCAGAATGACCACCTTTGTTCTGAATCTCAAACTGAGTCCTAAAGGGCTGATTTCAGAGCTGGGCTCTCCAGGGCAGATAGATTTACAAACGACAGAACCAAGGAGCATCACCAGCATCCTTAAACGGCTGGTCCTCTGCCGCATGCTTTGGGCTATGGATGCCGGGCGAAATTCTGTATCCTCTAAACACTCCGGCCCTGCAGCCTCCGGGCTGGCAAGATCGTCCCACTCAGCTCGCAGACTCTGGAGGAGGCGCTTGCCCCACTGCTGAAATGCAGCTACTTCTGGGGTGGAACACGGCAGCTGTTCAATGGGCCACAGCACAAAGCAGGCACCATTTCTGTAGTTCTTTAGAGCAGGGAATCTCTCCTGTCACTGACCCCGACTCCCACTCTCTGGACCCCCACAGCAACCCCTCTTCTGCTACCTGTGCCTCAGCATTGACCTCCCCCCCACACACTCCCACTGACTAGTGGTCCCTGGAAGCTGAGCACTGGGGCAGCCGCCCAGGAAAGATTCAGGTGTCGTCAGCTGCTTAGCAGAGCACCCACAGCTGGCAACCTGTGTTTCCATGGGTGGTGCACATGCTTCAGTGCACACAATAAAATTCATTCCACACATGGATGGAAAAATATAGAAGGACCCCTGGCACTGACCCTTCTACCCTAAATTCCAACACAGACGCTTCCTGCCCACACACCCCAACACTGCCAGCCAGGGACAGACGCCCCCTGGGACGCGGAGCCGCTCAGAAACGCTCATCAGAACCAGGCGTCTGCCGCTGGGGGGCAAATACAAGATACAAGACAGAGTGGGGCCCCCCGGCTTGGCGGGGGCCCGCTCCAAGGGCTCCCCCCAATGCCAACACAGGTGCCCCCTCTGTGCCCATCCCCACACCACCCCCTCTTCCAACCTGTCCCCAAGGAAGCAGCTCACACACCCGCCAGCGCACAGCAAGCCCAGCCCAGGCACCGGAGAATATCACCGCACCTCCCCCGCTGGCCCGGAGCTGCGTTCTGACCCCAGGAAGGGAGGAGCAGCAGCATCACCCAGAGTCACTAGGCGCCTCCCAAACGACGTGCGGGGAGCCTGGATGCCAGGGGCCAGACAAGGCTGGCATCCGCAGAGGGGCCTGAGGCAGGCTGGCGGCCAGGACCCACCTGGTGTCTGACTTGGGCCCAGAAAAAGGTGCTGGCGCATGACTGGCCCTGCCTGCTCAGGCCCAGATCCAGCCAAAATTCTGGAGCACGTGCTGGACAGACCCACTGCCGGCTGGGGCCAGACGCCCCCGGCGCGGAGCCACTCGGAAAGGCTCATCGGAGCCGGGCGTTTGCCGCTGGAGGCAAATACAAGACACAGGATGGAGCGGGGCCCCCCGGCTTGGCAGCGGCCAGGACCACTGCTGTAAGGGTACCAGGCCCAGCTGTTGCTCTGCAACTTGCAATCTGCTGCCAGGGCAGCTGGCCTGCCCTCCTGGAGCCATGTACCAGCCAGGCGCTCCGCTCCCTGGGCTGGCGCTCCAAGTGCACCAGGAAATGCGGGGTGCCTGCCTCTGGGTGGTGTAACAACCCTAAATGGCTGGGTGTATTTTAACAGACCTTTGCATTCCTATGTCTCTTGGTCTCACCCTGTATCTTTTTCATAGGCCACAGACTTCTTTATTACTCTTTAGATTTGTTATTTTATATCCTGCTTTCTGCCTCCGTCTTATCCTTTATATATCGGTCATCGTATATTCAAAAGTCACTTTGCACCGGATTCCGTATTGTAGCAAAAACTCCATTTTGCTCTTGTACGAGCCTGTAACCTTGTGCTTGTCTGTGAGAACGGGCGCGTGCGAAAGCCACCTGGCAGTGTGACTGTGGATCATAGAATCACAGAGCGCTAGGACTGGAAGGGACCTTGAGAGGTCATCCAGTCCAGCCCCCTGCCCCAATGGCAGGACCAAGTACTGTCTAGACCAGGTGTGTCCAACCCGCGGCCCGCATGCGGCCCTGGACAGCTAGTAATGCGGCCCCACAAGATCGTAAACTTTTAACATTATTATGTGATTTATATACATTAACTATATTATATATTTTATATGCGGCCCAAGACAATTCCTCTTCACTCAGTGCGGCCCAGGCAAGCCAACAGGTTGGACGCCCATGGTCTAGCCCACCCCGATAGACATTTATCCAACCTGTTCTTAAATATCTCCAGCGATGGAGATTCCTTAAAGAGTTACCAGATGCTCACAGGGTTCCCCTCTGGAGCCGCCTGTCTCGACAACAAAGACTTGGAGGCTGAAGAACAATAAAAACTGGACTCTACAGCAGTGACCCACCCAGAGAGGAAGATTGAGTCCCATCTGTAGGGGATGAGTCGCACAGAAACCTAGGGCAGTGGGAAAGGATCAAACCCGTCTGCCATTGACTGGTGACTCGTGGTGCCTGGGGCAGTGGGACAGAACCAGAACTGGGGGCTAAGAGCTATAAAAGACGTGTGCAGCCCTACAGGGCTGGGTTCCTCTTCTCCTCTTGTCGACATCGGAGCCTTGATTCGCATCAGCAGAACCTGGCTCCACGCTCACCTCTCGTCCATCTGGCCAACGGGTTAGAGTGAGCAACCTTTGACAACTATAAGCAACCACAATACAGGTGTATGCGCGCGTGCGTTTGTGTGTGTGTGCATCTCTGCATAAACTATACATATTATTTGCATATAATACAATGGTGCCGTATTCTCAACAAACACGGCATTCTTGCCTTGTCCCTCTAAAAAGATCCCATGTGCTTCTTATAAGCATAACAACGGGGCCTCTTCCCATCAACCAGCCCCCGGCTTTGCTTCCATGGCGAGAAACACTAGCACATGGGGCTGGCCGTTTAAGGGTGCTCAGCCCTTCCTCCTCTGTCTGCCACACCTCCAGGGGCCAGGAGTCCCCCACTGCTGGCTGGGGGGCACAGCCACGCCCCCCTGGCAGGGCAGTGAGACGTATGAGCTTGCTACTTACCCTGGCTCTTGCACGGCCCCCAGGTCGAAGTCGTACAGGGCATCGGTGCTCGGGGGGGCTCGGTGCTGCGGGGACGCCTTTTGGGTTTTCCGCCTCCCCAGCACCTCCAGCTGCAAAAAGGCGGGAGGCGGTTTAAGGGCTGTGGCTTTGCAAAGGGCAAGCAGTCCTGGGGCTCGGCAAAGGGAGGCCAGGCTGGGGAAGGAGAGGCCGGATGCAGCTACCAAAGGGCGCCCGGGGAGATTCACCTCTGGGAGACCCACCAGGCCAAAGGGAGGTCTCTGGAGGGAAGTGAGGATTCCCTGGTCTGTGGAACATTTCTAACCAGAGCAGCTAACGCTCTAGGGAACGTTCCCCGCTAGCACCAAGGTAAGGGCTCCACCCTGCGCTCTCCGTGCAGATCCCCCCTCGGGCCCGGTCCCACGAGCCTTCTCCCCAGTTCGATCCCCGGTGCCGGCGCTCACCGTCGTCAGCCGCTGCAGTGCGGCGATGCGTTCCTCCCACGCGGCGGTGGATTTCTCGAAGGCGGCGTGCCTTTTCAAAAGCTTCTCCACGCCGTCCGCCGTGTGCCCATAGTCGCTGCTGGCCAGGTATGGCTCCTGGGCGATCAGCCAGGCCTCAGCCACCGAGGCATCCCGGGAGAACTGGCACACTTCCAGCACTGGCGTGGAGAGAGCAGAGGGGAGCGTCATATACCTGCAGCCAGGCAGCGTGGTATTTCAATGGGTGGTGCACATCTACACCTTCCTTGGTGCACAGAACAAAACTTATTCTGCCCCAGACGGAGGCAGACAGGCCGGTCCCCGCACTGAGACTGGTTGGTTCCCCCAAGGAGGGCGCTAGTATCCTGCTTATTACTCACCCAGAGTACCCAGCACTCTGCGGAGATCTGGGCATGAGCGTCACCCCCTGCAGGGGCTGGGGAGCAGGGGGTGACAGAGTGGTTCAGGCCAGCTTGCTTGCAGCCCAAGGCAGGTTTTCAGGAGCTGGGAGCCCAGAACAAAAGAGCCTCTCCCTCACTCTCCACGCAGGCAGCTCGGCCCCTGCCAACGGCCCCTAAAAAGCGGACGTCCCTGTGCCACACCCCGATGCTGGGGCTGACGCAGGCTCCCTGTGCCCAGTCCTGGTACACGCTAATGTCACACTAGGCAGAGAACAACTGGTTTCGGGGGGCAGATCTGCTGGTGAAGGGGGCAGGGCTGCGTCCTGGGCTCTGCCCTGCCCCAGTGCCTGCAGGAGGGACTTGCTGGAGCATCCCAGGGCGGTGGCAGTTCTGGCTGGCCCAGCGATGGAGAGCACCCACATAAAGCCAGGAAGGGCCGGTAGAGCCTGTTGTGACCCCAAGGCATGAGTGGTCTATCCCCCAGCCCTGGGGAGGGACCGGGGAGCTCCCCAGAACCACGGAAAGCTGTTGGTTTTGGGAGGCTGGGAGCTGCTCGCAGGGCGGTGAGGAGAGGTGCTGGCCAGCCGGGGACAGCGCTGGAGCACAGTCTGTGCCAAGAGTGCCAGTCCCAGAATCGCCCTCACCCAGAGCTCACCCTCACCCAGAGTTCCCTGCCAGCTGAGCGCCGGGGCGGCCACCCAGGAGAGATTCAGGTGCCGCCCGGCTGGTGAACAGAGCGCCCCCAGCCGGCAGTGTGTGTTTTTCTGTGGGTGGTGCACATCGGCACGAGCCTCGGTGCACGGCACACAATTTATTCCACCCACGGATGGAAAAAATTAGCAGAAAAGCCGCCCCCCCCAAAAAAAAAGAATCCCCCCCGTGAGCGATTAGCTGCTGCAGGCACAGGGTTGGGTTTTCAGAGCTGACATTTCGCAGAGCTCAGGGTGGTCTTGCCGGTGCCCCCTCCCCGGCCCCCGTGGGGCACTCACGCAGACAGAGCCAGTCCCAGCGCCTGTCCCACGAATCCATCATCTCCTGCCTCTTCTCCGTCAGCTGCTCCAGCTTCTCTCTGATCTGGAAGGGGAGAGGGGAGAGGAATGGGCGCCCTCCCGCCGAACCGGCTCTGGGGTGACAATCGCCCAGCTCAGATCTGCCGCGAGCTGCTCCGGAGGGCAGGACGTGGTTGTCGGTTCCTGATTTGCACAGCACACCTGGGGGTAGCACCGTCTCCAGGGCAACAAGGGGGTCAGGAGATGGGGAGGGGGGCGGGCCGGGGCTCACCATGGAAGTTTCGCCAGAAAGCAAAAGCTGATTTTTAATCTACATTTTCTTTTAACAGAAAATGTGATTTTGGTGAGGAAAAAAAATAGCTGGAAACCAAAAAATTTCAGTTCAGCAATGTCGCCGCAGTGCCTCATGGGAGTCGTAGTTTGGGTGGCTGGACTAGATGACCTCCTGAGGTCCCTTCCAGCCCTACGATTCTGTGATTCCGTGGGTGCATCAGGTTCCCATTGCCCTGGCTGGGCTGGGCTCCATGCCTGACTACCTCTCCCATGAGCGACTGCAGTGGGCAGCTGGGCTGCAGTGCCCCCTGGGAGATGCAGTCAGGCTAAGCTGCAGTGCCCCCTGGGAGATGTAGTCAGGCTGGGCTGCAGTGCCCCCTGGGAGATGCAGTCAGGCTAAGCTGCAGTGCCCCCTGGGAGATGTAGTCAGGCTGGGCTGCAGTGCCCCCTGGGAGATGCAGTCAGGCTAAGCTGCAGTGCCCCCTGGGAGATGTAGTCAGGCTGGGCTGCAGTGCTGCCTGGGAGACGTAGTCAGGCTGGCAGCAGGTATTTCTACTGGTGGTGCACATCCAAACATGCCTCGGTGCACAGAAAAAAGTTCATGACGCACATGCACAGAAGATATACAGTGGGGCAAATGCGAGCGTAAACCGCCGCGCTGCTCACCTCAGCTGCCGCGTGGTGTCTGCGCTGCAGCAGCTTCTTCCCCAGGTCGAGGCAGCTGGCGAAGCTTTTCTGCCTGGTTTCGATCTCGAACTTGATCCCCTGGTGGTATTTCATGAGCAGCTCCACGGAGGAGACGTCTCTGCGGAAGAGGGGGTTTGAAGGGTACGGGCCTGCTTCTCGGCCACTGCTGAGTGTCAGGTGAGGGCTCTGGAATGGCGGGGGGGGTTGTGGGCCCTTCACTTGGTGCTGGTTATAAGGATGAGCAACTGGGAGGAGGTTGGAGAGGAACAAGTGGGGGCAGGGTCCTGGGGGTAAGAGGCGGAGTGGGGGTAGTGACACAGGGAAGTGGTGGCTGGAGGTGGGGCTTCTAGGAAAGGGGCGGGGCAAGGGCGGAGCTTCAGGGGAGAGGTGGGGCGTCACGGAAAGTGGCAGGGCAAGGGCGGGGCTTCAGGGGAGATGTTGAAAGAGGCGGGGCTTCAGGGAGAGGTGGCAGGATGCAGGGCTTCAGGGAAAGGGTTGGGGCAAGGGTGGAGCTTAAGGGGAGAGGTGACAGGAGGTGGAGCTCCAGGGAAAGGGGTGGGGCAAGGGCGGAGCTTAAGGGGAGAGGTGACAGGAGGCGGGGCTTCAGGGAAAGAGGTGGACCATGGGCAGAGCTTCAGGGAGAGGTGGAAGGAGGTGGGGCGTCAGGGAAAGTGGCGGGGCAAGGGTGGAGCTTCAGGCAGGTGGCAGGAGGCGGGTCTTTGGGGAAAAGGGGTGGGGTAAGGGCAGAGCTTCAGGGGAGATGTTGAAGGAGGCGGGGCTTCAGGGGAAGGGGCGGGGCAAAGGCAGGAGCTTGGGGGAAGGGTGGTCATTCCCCCTCCACGGGCACATACCTCGGCTTGTCCTGGGTTTCGATTTGCCGGCTGGTGCTCTCCATCCAGGACAGGAGGTCCCGGACCATGCTGAAGAAGCGGAATTTCTCGGCCGTGTCCACCAGCTGTGCCCGCCGCCCGCTGCAGGCACCCAGCAGGGCCTGCCAGGCCTGCACCACCTCCTGCTCTTGCCGCTGGATGGCGGTGACCTTTTCCCCCGCATAGGCCGTCTGCAGGCGCGCCGCCACTTCCCGGAACTGCTGGACCTGCCACGGGAAACGTGGGTCCCGGTCCAGCACCCGCCTTTCCTCTAGGCTGGGCTGTCCCCGCCTGCCGGCGCCTCATGCGTCCCAGGATGCCAAGTGCCGGGCGCCACAGAGCCAGGGCTGCAGTGCCACGACACGGCAGCGACACCGAGCCACTCAGGGGCTGGCCACACGCCAACCACGCGCCTCTCAGCCAGGCCAAACGCAAGGTCCTGGATCTAGGAGGAGGGTTGCAGCCCCTCCCTACTGCCCAGGGGCTGGATCTGGGCACGCCAGGCATCTGGGAGCCACCTGGGACCAGCCAGTGCCACCAGGGCCATGCCGCAGCGAGGAGGACAGGCGTGGCCCTATGGAGCAGGGCAGCCGGGTGGCGTGGTGTCCCAAGGTGTGACTGGCGCCTTCCTGGAGTCTGGCCCAGCCCGAGGGGGTTGGAAAAGGGGGAGGGCTCAAAACGGCACTGGGGGGCCAGGAACGTGAGGGCGGGGGGCAGAAGGGGCTCTGGCAGGGGGGTTGCTCACGCAGGGGCAACTAGTGGGGGGATTCCAGGGGGGGAGAGAGTCACGTGACCCTGTCCTGCCCATGTCCCACCCTGCCCGCCCCTGCCCTGCCCTGTCCCACACCCCTGCCCTGCCCCATCCCACCCCCCTGCCCTGCCCCATCTCTCCCCGCCGTCCTGCCCTAGCCCCACCCCTGCTCCGTTCCCGCCCACCTCGTCCTGCAGCAGCAGTGCACCCTGCTGGAGCATGCGGGGCTGGTGAAGGGGTGTGAGTGACCCCCTGCACACCCCACAGCTTGCCCCTGTGTCCTGGGGAAGGCGGTGAGGTGCCTGGGCTCTGCTCTCTGGCTGGGCAGGAGACAGCTGCCTGCAGAGCTCCAGCATCTAGCCCGGCAGCCTCTCAAACCTCCCTGAGTGTGACCCCCGTCTGACAATGCCCATTACCGCCCGGCCCCAGGAGAGGGGACAGGAGCCTGAGCCCCCTGGGCCCTGCTGCCAAAGCCCCAGAGCTGCAGCGCCACATCCCAGTCTCAGGCCAAACACGGTGGCCCCACTCAAGGAGGGCGAGACCCCATCGGCGTGGGAGCAGGCGGCTGGGACCTCCCCCCACTGACAGGGAACGAGACAGGAGGTGCAGGGACTGTCTTGCCCAGGCAGGGTGGCGTCACTGACGGGATAGGGCTCCTGCCCAGCCGGGCTGGCACATCCCCAAAGCTCTGCTCCAGCACAGAGGGGCTGGCGGCTGGGATCGCTGAGGGGAGGCCGTAGGGCTGGCCTGCTTATCCACGTACCAGCTCTGAGCCCCGGTCCACAGTGTGCAGGGTACATCCTGGCAAAAGCCCGGGAGAAACAGGCCCCACCGAGCCCCGGTGCTGCAGGGAAGGGGCGCCCAGGCCCACTTTGCAGTGGGTCCCAGCTCCCGGGGTGCAGCCAGCCAGGGAGTGCTGCAGCAGGGGACCCGTACCTGCCCCTCCAGCAGGCGGATGTCGTGCTCGAAGGCCATGTGAAGGCGGTGGAAGGACTCGGCTGTGTGGGCGTCCTGGCCCAGCTCAGCCGGCAGCTCCCGCTGCTTGTCCTGGATGAGGGCCAGGACCTCGGCGCCATCGCAGAAGTACTTGTGCAGCTCATGGGAGGCGGCCAGCAGCTGCCCGCGCGTGTCGATCAGCTCCAGCAGGTCAGCCCAGCTCTCGTTCAGCCCATCTTTCCACTCCGCCACGGTGGCCGCCTCCGAGTGGCCGGCCTCGATCAGCTGGTCGATCAGCTGGTTCACGCCGTCCACACGCTCCTGGCCCACGCCACCCGTCTCCCGCGCGAACTCCCGGAACTTCTCCCGCAGCAGCTGGTGGAGACCCAGGCCTCACCGTGAGCACGGCCCTCCGCCCCTCCTGCGCTCCTCAGTGTGAGCTCATCCCCTCGCACCCCCGGCTCACCCATCTCCCCTTGAGCACAACCCTCTGCGCCCCCACCCTGCCCTCCTCACCATGGGCACATCCCTCCGCACCCCCGCCCTGCCCTCCTCACCATGGGCACGTCCCTCCACACCCCCGCCCTGCCCTCCGCACCATGGGCACATCCCTCCGCACCCCCATCCTGCCCTCCTCACCATGGGCACGTCCCTCCTCACCCCCGCCCTGCCCTCCTCACCCCCGTCCTGCCCTCCTCACCATGGGTGTATCCCTCCATACCGCCGTCCTGCCCTCCTCACCGTGGGCACATTCCTCCGCACCCGTGTCCTGCCCTCCTCACCCCCGTCCTGTCCTCCTCACCATGGGCACGTTCCTCCGCACCCCTGTCCTGCCCTCCTCACCCCCGTCCTGTCCTCCTCACCATGGGCACATTCCTCCACACCCCCGTCCTGCCCTCCTCACCATGGGGGTATCCCTCTGTACCCCCATCCTGCCCTCCTCACTGTGGGCGTATCCCTCCATACCCCCATCCTGCCCTCCTCACCGTGGGGGTATCCCTCCGTACCCCCGTCCTGCCCTCCTCACCGTGGGCACATTCCTCCGCACCCGTGTCCTGCCCTCCTCACCCCCGTCCTGTCCTCCTCACCATGGGCACGTTCCTCCGCACCCCTGTCCTGCCCTCCTCACCCCCGTCCTGTCCTCCTCACCATGGGCACATTCCTCCACACCCCCGTCCTGCCCTCCTCACCATGGGGGTATCCCTCTGTACCCCCATCCTGCCCTCCTCACTGTGGGCGTATCCCTCCGTACCCCCATCCTGCCCTCCTCACCGTGGGCACATCCCTCCTCACCCCCGTCCTGCCCTCCTCACCGTGGGCACATCCCTCCTCACCCCCGTCCTGCCCTCCTCACCATGGGCACGTTCCTCCGCACCCCCGTCCTGCCCTCTCACCATGGGCACGTCCCTCCGTGCCCCCGTCCTTTCCTCCTCACCATGGGCACGTTCCTCCGCACCCCCGTCCGGCCCTCCTCACCATAGGCATATCCCTCTGTACCCCTGTCCTGCCTGTGACCGGCTCCCCCCATGCTTTATGGAAAATGGGTAATGAGTAGAAATAATATCAAATACATATACAGGGAGAGATCCATGTCTCACAGAGCATCAGAGAGGGAGCCGTGTTAGTCTGTATCTTCAAGAACAACAAGAAGTCCTGTGGCACCTTAGAGACTAACAGATATCTGGACTTCTTGTTGTTTTTGAAGATACAGAGTAACTTGGCTACCCCTCTGTTCCGAACGACTGGGTTAGCTCCCCTTGCGACTGAGCAATCAGCTTATCGAGGCCTGTATTTGCCCTGTAGCTCTGAGAGGTGGTTGGAGAGAGAGACCCATGGCCATATCCCCGGTACAGGCCTCCGGTTTGGAATTTGCTTTTTCCAATGGGGAGAAACAGTAAAAGAAAGGATTCCCGCCCAGGGAAAAGGTCTGGTTAAGCAATGGGACGTTTTCTGCTCCTTTGTCTTCAGCCCGTCTTGGAAATGGCCTGACACACGCGAAGGAGAAACAGAAGAGCTTTGGAGAGTACTGACTCTGTCCCCCAGCTCGCCCCACACGCTGACTTACAGTGACGTGGTCATAGTCCTGCCCCATCTCCTGCGAGGAGGCGGCCACATCGCGCTCCGCAATCCACTGCTCCAGCTCCTCCACCTCCCGCTTCAGCTGGAACAGGTGGTACATGTTCTCCAGCCCATGCCGGCGCTCCTCCGCCAGGTCCTTCAGCCCCGCGTACTGCTTATCCACCCGCCCCTGCAGCCGGATGATCTGCTCGCTGCATGGAACAGAGAGCAGGCGGGTCAAGGGACGTGGCAGCCAGGAACCCTGTGGTTCCGACGAGGCTGGAGTTCCCCGTCGAAACCACAACGGGGACCCACGACTCCCAGGACACACAACGGTTTTATTCCTTCCAAGTGCTGGCAGGGGGGCAGGGGACAGAACCGTCCCAGTTTTGACTTTTCGAAACACCAGCTCTTGGACAGTGATTTACCGTATAACCCCAAGTACACCCAGCACTCAAGGGGTCCTGTTGCCACCAGGTCAAAACAGGAAGTTTCCGTTCTTTTACGCCAACGACTTGCCAGCCGAGTTTCAGCACTGCCTGCACCACAGGCCCTCCGCCTTTCCCGACTGCCACAGCCCTCTCTGAGGGCCTATTGGCTGGTGAACGGCCACGTTTCCCCTCACTTCAACACTCCTTGTTTTGCAAAATCAGACCTAAAAATATGACTGAGCCCAGCTCACCCCTTAACCGACCAGCCTGGGTGTGGATATGTAAATTGGGGTTCTTAAGGGTTACATTCCTGACTGATAGGCGACTTTGGGCACGTCCTGCCCCCCAGGCCAGGTGTTGCTGCAGGGAGACCTGAGGGGAGTCCTCTCTCTCTGCTGTAGCCTCCCAGGGAGATTTACCCCAAACCCCCATCCCTAATCCCACCCCAGAACCCACACCGGCAGTCCTCAACCCCTGACGTTGCAACCTCCACCCCAGCCTGGAGCTCCTCAGCCCCACCTCCCGTCCAGAGCCCTCCTGTCTGCACCCCAACCCTCAGCACCTCATCACCAGCCCCACCTTGTGCCTGCACCCCAACCCTCTGCCCCAGCCCTGAGCAAATCCCTCGGCCTCACCCTGCCACATGTATTTTGTTCTGGGCACCAGTCTGGAGGTGCGGGGTGACACGGGGGTGCCAGGTGTGTGATGGAGTGGGGTGTGTGTGTGTGGGAGAGAGTCAGGCTGGATGTGTGTGTGACAGGAGGAGCTGCTCAGAGCAGCTGAAGAGGACCGCCTGGGGCTGTAACCTTAGCTGGCAGGTAACACCCCTGTCCAAGCAAATAGCAGGGAGGAGCTGAGCTGAGTTTTGAATGGGAGATGGCAGTTGGAAGCAGGGGGGAGAGAGGGAAGGCAGCCAGGCTGGGCTGAGGTGGGGCTAGACCCCAGATGGGGCACCTCTTGGGCTCCTCTCCCCAAGATGGGTTGGAATGACTGTCTCTGCCTGCTGTACTGACACCTCTGTGCCATGCTGTGCCCTGTCGGCTAATAAACTTCTCATTCTACCTGCTGAGAGAGTCACTCCTGCCTGCGGATGGGGTGCAGAGCTTGGGGACCCCAGAACCCCAAGAAAAGGTGAAACATCAGATTGTGTGGGTAGAGGGTTGGGGTGCAGGAGGAGGGCCCTGGCAGGGGGTTCAGGCTCTGGGTAGGGCCTAGGGATGAGGGATTTGGGGGTACAAAAGGAGGTTGGGGTGCAGGAGTGGGCCCGGCTCTGAGGACAGCCAGGGGATGAGGGGTTTGGGAGTGTGGAAGGGGGCTGAAGGGTGCAGATTCCAGGAGGGAGTTTGGGTGTGGATGGAAGGTTGGGGTGCAGGAGGGGACCGGGGTGCAGGATTTCAGCAGCGCTTACTGCAGTTCTCCAAAAGCAGCCACCAGCTGCCTGTGGCTCCCGGATGCATGAGCAGCCAGGGAGGCTCCACACCCTGCCCTCGTGCCTGCGGGCGCCACTCCCATGAGTCCTGGTTCCCAGCCAATGGGCGCTGCAGAGCTGTGACTGGAGACGGGAGCAGTGTGGAGATTCACTGCACCGAGGGGCCAGCAATCAGGCAGGTGTTCCCTGAAGGTGTCCAGAGCCTGCCTTAGCTTCAGCTCCCCCATGCGTTGCCGACCAGACTTTCAATGCCCTTTCCGACTGGGTGTTCAGGTTAGAATATGGACGCCTGGCACGCCAACTAACTCCTCCTGGCGCTGCCCTGTCCAAGACCACAGCCACGCACAGGGGTGCCTTGCTCCACACACTGCCCTGCTGCCTGGGCCACACTACTCTCCTGAGGGTGCTAACTCCAACAGGGTCAGGCACGTACGTCTGGGCTGGCTGGAAGTTACCCTTCCTGCAGCAGCGTAGCAGTGCCTTGAACCTCCACCATAGCGCTGGCAGGGCTTGCCCCTGCACACGGATGAGCTGGAATCAAAGCAGCTACAGAGAGCAAAGAAGCAGCATGCGCACCCCCGCACGCCCACCATTGCTCCGTATTCAGAAAACGTCCAGAAAAGGGAAACAAAAAAGGTAAGGGGTTTGCAACGGCTGCCGTACAAGGAGAGAGAAAAAAGAAGGGGACTTTCCATCTTAGGAAAAAACAGACTAAGGGGGATAGGAGAGAGGTCTATAGAATCATGAGTGGCGTGGAGAAAGTGACTAAGGAAAGAAGTTACTGACTTGTCCCATGACATAAGAACTAGGGGTCACCAAATGTAATGAAAAGAGAGTAGGTTTAAAGTGAACAAAAGGAAGTTATTCTTCATGCAGAGCACTGTCAACCTGTGGAACTCCTTGCCAGAGGATGTTGTGAAGGCCAAGACTTTAAGGCTAGGTCTACATGGCAGAGCTATTTTGGGATACCTCAGTAACCCGCAATATCTACTCCGTGTCTGGGAAACACGCCTGTGCCCTCGAAATATTTTTCTAAATCACAGGCGCATTCTTTTGGCATCAGAAGGAGTAAGAGAGGCCTCGAAATAGCGCCGTATTTTGACAGGTGGTGCCGTTTAGACAGCGCCAAATCCCGAAACAGCCTGTTTCAAAATAAACTCACAATTAGATATGCAATTTGTGTTGCACAAATTGCGTGTCTTATTTTGAGTTTAGGGTGTTGTGTAGACATAGCCCAAGAGGGTTCAGAGAAGAACTAGATGAATTCATGGAGCGTAGGTCCATCAATGGGTATTAGCCGGGATGGGTAGGGATGGTGGTCCTAGACTCTGTCCGAGGCTGGAAATGGATGACCAGGAATGGATCTGTGATGATCTGGTCTGTTCTCTCTCTCTCTGGGGCATCGGGCATTGGCCAATGTTGGAAGAGAGGACACTGGGGCTAGAGGGACCTTTGGTCTGACGCAGTCTGGCCGTCCCCATGTATAAAGGGCCGCCCCCTCTGCCCGGTTCATACGCACCCCTCCCGATGGCCGGCAGAGAGCAGCGCCTGTGCCCGGCCAGCCAGCTGCTTGATGGTTTTGCCATAGTCCTCCACGGCGCGCTGCTGGCGGAGATGTCTCTTCAGCATCACGATGCTGCTTTCTTCATCCTGCAATCGGACGGTGTTAGCAGCCGGGGCCCCAAGCAAACAGGCCAATTATGATGCTCCCCGCTGGCCCAACCAGGGGCAAAATGCAGGCGACGAAG
The DNA here is from genome assembly GCF_033958435.1 of Carettochelys insculpta. Lineage (NCBI taxonomy): Eukaryota > Metazoa > Chordata > Testudines > Carettochelyidae > Carettochelys > Carettochelys insculpta. The sequence continues at coordinate 121,643,082 of NC_134142.1, read as the reverse complement.
CCAGGAACCAGGCTCTCGCCTGGCCAGAGGGGCCTCCAGGCAAACCAGCGCTGAACGCACGACTCCTGCCATGCCACCTTGTCCCAGCCACTCCTGATAACGGGGCTGCCACCCGCCCTTTGGGCAGGCTCATTAAGAGTCCCATGCGTCTAGCTGCAGCAGGAAGACACACTTCACAATGCCACGGCAATGGGTGCCTCCAAACTGTACAACGGTGACGGGGTTTTCCCTTAAATCCCCAGATCTGGGAGTCACGTGATTTCTCAGCTTTCAGAAGGCCATTTCCTAGTCTTTGTGGTTATGGAGAAATACAGGAAACCGGGAGCCAAGTGTGACCCGGACAGCTCTGAAACCAGGAGGTGACTAAAATAATAACCATAATGCCGAGCTTCTATCATCAGTAGACCTCAAAGTGCGGTATAGAGGACGGTATCATCATCTCCTCTCCACAGAAGGGAAACTGAGGCACAGAAAGGGGCAGTCGCCCTGCAGCAGAGCAAAGAATGGAACCCAGCTCTGCTGAGTCCCCACACAACCTGCTGGTCACAGGGCCACACTTCCTCCCCTGGCCACTCCTTAGTAGTTACTTTAAATCTCACAATGTGGCAGGGCCTGATTCATGACTGGCGTTGGCTGAGGCTGAAGAGTTCTTACTGGGCCATGAACAAAGGTGGGAACTGAGTAACTTCTCAGGGGGTTGAGCAGTAGCCTGCTAAACCCAGGGGTGTGAGCTCAGTCTTTGAGGTGGACATTTAGGGATCTGGGGCAAATAGATTTGGGAAAAAAAAAAAAAAAAAGGGAGGGGTGGTTGGTCCTGCCAAGAGGGCAGGAGACTGGACGTGACGACCTCCTGAGGCTACTTCCAGCTCTAAGAGATGTGTATCTCCATAGGCCCCATGGGGCTAAATTACGCCAGAGCCTCTGTGGATTCCAAGGTCAGGAATGGGGCTTAACGCCACCTTCGGGCAGCCTTTTCCTGGGGCACATGGTCCTTGCTGAAGGTTAGCTCTGGGGATATAAGGAGGGGGATTCCCCCCACCTCTGAAAGCCAGCTGGAGACCCTGAAAGATACCTGGAGCTAACCCCAGGTGGCCCTCACCCAGACCCCGCTTGGCTGCCTGTGGCTGTTCTACTGCCAAGCCTCAGTGGTTCTCACCTGCGGCTTCTCGTCAGCTGCCACATAGAGCTCCTGCTCGCTGATCCAGGCCTCTGCCTCGCCGGCATCCAGGTAATACTGCTGGGCCTTGTTTGCCTGCTCCAGCCGCCACTGCCTCCTCCCCGTCTCCTCCTGCAACGTGCTCCAGGCCTCCTTCAGCAGCTGCCGCTGCTCCTCCAGGGCACGGCAGTCCCCGTCAGCCGCCGCCACCGTGCGCTCCGCCCTGCGCAGGACGTCCTCCACCCGCGGGGCACGGCCCGTGAGCTCGTTCTGGAGCGTCTGGCCAGGGGAAAGCCCATGTTAGTGCCCAGAAACACACCTGCTGCCCTGGTGGGCATCGCAACAGCCCAGCGGAGGGGGTGGCAGGCGTTCTGCGTTCTCAGCTAACCAGCCCAGCACAAGGGCAGACGCGGCTCCTCCCCGCTCGCCTGGCGCACAGGCACTGAGCGCGTCTGAGCGCCGGGAAACCGGGACACAAATGCGGGTTTCAATCTCACTTTTTCATGCTGCGTTTGTACAGCACCCGGCACAAGCAGGGGCTGTTCCTAGGCACCACGGCACAGCAGCTAATCCACCGTCAGACCAACATTCCCAGGGAGACAGAGGCTGTGCAGGGCAGGAGGGCATGATACCAGCCCCCCAGCACGTAGGGCTGTGACATGCATGGAATCATAGAACGCTAGACCTGGGAGGGACCTCACGATCAGTGAGCAGCAGGACGAAGCACCTGCTAGAGTTTCCAGACGATCCCTGAGAGAGGGCCCTGAGCCGGGAGGGACAGCTCAGGGGTTTGAGCACTGGCCTCCTAAACTTCAGGCTGTGAGGGCGGCCCTCCAGAGGGCCATTGAGGGACCTGGAAAGGGAGCGTGGTTGGCCCTGCCAAGAGGGCAGGGGACTGGACTAGCTGACCTGCTAAGGTCCCTTCCAGCTCCATGAGATGTGTTACCTGCTGTTAAATGTCTCCACTGATGGAGATTCCACAACCTCCCCCAGGCAATTTATTCCAGTGTTTAATCACCCGGCCAGTTAGGAACTTCTTCCTAACACCCAACCTAAACCTCCCTGGCTGCAGTTTCACCCCATTCCTCCTAGTCCTGCCCTCAGAGGCTCAGGAGAACAAGTTGTCAAGCCCCCTCTCAGTCCTCTTTCTTCTAAACGAAACTAGCCCAGTTCTTTCAGTCTTCCATGGCTACCCACAGCCGGAGAGTAGCCAGGGGACGAGCCGAGGTGCCTGGTCATACTGTAACTGCCCCACGGGTTTGGCACCACGCCGGGACGGGGGGCGGCGCAAGAGCACGTCAGGTCACGTGACTGCTCTACGATCACTTTGTGGCCCTCCACAGCCACGCTGTGGCCGAGATCCAGCTGTGTTGCCCAGGGGGTTTGGGCGCCCAGCTGCCATTCGTTTTAATGGAAAACAGGCATCCAAATCCCTTAGGCCCCAAAGTCTCTGTTCACGTTTCTCTTCAAGGTGAGTTTTCCTGGACTCCCAGGGATGCCTCTGGGGCCAGCTCCTGCCCCTGCAGTGCCTTGATTCCCCCTGCCGAGAGACCAGGCTGCTGGTGCCATATATCCCCTGTCCGCTGAGCCTTCTGCTGCCCAGCTGTGATTCCAGTGCTCTGCAGGCGACGGACGGACTCACCTGGTTCTTCTTCATCAGGAGCTGCACAGTCTGGAGGTTGGTGCCATGGTCGGTGGATTTGGCCAGCGGCAGCCTCTCCTGCACCCAGAGCTGCAAGACAGAGCAGAGAATGGGGAGGCTGCAGCCTAGGGGCAGGTGGGGCGGCAGGAGGGCCAGCAATCTGGCGCCAGCCCCTGGCACCCTGATCCTGCCCTGGCGGAGCTCACACGAGCTGGGAGTCCCGGGCATCTGATCCCCCTGCCAGCGTGACATGACGGCTACACCCGGGTGTCAGAGCGGTGACCCCGTCCGCAGGAGCTGGCCTGGGACCGCGCTGCTCAAAGCCAAGCAGCAGCCAAAGGAGACAGGTGGAAGCTGTGTATGGCAGGAACTGCCCCTTTGCTGTGTCTCTGTGCAATGCCTAGCACCCTGGGGTCTGCCCCATGGCTGGCGCACCGACAGGCTACCGTAATACACCCAATAACCTGCAGTGCCTAGCATACCAGGGGTCTGCCCCACGACTGCAGGGCCTAGGAGCTACCGTGATACATCGAATAACATACCGTGCCTAGCACCCTGGGGTCTGCTCAATGGCTAAAGCACCTAGGAGCTACCATAATACAGCTAATAACCTACAGCACAAAGCATACCGGGGTCTGCTCCGTGACTGGACTGCTTAGCTGTGTCTACACGTGCACGCTACTTCGAAGTAGCGGCACTAACTTCGAAATAGCGCCCGTCGCGGCTACACGCGTCGGGCGCTATTTCGAAGTTAACTTCGACGTTAGGCGGCGAGACGTCGAAGTCGCTAACCTCATGAGGGGATCGGAATAGCGCCCTACTTCGACGTTCAACGTCGAAGTAGGGACCGTGTAGACGATCCGCGTCCCGCAACGTCGAAATTGCTGGGTCCTCCATGGCGGCCATCAGCTGGGGGGTTGAGAGATGCTCTCTCTCCAGCCCCTGCGGGGCTCTATGGTCACCGTGGGCAGCAGCCCTTAGCCCAGGGCTTCTGGCTGCTTCTGCGGCAGCTGGGGATCTATGCTGCAGGCACAGGGTCTGCAACCAGTTGTCAGCTCTGTGTATCTTGTGTTGTTTAGTGCAACTGTGTCTGGGAGGGGCCCTTTAAGGGAGCGGCTTGCTGTTGAGTCCGCCCTGTGACCTTGTCTGCAGCTGTGCCTGGCACCCTTATTTCGATGTGTGCTACTTTGGCGTGTAGACGTTCCCTCGCAGCGCCTATTTCGATGTGGTGCCGCGCAACGTCGAAGTTGAACATCGACGTTGCCAGCCCTGGAGGACGTGTAGACGTTATTCATCGAAATAGCCTATTTCGATGTTGGCTTCACGTGTAGACGTAGCCCTTAGGAGCTACCATAATACACCTAATAACCTACAGTGCCAAGTATACCAGGGGCCTGCCCCATGGCTGAAGCGCATAGGAGCTACCATAATACACCTCATAACATACCACTGGGTAGCACACCAGGGGTCTGCTCCATGACTGGAGTGCCTAGGAGCTACCGTAATACACCTAACAACGTATAGTGCCCAGCTGCTCGGGGGTCAGGTCCACAGCTGGAGTTACCATAATACACCTAATAACACATAGTACCTAACATTCTGAGGTCTTAGTCCATGGCTGGAGTTCCTAGAGCTACCATAATTCTCCTAATAATGTACACCACGTAGCATACTGGGGCCTGGTCTATGGTTGCAGCACCCAAGCACCCCCCCCCCCCGCCCCCCCCACGACACACCTAATAACTTACGTGCAGCACCTTGCTGTATCACCCAGGGCCTTGGAGCCACTCACAAGGAGCTGGGAGGCACCTGGGCAAAATGCCCATTGGGAAGGCCAGACGCATCGGCCGTCACAGATGGCGTGTGTGCGGCCTTTCAGGGAGCTTACCATTTCATCTGCCAGATCGCGGTCAAGCTGGTACTCGGCTCTGGACGACTCCAGCTCCTTCCTCCTCTTCTCCAAGGGCTCCAGAAGATCCAGGAACCGCCTCTCAATGCTCTGTTGCTTGCTGCCTGCCTCGCGTGGGTCCCCTCTGAGCGGAGGGCCCTGGGACAGGAGCCCCTCCATCTCCCTCTTCCGCACGCTCACTTGCTCACCGAGTCTCTGCAAGCGAAGGTTGGCAGCTCAGCACGGCCAGCCAAACGCTGACACGAGCCCCCAGCAACAGCCACCGGCTGATCAGCAGACTTGGACGGAGCAGGTGGATGCTACTCAAAGAATGCCAGGCCCTCAAGCCCCTCTTCTGTTCTCCCTCCCTGCCCTTGAGGCCTCCTTTTCCTGCTTCTGCGTCTTTTCTGATTTTGCTACCGTAACCCCTACCACTGCAGACATTCATAAACAGATGCCTGAGGTCCATCCTTCACATCAGACATCAAGACTTGGTCTTTGGAACAGAGCTGGACAAGAACCACTTGACGTTCAAATCAAGAAAAGAAAGAGGGGTTGGCCAGGCCACACTCTCAGAAAACCATCATCCAGCAGAGTCCACCAAGCTTTCCCATGGCACCCTCAAGGAAAATGCAAAAAAGGAAGACCTCGGACAACGTGGGGAAGTATCAGAGAGGTACCTGTGTCAGTCTGTATCTTCAAAAACAACAAGAAGCCCCGTGGCACCTTACAGACTAACAGATGGAGCATAAGCTTTCATGGGCAAAGGCCCACTTCATCAGACAGAAGCGGGTCTTTGCCCAAGAAAGCTTATACTCCAAAATATGTTAGTCTATCAGGTGCCACAGGACTTCTCGTTGTTAATGTGGAAAAGATCTACTGAATGATTAAAGGTCTAGAGAATGTGACCTATGAGGAGAGGCTGAAAGAACTGGGCTTGTTTAGTTTGGAAAAGAGAAGATTGAGGGGGGACATGATAGCGGTTTTCAGGTATCTAAAAGGGTGTCATAAGGAGGAGGGAGAAAACTTGTTCTTCTCGGCCTCTGAGGATAGAACAAGAGGCAATGGACTTAAAACTGCAGCAAGGGAGGTTTAGGTTGGACGTTAGGAAAATGCCTAACTGTCAGCGTGGTCAAACACCAGAATAAATTGCCAAGAGAGGTTGTGGAATCTCCATCGCTGGAGATATTTAAGAACAGGTTAGATAGATGTCTATCAGGGATGATTTAGACAGTACTTGGTCCTGCCATGAGGGTAGGGGCTGGACTTGATAGCCTCTCGAGGTCCCTTCCAGTCCTAGCATTCTATAATTCTATGATTCTACTGAGACTGAAGGACAACAACTGGGGTTAGCTAGAAGCTTTGTCCTGAGACACAGTGAACTGGAAGAGATTTGTAGATGACCTACGTGCCACTGGGAGCACAAGGGTTTAAAGCAGTCGTAGCAGTAACCCCCACACAATGTGTTGCTGGGTTCTTTGACAAGGGCCGTGTCTACACTAGCCAAAAACTTGGCCATTTCGAAGTTTACTAATGAAGCGCTGAAATACATATTCAGCACCTCATTAGAATGCGGGTGGCTGCGGCACTTTGAAATTGACACGGCCCGCTGCTGCGCAGCTTAGGAATAAGGAGACTTCGAAATAGCCGGGGTCCTTTTGAAAAGGAGCCGCATCTGGATGAGCCGCAAGGCGGCGAGCCGCGTCAATTTCAAAGTGCTGCAGCTGCCCGCATGCGAATGAGGCACTGAATAAGTATTTCAGCACTTCATTAGTAAACTTTGAAATGGCCATTTGCATGGCCATTTCGAAGTTTTTGGCTAGCACAGACGTAGCCAAGATGTGAAACTGCACCGTTGCCTTATTCTGGTGAGAATGCCACGAAGTGTGCAGGGTTTGGAAACACAGGCAAACTGTAAATTATTTACTTCTTTGTGCTTCATGTGGTTTCATTGTAAAAAACAAACAAAATGTGGTGGTTACCGGGGGGTATTTTGTGGTTTTGGGAGTTTTGTTTTTTTTACGCAAAGTTGGGTTTTTGTCAACTCAGTTTTTTGCGAAAAATGTTTGCCCCCTACAGAAAAACCTGCCTTTTGACTGAAAATTGGAATGCCTTGAAAACCGAAATATATCCAAAGAGCCTGCTGCTGTGTCTTATGGACACTGAAGCTGATTTTCCCCTTCTTCATTTTCTTCTATGGACCAAGCTATCTGAGCAGACTACATCTCCCATAATGCACCACAGCCAGGAACACCCATGATGCACTCTGAGGGGACACCATGACCCTACATGGGAGATGTAGTCCCACCAGGCAGCCCAGCTGATAAAAGATAGGGGAGCATGAGGCAGCTGGACTACAGCTCCCATGAGGCATGGGGAAATACATTTCCCAACTGCCCATTTCAAGGCTTCAATTCTTCAGCACAAAGTTGAACTTTAGAGTGGGAAAGTTTCTGACAAAACCTTCCTCCCTTTCAAACAATTGGCTGGGAAATGAAATGCTCATTTTCCAGCCAGTTCTCCCACCACTGCTCTTCACGGCTCCTAATTCCAAACAGAAGTCAGGCTAGCCCAGGGCGATCCATCCTGTCCCCGCTAGTGGCTAGACACCATGGCTGGGTCGGTCTACACATGCCCCTTCCTTTCGAACGGGGCATGTTAATGAGCAGGTTCGAAAGATGCTAATGAGGCGCTGCAATGAATATGCAGCACCTCATTAGCATAATGGTGGCCACGGCAATTCGAAAGTGCAGCTTTTCGAATTGCATGCCACCCGTGGAGACGGGACCTTCCGAAAGGACCCCCCTCAGTTTTCGTAAGCCCTTCTTCCAATCACCAGATAGGGAGAAGGGCTTTCGAAAACTGGGGAGGGGGTGTCCTTTCGGAAGGTCCCATCTCCACAGGTGGTGCGCGATTCGAAAAGCTGCACTTTCGAGTTGTTGCGGCTGCTATTATGCTAATGAGGTGCTGCATATTCACTGCAGAGCCTCATTAGCATCATTCAAACCCGCTCATTAACATGCCCCTTTCGAAAGGAAGGGGCACGTGTAGACCCAGCCCATGAGTGCGTCTACCATTGTATTCTTCTTTTGAAAGAGGTATGCAAATGAGGGATATTGAAAATGCAAATAAGGCATACATTCGCATATCTGGGGCCTCATTTGCATATTCTTATTTCGGTTGCTCCTTCAAAAATAAACCCATGTTCGCAAGAACACTTTTTCCCTTTATTTAATGGGAAATCGAAAATGCAAATGCCTCATGGGAACTGCAGCCCAGCTGCCTCATGCTCCCCTATCTTTTTTTCATGGGAAGAAGGGCTCTTGCGAAGATGGGTTTACTTTCGAAACAGCAGCGTCTACACTTCTTTCGAAATAAGAATTTGCAAGTGGGTGCCAAATATGCAACTCTGTGCCTCATTTGCATTTTCAATGTACCTCACTTGCATACCTCTTTCGAAAGAGAAACGCAAGTGTAGACGCACCCCATGCGTCTGTGATTCCCTCTCCGCTGGCCAAACCTGGCCTGACGACACCAGCTCCTGCTTCTAGGTCCCTAAGTTCAATCCCAGGGAAGACCTTGCTATGTAGCTAAGCTAGGCTAAGGCCATGTGGCTGGTGTCTCTTGCTAGCAGCTGGACAGATCTGGAGGTTAGAAATACTTCTCCCCATACCAGGACAAGGGTGTCCTCTGCCAGCTCAGAAGAGAGCAGCTGGAGCAAAGCCCTTTCACTTTGTTTCTGCAGCCCCAGCTCCTGCCACAGGGGCGAGAGACAGAAGGGGGTGTGCCCGGGCGTCTGCCCTGCACTGGCCGGCCAAGGGCTAACCTCAGCTCTGGGAGAGGAAGCAGCTGCCACTATAGCAGATAATTAGGGCTGTATAAATGAGGGCTCTGGGAGGGCAGGAGGGAGAAGACTCCAGCTGGGGTGCAGGAGAGGCCTGGTTGCCAGGGGAACTACAGTGACTTCCTAATGCAAAGCTGGGAGAGCTCTGGCCAGGCAAGCCACAGGCTGCAGAAGGCAGCAGATCCTCAACCCTTGCTGATGTTGAGTGGTATTTCAGACTGCAGTCTACCCCGAGGTAAGGGGCTAGAGGACAACCGGAAGGGGATCACTGAGGCAAGGTGGGTGTTGGGGTTCAGGGTTCCCTGGGAGGGGAGGACCCCAGACAGCGTGGCAGCAGGCCCTTTGGGGACAGCCCTGTGGTCGGGGAGGGCCGCGGATGCTGACGT